>NC_135916.1:3704432-3759432 GCF_964194155.1 Cetorhinus maximus
TCTTCTTTCTTTTTTCTTTTCTTTTTTTTTTTTCTTTCATTCTTCTTTCATTCCTTCTTCTTCCTTCCTTTCTTTCTTTCCTTTCTTTCTATCTTTCTTTCTTTCCTTTCTTTCTTTCTTTCTTTCTTTCTATCTTTCTTTCTTCCTTTCTTTCTTTTTTCTTTCTGTCTTTCTTTCTTTTTTTCTTTCTTTCTTTCTTTCTTCTTTCTTTCTTTCCTTTCTTTCTATCATTCTTTCTTCTTTCTTTCTTTCTTTTCTTTCTTTCTTTCTTTCTTTCTTTCTTTCTTTCTTTCTTTCTTTCTTTCTTTCTTTCTTTCTTTCTTTCTTTCTTTCTTTCTTTCTTTCTTCCTTTCTTTCTTTTCTTTCTGTCTTTCTTTCATTCTTTCTTTCTTTCTTTCTTTCTTTCTTTCTTTCTTTCTTTCTTCCTTCCTTTCTTTCTTTCCTTTCTTTCTATCTTTCTTTCTTTCTTTCTTTCTTTCTTTCTTTCTTTCTTTCTTTCTTTCTTTCTTTCTTTCTTTCTTTTTTTCTTTCTGTCTTTCTTTCTTTTTTTCTTTCTGTCTTTCTTTCTTCCTTCCTTTCTTTCTGTCTTTCTTTCATTCTTTCTTTCTTTCTTTCTTTCTTTCTTTCTTTCTTTCTTTCTTTCTTTCTTTCTATCTTTCTTTCTTCCTTTCTTCCTTTCTTTCTTTCTTCCTTTCTTTCTTCCTTTCTTTCTTCCTTTCTTTCTTTCTTTCTTTCTTTCTTTCTTTCTTCCTTTCTTTCTGTCTTTCTTTCTTTCTTTCTTTCTTTCTTTCTTCTTTCTTTCTTTCTTTCTTTCTTTCTTTCTTTCTTCTTCTTTCTTTCTTTCTTTCTTTCTTTCTTTCTTTCTTCTTTCCTTTCTTTCTTTCTTCCTTTCTTTCTTTCTTTCTTTCTTTCTTTCTTTCTTTCCTTTCTTCCTTCTTTCCTTTCTTCCTTTCTTCCTTTCTATCTTTCATTCTTTCTTTCTTTCATTCTTTCTTTCTTCTTTCTTTCTATCTTCCTTTCTTTCATTCTTTCTTTCTTCCTTTCTTTCTATCTTCCTTTCTTTCATTCTTTCTTTCTTCCTTTCTTTCTATCTTCCTTTCTTTCATTCTTTCTTTCTTTCTTCCTTCTTTCCTTTCTTTCTATCTTTCCATTCTTTCTTTCTTTCTTTCTTTTCTTATTTTCCTCCTTTATTTCCCTATTTCCTTCTTTCTTTCCTTATTTGTTTATTTCTTCATTTCCTTATTTCTATCTTTTTCTCTTTCTGCCTTGCTCTTTCTTTCTTTCTTTCTTTCTTTTTTCTTTCCTTCTCTGTTCCTTTCTCTGTTTCTTGATCTCTCGCTTTCCCCCTCTATTCCCCCCTCCTGTTTTCCCACTTCCCCTACTTTTGTAGTTCTCTCCTTCTCACATTCTCTCCACTTTCACCCATTTCTCTCTTTGCCTCTGCAGCGGCTCACATCACAAAAAATGTTAATTTGATCTCAATTGTTCTGCGTGTCAATACTACTCCAGAATAAAATAATCTCCCTTGGCGATGTGGGCATATCCATAGCTGTTTTGTTCCAATCTACGCACATTCAAGGTTTTTTTTAAAAATTACATCAATACATTTGACAACTTTAAGATGAAGCTGAATTGTACCCAAAGCATATTTACATGACAGGATATAACGCATCGCTCCCCATTCTCTGGAATGTTGATGAGTCGTGAATGGTTGTAAAATGGTAAAGCTGACAACTGGAGATTTGGCAAACATCTCCCTTCCTTCTTGACGTTGTTGCTCGCTGCCTCGGCACTATTGGGCAAATGGAGGCTCTTGGGAGCTCATGGGATGATCAGGACCTCTCACGGTCCAGGCACGTGTCCTTAGCCATCGCCCTCACGGAGTTGTGAATAGATGAGCAGTGGTCAGTGGACTAGAAATGATCTGAGTTGCATTGCGCTAGAATAAGGGCAGTGAAGTGAACGGCCACGGTTCCTATTATAGAATCTGCTCACATTATCCAAACTAGAGGGACAAATTATAATTTGATCAAAGGCCTTTGTGTGACTGCAGAGGTTAAAGAAGGCGGCATTTAGCATTTGGTGATGATTGTAAGCCGCCGCAGAGACAGAAAGAGAAATGGGTTAAAGTGGAGAGATTCTGAGAAGGAGAGATTTATAAATCGCATTAGTCTGTTTATTCTTTTATTCTTTCACGGGACTTGGCCGTGGGTGGCTCGACCAACGTTTCCTGTCAATCCTTACATTGCCCTTGAGAAGATGCGAGCCCATGTGGCGCACGTACACACAGAGTGCTCTTAGGAAGGCAATTGCACGCCTTTGATCAAGCGACAGTGAAGGGGCAATAATATAGTTCCAAGTACGGACGATAGGTGGTTTGGAGGGGGGCTTGCAGGTGATGCTTCTCCCATGCACCTGCTGCCCTTGTCCTTCTAGGTGCCAGCGGTTGCGGGCTTAGAACCGCCTACTCAAGGAGCTCTGGTGAGTTGCCACAGTGCGTCTTGTAGTTGCTGCACACACTGCTGCTACTGTGCGTCGGTGGTGGAGGGAATGGAAATTCAAGTTGGTGGATGGGGGTGTCCATCATCAATGGATGTTAATGGGAGAAGCCTGTGATGGTAATGCCATTAAATGTGAATAGGAGACGCTAGATTTGTAAAAGGGATCAAGTATTAGTATTTTTCACACTTGGAAAAAATACTAAAACACTCATGCTCCAGACCAAAATATTTTTACTAGAGTTATGAACCTTTTTTTTTCGTGAAATATTTGCAGCAAAGGTAATTGACATGCATTGAGTGACATTCGACAACCACATGCTCAATATGGTAGCATTGTCGTTTTTCGATCCGGCATTTCTTTTTCCACATACCGCCACAGACATTTGACTCCTCTGTCAAAGCTGAAACACGAGCCTGAGCTGCACCTTGGAGGTGACGTATTTTGGGCAGGTCATTGAGTGGAGTCTCATCTGCCCTCTCAGCTGAGCGTGAAAGAGCACAGAGCAATATTTCGGAAGATGGGAAATGGAGATTTCACCGGGCACCAGCCAACATGCATCCCTGAAGCAACGTCACAAAGAAGTAGATTAGCCAAACTAGATTAGTTTGCTGTTGAGGGGATGTTGAGATTCCCACCCCCATTAGCTGCCGCCCTCTCTATAATATAACACTTGATTATTTTTTTTAGAATTTCACGGGATGTGGACATCACTGGCGAGGTCATCATTTATTGCCCATTATTACTATTGCCCATTATTACTATTGCTTGTTCAGAGGGCTGTTAAGAGTCAACCACATTGCTGTGGATCAGGAGTCACATGTTGGCAAGACCGGGTATGGGCGGCAGATTTCCTTCCCTAATGGAGTTTAGCAAACCAGATGTTTTTTTGTACGACATTCGTCTCATTCACATTATTAGGCTTTTTATTCCAGGTGTTTACTGAATTCAAATTACCACCATCTACCGTGGTGAGATTCGAACCGGACTCCCCAAAGCATTAGTCTAGGGTCTTTGGGTGACGAGTTTAGCTTCCCGAAAGGACATTAGGGAACCAGGTGTTTTTTTTTTTGTTGCAATAATCGATGATAGTTTCATAGTCGGGCCGTCACTGGGGCTAGCTTCATATTTCATACTTACTAACCGAATTCAAATTTCACCAGATGCTATGGTGGGATTTGAACTCATGTCTCGACAGCGTTAGCACAAGTCTCTGGATTACGAGCACAGCGAGATCACCACTGCGTCACCGTCCCCATAGTTGCCCCGTAGATTATAGTTTTTGTCGAAAAAAATCACAGATTTATGGCGCTCTCAGATCCTGCAAAGAAATATACATTTCTTTTTTGGCATAAAAAGCACTCAATCGGCTAATGAGATGAGCATCAAGGTAACAATGGCGATGCTGGAAATGCAACGGTTCTGTTTTCAGGCATTCTGATCAAAAACAAAACAGTTCGGGTTACATTAGTCCTATCCATAAATAACGGTTCCGTTCTATATGATCTCAAAATTTTCAGTGGCGCTGTGGTATGGCCTCTGGACTACTTATCCAGAGACCCCCCAGCCTAATGCTTTGCAGACACAGATTCAAATCCCACCACGGCAAATGGAAGAATTTTGAATTCAATCAGCATCTGAAATCAAAACCCTGATGATGACCCTGATACGTAATGTCGTCAAAACCCCACTGGTTCACCAACGTCCTTTGGGGAAGGAAATCTGCCGTCCTTCCCCGGTCTGGCCGACATGTGACTCAAGACACACGGCAATGTGGTTGACTCTTAAATGCCCTCTGAGCAAGCCAGGGCAATTAAGGATGGGCAACGAATGATGCCCTAGCCAGCGACACTCACATCCTATGAATGAATGTGTACATCTGACTAAAACGCTTCCCAAAGCCACGAGGTTTTGAACACCTTTCAGACTGGTGAGAAATAACGTGCCAGGAATAAGAGCTATGAATGATAGCCCTCTGAGCTGTACAGTGAATTACTGTAATTGAACAGTGATATCATTAAACTCATCAGAAATGGGAAATTTCGAACTGGGAGCAGAAGTAGGTCATTTAGCCCCTCGAGTCTGCTCCGCCCTCCAATATGATCATGACTGGTCTGACTGGGGCCCCCAACTCTACATTCAATTGCACGAACCAATATCCTTTGACCCCCCCTGTTTGTCAAGGTTCACCCAACCCTGCTTTCAAAGCATTGAATGGCTATGCCCCCACTGCTCCCCGGGGAAGAGAGTTTCAAAGACTCACCACGCTCTTGAGAGAAAAATAAACACAACTTCTCAACCCCGGCTTAAATTGGGGACCCCTTAATTTTAAATTGCTCCTTTATTCTAGTAAATATTAACGCCAGAAACCCACGCCTCCCCTCCCAACACACGCACGCAAACACACACATTCACACATACATATATAATTTCCCTCTTTCTATAATGTCTGTCCCTCTCTCTCGCTATGTATCGATATATAAATATATTTATAAAAAATATAACAGGTAAGAAAGCGAGAAATTTAATTCCATCATACAACAGAATGTCAATGTAAGCATCTATTTCAGAGCACCCACTTCATAGCTGTAGCTCTCCTCTGCCATTCGGTTTTACGCTCAACACAAGCTATCAAACCTGCACGGCCCTCATGATAGTTACATCCAGTTAACTTCTGCCTTATGCACCTGCCTAGCTCCCACATCTGTGTATCTATGCTAATCTCTTCCATCATTCTGGATGACAGCCAGTTACACGTTATAGTCATATCCTTATTGTCTGCCAAAGGAAGCTCCACGTTGACCATTTCATTCTCATCAAACCTTGATGGATTTCAACGGAGGTGAAATTGTGTAACGGGCGACCACATTGACAGGTTGAAGCACAGGGTGATAAACTACTGAGGTTGTGGGGAGGGGGGTGCGGGGGAAACAGGAGGATGTACTGATGAGTTGAGAAGAGTTAAGATGGAATTCGGCTCTTGAGGAACCTAAATCTCCTGGAGCAGAGGAGATTGTGGGGGGGGCATGTTTGAGGTGTCTAAAATTATGATGGGCATAGATAGGGTAGACAGGAAGGAACTTTTCCCCCTTGGTTGAAATATCAATAACCAGGCAGAATAGATTTAACGAAAGGGGCAGGAGGTTTAGAGGGGATGTGAGGCAGATTTTTTTTTTGTTCAATCATAGGGTGTTGGGAATCTGGAACTCACTGTCTGAAAGGATGGTAGAGGAAGAAACCCACATCACATTGAACAAGTATTTGTATGTGCATTTGCGTTGCCATGGCATACAAGGCTATGGGCCTAGTGCTGGACAATGGGTTCAGCACAGTTAGGTGCTTGATTGACTGGCGCAGGCTCGATGGGCCGAAGGGCCTTTTACTGTGCTGTAGGCCTCTCTGACTCTATGGCTGTGTGACTCTGAATAGGCGCTTGGTCAGTAAGCGGAAAGTTCCTTTGGCTTCACGAGCCCTGCAAAATTCTATTAATTATTTTACAGGGATACAGAGAGAACTGGGGGAAGTGCGAAACCTTATAACAGGAAAGGGGTCAAGGCCCGTGGAGCTGCAAAGGCAGCTGACATGGTGAGTTGCAAGGGCTGAGCTATCCCGTTAAACTGTGGAGGCGCATGGAGTTTAATAATTACCCAGCCTGTCCACAAAGCGGCTGCGATGAAGGGCTGTGGTCAATGCCCCCATGCCATAGACCCGTTTGCTCTGATCAAAGCGAGGACCAACCGCACCGCCAGCCCTCCACCCCCTAACCACAAGAAAGCAATCAAACGGCGGTAACATCTGAACGTCCCGCTACCCCCTGCGATCCAGCGCATTTGAAAGTTTCCCAGCAGGGTTTTATTGGGGGATTCCAGGCTCCGAGGGTCGCTTAAACCACTCGGTGTTTGATGACAGAATTGCAAACATGTTACTCAAGATCCAGCAAACTTTTTTTTCCCCATCCAAGGGGAAAAAAAAATGATGATACACGCCTGTGCGCTGTCTATAACACGTAGAATAAGGCCCCTGTTGGTGGCGTGTCGTGACATTGTGCGGCCGAAACTGATAGTAAACTGCAGGGCTGTGGGCCGGGTGCAGGATGGTGGGATGAGAAAGGGCACCTGGGTTTCCTCGGGCTGGCAGGGACAAGATGGGCCGAATGGCCTCCTCCTGTGCCGTCACTTTCCTAGGGTTCCATGGTTTTATGGTTGAAAATCACGAGATAAGGAGCCATTGGCTCGTTATGCTCCCCCACCCCGCTTTTTTCACCCATTCTGTTGACATAGCCCGTGAAACATGACCTGCCGCCAGCCATATCGCACATTTGCCCAGCTCCAACTTTTCACTGCATTACCATGTCAAAAAATAAGGCCGAACAATTAACCAGAATGACCAAAAAACGTGAGAGATTATCTTCCAAAAAGGATGAGGGCTGCGTCTGCTCTTGTTCATCATTGACACCAGTTATCACGACTGGGAAATCACCAGTAAAACCTCACAATATTTGGATGATAAAAGGTGGAGGGGCATTGGTAATACTGAAAAGGACCGCAACAAAAGACAAGAAGACGTGAAAAAAAACAAAGCTTTCATATCTGGCTTGTGACTTGCAAACTAACT
This sequence comes from Cetorhinus maximus, assembly GCF_964194155.1. Classification (NCBI taxonomy): domain Eukaryota; kingdom Metazoa; phylum Chordata; class Chondrichthyes; order Lamniformes; family Cetorhinidae; genus Cetorhinus; species Cetorhinus maximus. The sequence continues at coordinate 3,711,546 of NC_135916.1, forward strand.
TTAATATGGACACATGGAAGGTGGTACCTCTTCGGAGGGAAATAAGGGTATCAACGTGCAGTTTAGAGCATTTGTCTCTAAATAGGGGAAAGAAGGAAAGGAATCGAGGGGTAAAGAACACAATTGATGACAATTAGATACGCTGGCCAACAGGTCAATAATAATAATAACAATAATAGTAATAATAATAATATTAATAATAATAAGAACAATAATAATAATGATAAAAATATTAATAATAAGAACAACAATAATAATGATAAAAATATTAATAATAAGAACAATAATGATGATATTAATAAATATTATTATTAATAACAACAGTAATACTTTTATTAATAGTAATCAATTATAATTAATAATAATAACAGCAATAACAATACTATTAATAGTAATTACTTGTTATGAATAATAACAATATTAATAACCTAATCATAATTAATAATAACAACATTAATGATAATATGATGATTATTATTATTTGTATTATTTATTTTACTGTAATAAGTATGATTATAATTATCTATTATCAGTATCTATTTACCCATCCATCAATCTATCCATCTATTTTTTCTATCATTTATTCCTGCATCTAGCTACCTATCTGCCTGCCTACCCAACTGTGTATCAAACTAACGATTGATCTTATCTCTTAGTGGTAAGAGACAGTTACAGCATCAAGTTGTTCACTTTTACCCCTTCTGAGATTAACTCGGATCTCTATTGGGTTTTCGAGTTCGGGTGTACATTTTCCATGTTTGGTTTATGAGTTTGTGAGTACATTTTTAAGTTGAATATTAAAAGGACGTCGAGAGAAATTTGCATCATATATTTTTTTTTTGTATTGGAACAGTTTACGAATCGTTTTGCCCTGTCCTCTCATAAGAATTTTCAGTTGTGACCGATAAACCGTGTTATTAGTTAGCAGCATGCTTTTTTCAAGACTTCGCGGATCGTTTGTTCTAAACAGAAATATACAGTCAACAACCAAATAGTTTAACAAAACCCTTCTTCCTGGTCTATCTCAGCACCTGATGCCCCCTTTTGCACGATTGGCTGACGTGAAACGACCCACAGCGTAAAACCTTCCTTCAAACTGCTGAGTAATTCAACAGGCGTCACGATGCGATTGGCTGCTCTTCTCTTTACGGCTGGTGAGAAACATTTATCGTTAATACTCTTGTTTGTCCAGTTATGCAGTTTGCTGACTCTTATCCGACAGAAGGCTGAAATGGAATTTCGACAGTGCTCTATGCCAGTCATGTTCTCCTTCCTGGACATTAGGTTTGCTGTGATTGAACCTTGGTGGCAAACCTCGCCGTGATGTCTCACGCGAGCACAGCACATTGTTCTTTTTTTCCTTGCCTTGACCACAAAATGTGGAGTTAAAGGCAAAATACTGCGGATGTTGGAAACCTGAAACAAAAACAACAACAAAAAATTGCTAGAAAGACTCAGCAGGTCTAGCAGCATCTGGGGAGAGAGAAAGACAGAGTTAACGTTTCGAGTCCCTGTGACTCTTCTTCAGAACTGAAGTGAAGGTATGGTAATTATGGAGTATTGGAATCATTAGAATTACAGAAAGGAATAGCAGAGGAGGTGGCTATTCAGCCCATCTATGTCATTGGCAACCCTTAGCAAGGGCGATCCAGTGAGAGACGTGGCCCACCCATCCAGCCCAGCTCATTCTGCACACAGCTGCAGATTTCCTCTTCCAGATGTGTACCCAGTTTCCCATTGAAGACCATTGGTTAAGCATACCTCCAACATCACGCTAGAAAATATTGGCGTTATTTTCTAGAACTGCAAGATAATCGTTGCCACTATGGATTGATCATCGTCGGTTAACCCTAACCCTAACCCTAATGCGTTCCTACATGAATATGTCGCTGAACTATGTATGCAGGTTGACGGATGTCACGGGAAAGGCGTCAAAGTAAACAGAGAACGAAAAAAATGCAGCACAATAGGTGGTTAAAACCGGCGACAAACTGTCCACTGTGACCCTAGAACGTTAGACGCCTCATTCATTTTGAGACGTGCCAAATGTTTAATTTCTCGAAGGACCCCTGGGGTGTTTTGGATAATCCATCGTCGGATAGATTCATGTCTGGGATGGAAACAAAACAAAACTTTTGCAGGAACTGAGGGAGATGGAGAGAGGGGGCGGGAAAATGGAGTTGGGCCCTAACTTCCGATGGAGTGGCGATTGAGTCGGATTGTCACTCCGTTCGATAGCGCTTGCCCCGAAGAACCTATCTAGCCCCACTTTCGGGCTCAGGCCGAGCGAGATCTGGGGATTGCAAGGTAAACCCCCCCTGGACGAGGGTTGAGGCAGCCTAGGCAGGTCAGTAGTCCACGAGTTGCCCTTGACCAGGGAAGATATAATGGTCCAACAATTTTCAGAGGTTTTGGACAATCCAGGTGTTTAAGTAACTGGGTCGTGTTGGGGGGGGGTGTGGACATGATTCCGGTTGTGTCAGGGGTTGGTTGGGGGGCATCGTTGCTAGCGGAGGGTGGAGCCGGGTCCTGCCTCATTTCAGGGGGGTTGCCGGTTGGTTGAGGGGGTCGGGGGGGGTGGTGCGGGTTGGTGCTCGTGTCGGTGGGGCCTTATGGAATTTCGGATCTGGCAGCCCCTAAGGGTTGGAGAAGCCCCTAAGGGCTGGGTGTAGCGGTTTGGAGCAACTTGGAGTTTGGGGCAGGCCTCGTGTTATGCGTGGGGAGTGGGGGGGTTTAACTTGTAGTGGTGTCCGGGTCGCCTGTGGGGGGGCAATGGGAGTCCCGTGTGTGGGGCTACTTGTTGGGAGGAGTTTCAGGGAGTCCCGTTGGGAGTTGGGTTAGTCCAAGGGAGGGGGGAGGGGTGGGGTGTGGGGAAGGCGTGGGATATCCCGGTGGGGGTGAGGGGCCCGGAACAGCCGGGCGTGGGCAGAGTCCCCTGGGCGTTCGGTGGTCTGAGGGGAGTCGCCTGGTGGTTACAATACTCACAACAGGCACCCAGAGCTGGTTTCATGTTTCCTCGCTATTTTTTCATGGGTGGCTATTGATCTAAGACAGTCGGAGCCATCGGAAGTTTTCCATTGACGTCGCAATTTTCCCATGTTTCTCAATGCAGGGCAATTGTTCATGGGAAGTTTGGGCTTTCCAGGCAATTGCCCTGCAATCCTCACCTGGGAAACTCCGGTGGTTTGGGGTTCCCCAGTGCATCTTTGGGTTAAACCCCCAATAAATGACGCTAGGAAGTTAAGGCCCCTTGTCTCATTGTGTTCTCGCAAAATGGGGCGATGAAGCAGGAGCGCAGAGGCATCGACAGGGGGCATTACATTATTCTAAGCATTCATAACATGTTATGCATCAGCTCCTTTACCGTGGTTTTCTTTCCCTGCATTGCATGGTATATTTCAGCATGAACAGAAAATATCCTTTTAAGTGTTTTTACATTTAGTGTCTATATTTCAGACTGTGATCTTGAATACTACTAATTGATCTCTCTCTTATTTCAGTTCTGCTTACTGCACTGGAGAGCGTGGCTACTGAAGGTTAGTAGCAATCAAGGAACACATTAATTGCTGCACAAAACGCTAAAGCAAAGATACATTATACGTGGAATGGTCTGTCGATTGCCTGAAGAGATTGTAAATATTTTTTGCCATTCTCAGCACTTGGAGCAGGTATCCCCTTGGCTGGAAGCAAAGTAGATGGTTCTGAATTCATTGCACCGCCCAATATTCGACTCCTTTAATGCTGATTGACTTCATATCGAGCTGCAGTGAAATACTGACAATATTGCGCCACCAGCTAACACCATTTCTTCGCCACGTTTTTCGGCCGTGCCAATAATTTTAGCTCAAACAATGCAGTCCATAATTTGCATAGCATTTCAAACAAAACCTTTATCCGCAGGTATTACGCTCTTCTCCCTCCCTCACGATAGAGCAAGCACCCTTTCCATTTCCTCTTCACCATTCCACATCAATCTGAAATAGGTTCCACACGCCGCCTATCCCCATTGCTAGTGAGTGTCCGCTTCGAGTATCGACTATCTTTTCCCCCCCCGTAACACGATGCAGGATTTTCCACCACTAACACGCACCGGGAAAGCGGAAATTACTGAACGGGTCGACCTTTGGGCCGACACAGGCTTGACTGACTGAATGGACTTCGTATGTGCTGTGTGATAACATGTGGCAGGTAAGAAGTGCCAGGCGGATCAAATCCACAAAGTAAACTTGGTCACGCTATCACAACAGTTTTGCAAAATTTTACACATAATAAGAAGGTTTCTGCACTGAATTCGGAACCATGAGCCCACCTGACACGTTTAGTCGAATTCCAAAAGGCTTTTAACACAACTTTATTTCACTGGGCAGAGCAGTCTTTTGCAAAAGTTGCTGGACGCTTTCTACGGTGGCTGCTTTACCTGGTGTGCCTGTCAAGATGTCAACATGGCCTTCTTTATGTATATTTCCCTCTCTTTTAACGTGCAAAATCCCATAGTTCCACATGTCTTTGTTAAGTTCGTTTTCCCATAATATAAAAAAATAGTTCATGTCAATATTCCCCTTTCTTTTTTTGGGAAAAGTCAAGGGAATCACCATGCCCTACTTATCTTGTTAGTTGTGAACATCCCACCGTCTCTTTGAAAATCATTCATCTCCCAATTGCTTTAAAATGCAAATTGCACTCGCACTTTACTTGCTGACTGTTCTACTGTAGCTAACTCGTTCGCATTTCAAATAACCTTTTTAAACACCCGACTCTTCTGACAATTTCAACCTTGCAATACATCTGTCTCTACTTAAATTAATCAGTCACCCAGAGGAGCACACAGGAACCTACCTTGCAGTATCCCACAATATCGTTATCAAGAACATGATAGTTTCGTGACAGTGGCGTGAATCTCTGGCCCAGATCTTTCCCTCAGCAGAGAGTGGATAGGTCCTTCCACTAACCGGCAGTACGGTTGCCCAGCTATATTTCACGGTTCCTTTTTCTGCATTATATTCTTTTCATATGATGTGAGCGCCAATGGCAAGGCAAGCATTTATTGCGATTCGAAGGTGTGGGTTGAACGCCTTCAGAAAGCGATGTACTTCCGCCCTCTAGTGGAGGTACACACACACACACAGTGTTGACAGCGAGTTCCTTGCTTTTGGCCCAGGGGCAGTGAAGTGACGGCGATAACATTTCCATGTCCGGATGGCGTGGGCTTCATGAACAGGGAAAACTCATTGCTGAAGTATTACTGGAACGGACTTTACAATGGAACGAAATTGATTTGGAAGGTTACAACTCAAAACACGTAAAATTTATGGGCAGGTTAGGAAATATGTGCCAAAGTACTTAGCCCAATTAAAAGTTGGATCACCTCATGTATGAGGTGTAAAACATTCTAGGTTGCTTCCAAGGACCTGGTACATGGAATACTCAAAATTATTCAACAATTATTGATGAACAATAGAGATGGATAATTGGGGGGGATGCAGAAATTATACCACTCAACGAAGGGTTGAGGGATGTAACAATAAGCTACTTAGCAGTCACCCTAAAACATGTGGAGGGAAGACTGTGAAACCATTCTCAGAGACTAAATACCTTCGAATTCGACATTAAAAAACGGATTGATCAAGGAGACACAGCACGTTTGAATTCCTTGATGAAGTTGCTCAGTTAAATGTAGCAAAGCTGGCAAATGAAATCCAATCGATAAATCGCAAACACGAGTTGTGTTCAGAAGATTAGAGTCCATTGGGTTGAGTTGAAAATGGCCGAATTGACATGGCATTGGATGTCTGACAGAAGGCAGAGTGATGTTTTCTTAAATATTTCTCAAACTGGGAGTTGTTTTGCAGTGGTGACCTCGACGTGCCATCTCTCCAATGTTCTGGGACAAGGGCCACTAGTACAAAGAGGGCAAATGGCATGACACTTGAACGGTAGATTAGACTTAAAAGGGTGGCTTTGTACTTCACGATGACGCGGTTAAAATGGTGAAAATGTCAGAAGCATGGAGCATATTTGCTCCAAGCATCAATGTGTGAAATTATATAGTGCTGGTGGACATTTATTGCAAGACATTATAGAGCAAAGTGCACTTCTTAAACGTAGGCGAACGTACAAACTTAATTATCCATGCTCAGAAATCACTTAGGGCATCATGGCACGTTGACAAATTGTGAACACATCTACGGTAACTAGTTTAATGAATAAAGTTAGATAGTGCAAAATCAAGGTAAAAAAAAAAAAGCTGATTGTGGAGATGTATAACTGCATGTTGAGGAGCCGGCCAGAGTTTGGTGGACAATTCCGATTGCCAGGAACATATGCAAATACCACAGATTGAGTTGGAAATCGGTTGACTAGGATGTTCAGGACCAGCCCTGAAGTTTTCAGTTATGTGGAGAAGTTTTCGAAAGGTAAGGATGGTTTCTGCTTGGGAATGCATTTGATTAAGACGAGGCCTACGAGAGATTTGCAATGTGGGTGCGACGCTTTGAGGGAGTTGAGAACAGAAGACCCTGGCAACTCATGCGAAACCGCGGATTCACAACCATCGTCAAAAAGGCCTGGAGGTGCGGGTGGGGTGGGAGGTGGGTGGTCTGTGTTAATTCTGTTCACTCTGGAGTTTCTGCTAATCAGAATTCTCGAACTGGCAAAACGCTGGATGGGATTTCCACCCATGCCTGTTAGAAGGGAACTGGACACGCAGCTTCCCCTCACGTCCAGTTGGGGCATGACGAGCCGAATGGCCTCATTCCTCGCTGCACCATTCGATGGTTGGAAGACGTTCGTTGGCAACGGCGTCATGCGATCGGCTGATGCCATTCGAACAAGTGCTGAACTACATGCGACAGGGTTTACCCACATGATCCAGACGCCTGACATTGAGCAATGCAGTGCTTGTGACAAACACAGAGCATGGGGTCTTTGCACAACACGTTGACCAGCAGGGAGACGTCCCAGTGGGTCCGGCAAACCTGCTTTCCTCTCTCTTCCTGCTGGGGATGTCGTGGCTGACAAATTTCTCACTTCCCAATTTTCCCCGCTGGCATAGATGTTTAAATAAAAAAAACAAACATGAGAGGAAACCGAGATCAAGTGTGGAGAGGGAAGGGGGGTGGAGGGGGTAGGGGAAAGGTGGGGAGTGGAGGGAGTGCAAAACAAATCCAATAAATAGCCCATTCTGACGGACCATACCTTGGGGGAGGATTCAGTCTCGCTGGAGGACACAAAAACCGGGCGTCTGTAAATCAGCCGCCTGTTGTATGTGGTGCCTGATGTTCGTGGCTTTCATTCATAGCAAGGTAACATCAATTCGCCAGAGAGGAGTTGGCAGAATAACTGCCGAAACTCCAAACAAGTATCTTCCCATCAATTTCCTTGGACGGGCACCTCCTCTACGGTCTTAGCTTGTGACAATTGAAGGATTGAGCTAAATGGGTCCAACAATGCATTGCCATTTAACTCATGCATGGTGTGAATGCACAACGTCAACATAAATAATTCGTCTTCGATTAACAACGTTGGAGTCCCCATGTCAACCACAATTGGACTTGTTCATAGGAGTGTGTCTGCATTTTCTCAAAACCTATGTTTTTTTTTGGCTTAAGGTGTACTTCCGCTGCGCTTGGTCGATGGAGACAGTGTTTGCTCTGGAAGAGTCGAGGTGCTTTATAACGGGACGTGGGGGACGATCTGCGACGATTACTGGGATATGGCGGATGCGGTGGTTGTTTGTCGCCAGCTGAACTGTGGCTTTGCCGGATCGGCGCGGGGCACGGCTCAGTTCGGAGAAGGCACCGAGGAGATCTGGCTGGATGATGTCAAGTGCTTGGGAACCGAAACCAACCTCCAGCAGTGCAACATCAGGCCGATCGGAGAACACAATTGCAATCACGTGGAAGACGCTGGTGTTGTTTGCAATGCTGGTAAGTATATATAAATATCTTTATGTATCTGGAGAGAGAGAGAGAGAGGGATTAATAGATTGATATGTACATAGAGAGATAGATAGAGTGAGTGATAAATGGAAAGATAGATGGATGCATGGATGGATGGATGGAGTCAAGAATAGACAAATAGATGTACAGGCAAGCGGGCAGGCAGATATGTAGATCAATACTGCGACACGATAGATGATACTGAGAGTTATATATTAACTATCTACCTATCTATCTGCCTGTTTGTCTATCGAACTACCTAAATACCAAACTATAAGCTATCTGGTTATCTGCCTATCTATCTATCTATCCGTCTGTCTGTCTGTCTGTCTATCTATCTATCTATCTATCTATCTATCTATCTATCTATCTATCTGTCTGTCTGTCTGTCTGTCTGTCTGTCTGTCTATCTATCTATCTATCTATCTATCTATCTATCTATCGATATATCTATCTATCTGTCTGTCTGTCTGTCTGTCTGTCTGTCTATCTATCTATCTATCTATCTATCTATCTATCTATCTATCTATCTATCTATCTATCTATCTATCTATCGATATATCTATCTATCTATCTATCTATCGATATATCTATCTATCTATCGATATATCTATCTATCTGTCTGTCTGTCTGTCTGTCTATCAATCTATCTATCTATCTATCTATCTATCTATCTATCTATCTATCTATCTATCTATCTATCTATCTATCTATCTATCTATCTATCTATCTATCTATCTATCTATCTATCGATATATCTATCTATCTGTCTGTCTGTCTGTCTATCTATCTATCTATCTATCTATCTATCTATCTATCTATCTATCTATCTATCTATCTATCTATCTATCTATCTATCTATCTATCTATCTATCTATCTATCTATCTATCTATCTATCTATCTATCTATCTATCTATCTATCTATCTATCTATCTGTCTGTCTGTCTGTCTGTCTGTCTGTCTGTCTGTCTATCTATCTATCTATCTATCTATCTATCTATCTATCTATCTATCTATCTATCTATCTATCTATCTATCTATCTATCTATCTATCTATCTATCTATCTATCTATCTATCTATCTATCGATATATCTATCTATCTATCGATATATCTATCTATCTGTCTGTCTGTCTGTCTGTCTGTCTATCTATCTATCTATCTATCTATCTATCTATCTATCTATCTATCTATCTATCTATCTATCTATCTATCTATCTATCTGTCTGTCTGTCTATCTATCTATCTATCTATCTATCTATCTATCTATCTATCTATCTATCTATCTATCTATCTATCTATCTATCTATCTATCTATCTATCTATCTATCGATATATCTATCTATCTGTCTGTCTGTCTATCTATCTATCTATCTATCTATCTATCTATCTATCTATCTATCTATCTATCTATCTATCTATCTATCTATCTATCTATCTATCTATCTATCTATCTATCTATCTATCTATCTATCTATCTATCTATCTATCTATCTATCTATCTATCTATCTATCTATCTATCTATCTATCTATCGATATATCTATCTATCTGTCTGTCTGTCTATCTATCTATCTATCTATCTATCTATCTATCTATCTATCTATCTATCTATCTATCTATCTATCTATCTATCTATCTATCTATCTATCTATCGATATATCTATCTATCTGTCTGTCTGTCTATCTATCTATCTATCTATCTATCTATCTATCTATCTATCTATCTATCTATCTATCTATCTATCTATCTATCTATCTATCTATCTATCTATCTATCTATCTATCTATCTATCTATCTATCTATCTATCTATCTATCTATCTATCTATCTATCTATCTATCTGTCTGTCTGTCTGTCTGTCTGTCTATCTATCTATCTATCTATCTATCTATCGATATATCTATCTATCTATCGATATATCTATCTATCTATCGATATATCTATCTATCTGTCTGTCTGTCTGTCTGTCTATCTATCTATCTATCTATCTATCTATCTATCTATCTATCTATCTATCTATCTATCTATCTATCTGTCTGTCTGTCTGTCTGTCTGTCTGTCTGTCTATCTATCTATCTATCTATCTATCTATCTATCTGTCTGTCTGTCTGTCTGTCTGTCTGTCTGTCTGTCTGTCTGTCTGTCTGTCTGTCTATCTATCTATCTATCTATCTATCTATCTATCTATCTATCTATCTATCTATCTATCTATCTATCTATCTATCTATCTATCTATCTATCTATCTATCGATATATCTATCGATATATCTATCGATATATCTATCTATCTGTCTGTCTGTCTATCTATCTATCTATCTATCTATCTATCTATCTATCTATCTATCTATCTATCTATCTATCTATCTATCTATCTATCTATCTATCTATCTATCTATCTATCTATCTATCTATCTATCGATATATCTATCTATCGATATATCTATCTGTCTGTCTGTCTGTCTGTCTATCTATCTATCTATCTATCTATCTATCTATCTATCTATCTATCTATCTATCTATCTATCTATCTATCTATCTATCTATCTATCTATCTATCTATCTATCTATCTATCTATCTATCTATCTATCTATCTATCTATCTATCTATCTATCTATCTATCTATCTATCTATCTATCTATCTATCTATCTATCTATCTATCGATATATCTATCTATCTGTCTATCTATCTATCTATCTATCTATCTATCTATCTATCTATCTATCTATCTATCTATCTATCTATCTATCTATCTATCTATCTATCTATCTATCTGTCTGTCTGTCTGTCTGTCTGTCTGTCTGTCTATCTATCTATCTATCTATCTATCGATATATCTATCTATCTATCGATATATCTATCTATCTGTCTGTCTGTCTGTCTGTCTATCTATCTATCTATCTATCTATCTATCTATCTATCTATCTATCTATCTATCTATCTATCTATCTATCTATCTATCTATCTATCTATCTATCTATCTATCTATCTATCTGTCTGTCTGTCTGTCTGTCTATCTATCTATCTATCTATCTATCTATCTATCTATCTGTCTATCTGTCTATCTGTCTGTCTGTCTGTCTATCTATCTATCTATCTATCTATCTATCTATCTATCTATCTATCTATCTATCTATCTATCTATCTATCTATCTATCTATCTATCTATCTATCTATCTATCTATCTATCTATCTATCTATCTATCGATATATCTATCTGTCGATTTGCCTATCTAACTATCCTGCCTATCTTTGCAACCAGCACCTTCTCTCAGCATATTGATCTTTCAGTCACATGGTCCCTATCTCTCTGCTGGTCTGTGCGCATCCATCAACAGGTTAAGAGGCCTCTGTGCATTGCTGAATTGGAGATAACTTGTTTCAGCTATTACCGGACCACTATGGAAGACCATACGAAGTGAAACCTAACATGAGCTGCAGCCGCTCTTCGGTTCTCTTTCCTCACCAGCAGAATTACACCCCGACATCCCTTTTCCCTCCCTGTTATTGCAGATGAAGCACCAGAAGCCGCCATCTACCATGGTCGAAAATACAACGTATTCGTGAACGGGGAAGACCTTAAAGTCAAATGTACCACCAAAGGCTTCTACTCATCCTCTATGTTCTATCTCTACAAAGACGGTGCTGCTATTCCAATCATGGAGAAGGCCCCTAACGCGCGGGATTTTACCGTCACCTTTGACATTCTTAACATAACAGCAGAAAGCAAAGGCAATTATACCTGCACTTATGAGTCCGAAGTTGCCGGGAAGAAATACAGTTCGGGAAAGAGTGAACCCCTGGAAGTGATTGTGAAAGGCAAGTGTCTTATCGTCATCAATAATGCTGCTTTTTTTTTTTAAAAAAACGCATTTATAGATTGCACATCCTATGTTTCTTATTATTTTGCAAGTTAATATTCTCAATTGACACAAGGGCATCCGATGAACATTATTGATTGGGCCACATATTGGAAACGCAATCACCTTTGTTGTAGCTTCTGTGCAATTCCCTTGCACCCAGGTGTAGAAAATATCTCCCCTTATGATGCAGTGCAAAACTTGAACATTGCTGATAGGTGAGGCGTGCTGTCGAATCTTTAGTTCTTGCACTCATCAGGACAGATTCTGAAGAACGCCGATTTTAAAAGGAACAACAACTTTTACTGCAAGGCAAGAGTGCATGGCAAAAAGCTTGGACAGCATGCCTCTCTTATTCTCTCCTAATACCCCTTAAGATTGAATGTCATTCCGTGTCTTGCTCGTCCATAGCTACTTATCAGTGCTGGTAAGCTGCCAGTGACAATGATTACTTTGTCAATGAATTCAATGGGATGAAACATCACTGGGGCGCAAGGCTGTCTGCCAACCTATCCTGGCCTTTTATTTTGTCAGGAAGCGGTTTTTTGCCGATCCCTGGCGCCATACTTTAGTTTTTTTTGGCGCGAATGCAATACCCCGAAGCCATGCGATATGATGTGCATTGTTGTTTTCCATTGACTGCGCACAAGAGGTGATGACCTGTGCAAGATGAGTGAGTCAAGATATCGAATTCCACTGAATGGAATGCAAATAACTTCTTTTAAAGCCAAAACAATTAACTGAATTAACAATAACAAGGGATAAATCAGGCACAGCCCCTAAGTCAGGTCAGCTGTAAAACCAAGGACAAAGTTTAAAGGAACCTTACAAAAATTAAACCAAAATGTGATTAAAGGGGTCAACAAAACACCCCAGTCCCCGCGGTGCCCACTGGGCACGGAATGGAATGCAAATAAGATGCAGTAGCTGGACAAACAATTTGACTCCTTCGGTTTTACTCTGCCATTCTAGGCCAATATACCTTCCATTTATGCCTTAGCGGTAAAGAACAGGAATTACATGATGTTGTTGGCTGACGTCCATTTCTTTTTTTTTACCTACATGCTGGGAGTAGGTGGGTCCCGCATTGAGCGCTTTGGGTCTGTAATTCTTTGTCCGAAAGTGTGACAGTGGCAGAAAATCCACTCCAGTTAAAAAAATAAGAATAATAAACAACAATTGTCAACAGATTCACCTTTGAAATCTCCATTTCCACGAACCTGTTGTTAAAAATTCGCCACAAATTTAAAAGCGCTGCTAAAATTAAATGAATCCAATTGAAATTATATATCCTCCGTTGTTTATTCAATGACATGTTATGAACTAGGCCCAATCCTTTGTATCGTGTTTAAACCCCTTGGTATTCGTGGCAATTAACAAAGTCTATGCAGATATATGTGCTAATCTTAACGATTGGAGGAAGCGTAAAGCAGACGATCTTGAATTATATGTTTCTATTGCTTCTGGCAAGAGGAAAATAGGGTGTTGCGGGGATAGGCGGTGGTATCCTTACTGGATTGGTAATCCAGACACGCAGGGTGATGCTTTGGGCTTGATTTCAATAGTAATACGACTAACAGACCTTGAGGTTTTTTTTTTCCAAACAAAAATAGAGTAAACATTTATTAATACAAGAAAAATGTAAGCGCATACATATGTCTTCAAAATTACTAGTACAATAAACACAAAAATCCCATAATTATGTCGACTCACCCCCTGTAAGGCAGCAGTAAAACTTATAGATTTGACAGCACCCCAGACGAAACATATTTGACATTAGGAATTCAAAAATGATGTTCCTTCCACGTGGGTTCCTTGCAAACACCATTGTGGGCGTACAGGCTACTGGGATCTTAAATGCGTCTGCCTATCCCACAATCTCCTTTCTCCTTGACACATGTCATTCACTTTGAATGTAACTCTTCCATTGTACTGCTAGGCTTTTAATTTCACCTCCTCTAAGGAAAACATGCTTTGATTCCGCCAATTTAATTAGTAAATTACAGGAAAGAAAAAACACATTGTCTGGCGTATTCCAGCCGTGTCTAAGGTTTCACCCATTATTTTAGATGCTTTATTTAAAAATGCAAATTTCCCCCCTTGGCACCAATGTTTCCAAACTCCCCCATGTTTACCTATGTCCAATTTCAAACCTAGACCTTTCTATATATCAACGCCTCCCTGCCAACTGGCCTAAATCCAATTAAGGCACACACATATAGAAACCGCTGTGGCTCCGTTCATAGCACCCTCGCCTTTGAACCAGAAGGTTGTGGGTTCATATCCCACTCCTGGAAACCAGTAACTGTGATTGTACTCGAAAGCGTTACAATCTGTAACTGTTGATAACTCGAAGGAGTTACAACTCAAATTTAAGGGAGGTGTCAGCTGTGGCTCAGTCCATAGCACCCTCGCCTTTGAATCAGAGGGTTGTGGGTTCATGTCCCACTCCCGGAAACCAAGAACTGTGCATGGACTCGAAAGAGTTACAACTCAAATTTAAAAATATTTTCCAATAACATTATAGACATTAATATATCTTCATGACATTCTTATTATTATTATTTTCATTCTTCTTATTGTTATTTTCATTCTTCTTATTATTATTATCGTTCTTATTATTATTCTTATTTTTTTCATTATTATTATTATGATTTCAGACACGCTTCAACCACCCATAATTGCGTTCAATCAAAGGTCCATTGCATTCGTGCAAGGGCAAAGCGTTACCATTAAATGCGAAGCGCCCGAGGAGTTCGAAGAGAGTCAGTTTTATTTGTACAGGGACCGCGAAGGCAATGTCGTCAGTTTTCAAGCTGCTGATTTTTCTTCCTATGTCATCTTTAACATAACGGACCTGCAGAAAAGTGACCAGGGCAGTTACTTCTGCAAGTACCAAGCCTTCCTGTCGAAGCGGCTTTGGGTTAATTCGTCCGTGAGCGACTTTGTCAACGTTACTGTGCACGGTGAGTGCAAATTTCTTAAGGTCGGAAGCCACTTTCCGGCTTAATCACACCCTAAGGGGAGGCCAACTATGGAGAGGCGGTGTCTCTGAACAAATCATTCAGAGATCCCGCGTAAAGTTCGGGGTGGGGGCGGTAGAGTCCAATTCCAACGCGGTATATTGTCGTAAAAACCCGCCTGGCTCATTAATGCCCTTTCGGAGAGCGAAATTTGCAATGCTTACCTTGTTTGGCCATTCATGTAACTCCAGACCCACAGCAATGTGGCTGAGTCTTAAATGCCCTCTGAGCAAGTGGCAATGAGGAATGGGCAATAAATGCTGGCCAAGCCAGCGATGCCCATATCCATGAGTGAATAATAAAAAAGAAACTTTAAAGACCTCCATGAGATAAACCATGAGTCTGAAAGGAAGGCCATGAGATGTATGTGTACCCGGTACTTAGGATTGAATCCTTTCAATGCCCATCTCATGAATCTGCGCTGCAACCCACTAAAGACCATCACAACCTTCCTGACGTTCAGGTCTCAGGGCTGAATGCAATTCTACTAAACACCATGAGCTTCTGTTTATTTTTTTTAATCTCTGTGAAATGTCCTGGAAAAGGCATGATTGCTCTAGGTCATGAAGACTCATTTAAGTATTTCAAACATTCCACAGTATGGGACAAAATTTGGGTCTAGATTACGTCAGTACTTGTTTCCCTAACGCTTTCGTGTGATGTGGATGTGGCAAGGCCAGCATGTGTCGCCCATCCCGAAATTTCCCTCGACCCGAATGGTCATTACTAGGCCATTTCAGAGGGGAGGTTAAGAGTCAACGACAATGCCTGTGCGTCTGGAGTCACATATAGGCCAGGCCATCTAACGATGGCAGGTCTCCTTCCCTGAAAGACATTCGTGAAGTGGTTGACCTTTGTTTTGCCACCATAGTTTCATGGACGCCGTTATTGGAAAAAATAGCTTTACGCTTCATGTCGATGAGCCGACTTCAAATCCCAATCCTGCCATTTTAGGATTGACCTCATGTCCCCAGAGCATTGTCCTGGGACCCTGGATTGCGGGTCCGTTCAGGATTTTCCTATGGTCTTCAAGATGGGTGGGGCGTACAGCCGGAGGCTAATGTCATGCAACGTATTTCCTCTGCCCTGTCAGGGTGATTTTCAACCCCATCTATATATTCCCTTGCTTTTCCTGTCCAAGGACAGAATGGAAATGACATGAACTGCGCACTGTTGGGTGCCACCGCCTGAATAGGGCGCTGTAGGGAGAATCTTGAGCGCCTTGTTTGCCCACACCAACGTTGTAAGGTGTCACCTTTTGTACGTGTGACCTAAACTTTCAGATGACGGGCAGCTGAGGCTGGTGAACAAGGATAGCGAGTGCGCTGGGACGGTGGAGGTGTACTACAATGGCACCTGGGGGAAAGTCTGCGGCCACTCCTGGAACCTTGCAGAAGGGCAGGTTACCTGCCGGCACCTCGGCTGCGGCTTCGTCAAGAGTTCTTCCCGGGGTGACCGCTCGGTCCCATCACGCGACCCAGTCGCTCTGTCGCACGTTCACTGTCGGGGTACGGAACCGCTGCTGTGGAAGTGCTATTCGCTATCATGGAATGACGGGATGTGCTACGGTGGCTTCAGAGCAGAAGTAACGTGTTCAGGTAAATGCAGGGGGATGACACGAAGCGTAACAGATAAGCTGATCAAAGAGGTAACTACATAAAGCGGAGTCCGGCCAACCTGCTACCAACCCAATTGACTTTTACTACAATAATATTGCATGTGTTCGAATGATAATGATAATACACCGTTGGAGGTGTGCTACATTGTACGAATTCTCCAATTAATTAACGGTAGAAAGCGCATTTCACCCATCAGTGGGTTAAGAACATGTCATTCCGTGTGATGAATTTGCTCTTCTTTCCGGAGTAGAAGGGCATCGAACCATATTTGTTCACCAGGTGCGTTTCTCAATGAATCTACCGAGGATGGATGTTCATCTATATTTCCCTCAAGGGAGGTTCGGGTTATTGTGACAGGTATTCAGAATCAGTAAATCATTGACATTGCAGGAGAATGGTGTGGCACTGAAAGGAAGGGTGATAAAGTGCGGAGTAGTGGCAGGAATAAAAACTTGTACTGGCATAGCGCCGTCAAGTGAATAAGCCTCCCCAAGACGATTCATATCAGCGTTTTGAAAGAAGATGTGACCTATTGTTATCCCTTATTTAATCATGGTGTATGAGCGCCTCTGGCTAGTCCATCATTTATTGCCCATCCCTGTTTTATATTTCTATTCAAACACGAGATGTGGGCTTCGCTGGCTGGGCCCAGCATCTTTTGTCCATCCCTAATTGCCCCTTGAGAAGCTGTTGGTGAGCTGCCTGTTCGAACCGCAGCAGTCCAGGTGGTGTAGGTACACCCACGCTGCTGTTAGAGAGGGAGTTCCAGGATTTTGTCCCCTGTGGTGTAGGTACACCCACAGTGCTGTTAGGGAGGGAGTGCCAGGATTTTGTCCCCCGTGGTGTAGGTACACCCACAGTGCTGTTAGGGAGGGAGTGCCAGGATTTTGTCCCCTGTGGTGTAGGTACACCCACAGTGCTGTTAGGGAGGGAGTTCCAGGATTTTGTCCCCTGTGGTGTAGGTACACCCACAGTGCTGTTAGGGAGGGAGTTCCAGGATTTTGTCCCTGTGGTGTAGGTACACCCACAGTCCTGTTAGGGAGGGAGTTCCAGGATTTTGTCCCTGTGGTGTAGGTACAACCACAGTGCTCTTAGGGAGGGAGTTCCAGGATTTTAGCCCAGCGACAGTGAAGGAACAGCCGATATATTGCTAAGTTAGGATGTTGTGTGGCTTGGAGGTGAAATTCCAGGTGGCGATGTTTCCATCTACCTGCTGACCTTCTCCTTCTAGATCGTAGTTATCATGGGTTTGGAAGTTTAAGGAGCCTTGCTGAATTCCTGCAGTGCATCTTGTAGATGGTACACACACTGCTGCTACTGTGCGTGGGCGTTAGAGGGAGTGAATGTTTGTGGATGGGGTGCCAATCAATTGTGCTGCTTTGCACTCGACGATGCCAAGCTTCTTGAGTGTTGTGGTAGCTGCAGACAAGGAGGCAAGTGGGAGTACCCCATCAAACTCCTGACTGGTTCCATGTAGATGGTGGACTGATTTTGGGAAGCCATTTACTCGTCGTAGGATTCCTAGCCCCCGACCTGCTCTTGTAACCACAGTATTTAATTGGCTAGCCCAGTTCAGTTTATGATCAATGGTAGCCCCCAGGATGTTGATAGCGGAGGGTTCAGTGATGGGAATGCCATTGAACGTCAAGGGTGAATGGTTACTTTATCTTTTTTGGAGATGGCCATTCCCCGGCGTGAATGTTATTTGTCGCTTCGCAGCCCAAAGTGGACAAATCAGAGTCCACTTGCCAACCTCTTAGCAATCTCTTCTCATGCAGTATAAATTGTTTTTCCTTTTGCTGTTCATATTCATGCCAATGGTCTTTATGAGTGCAAGACGAAAAACTTTGATAGCATGCCTCTTATTATTATTATTATCATTGCCTTATAGTTAAAACTACAGATCATAATAATAGTCATAATGAAACGTCTCTATTTCAGTAAAATAATAATTATTATTATTATCATCATCATCAAAGCTTTTTAATATTATCATCTGCTAGTAATAAACATAGACCAGAACAACAACAATAACGTTAATAATAATAATCATCATCATTATAATGATATTACAATGAAGCGAATGATTATTATAGTGAAGATAATTGTAGCAACAATAAAGCTTAGTAATGATAATTAGATCACTATTAATGTTGTTGTTATTATTTAATATTATTATTTCTGTTATTGTTAACATATTGAATTAAGTAATACAAATTGGTATGATCTCATTATTATGTATTAACTAATAATACTATCTTCACTACAATAATCACATTTTTTGTTTTCAAATAATACTCATCTGATGTAAAAAGTAAATAATTAAATAAAAATGGTAGTATGGAAGTGTAAAGCTAATAGCAATATTAAATACAATAAGAACAAAAAAAAACTAATAACAATCACCATAATTATCGTCATCATATGAAGAGGAGAATAACTGTATTAGCAATTGTAATGGTAATTATCCTAAAGCCTGGTTCGAGTTTTTCCCCGCAGAAGTTGCAGCACTTGACAGTTTCAAGTACTCGACTGATCTGAGTGAAGGAGAATAATGTCCTGGCCCCCTCCCCGTGTCACGCCCCCCCCCTCCGGCCTGACTTAAATTCTTATTCCGATAGCCTTGAAAGAGACGTGGTGATTTAGTGGAACTGCCTTGACTTGTCGGGTGTGTTGACATTCGCCTCGCATGAAACGACTTTACTTGGTCTTCATTTAATTTTGTTCCAAATTTTGATTCCTCCCGCATCTCCTCCCAGAACAACCCCTGAGGCCAACCATTTCCGTCTTCCGCACCCCGAGCGTCTTCATGAGCGGGGAGAATGTGACAGTCCAGTGCCAGTGCCCAGATTTCTACACCGCCAGCCGAATGTTCCTGTACAAAGTCGGCGAGAAGGATCCACTTCTGTCCATGCCGCTCCCGGAGAACCAGAACTCGTTGAACTTCACCATTGTAAACATCCAGAGCACGCAAACTGGAAATTACACCTGCAACTTCGATATGGACATAGCGGAATTGGTCTTCGACTCCGATCAGAGCGAGCAGCAAATGATCACCGTGAAAGGTCTGAATCGTGCGGGTTTTATCAATGGGGCCGTGCTCTCCCGCCCTGGCGGGAAATTACCCGACTCGGCTGCGGTGCGGGTTTCCCGACCGTTCGTCATCATTAAACGCATTCATGAACAGATGCGGAATTCGCGCTCATTTCCATCTGACATTGGGGTGGCTCACATATGGGTCTACCGCGGTGCGGTAACAATGTCAAATGACTCGCGATCCAGCGGCCCCCTGGCGGCGAGGCTTAAAAATCCCGCCGTGGCATTAATTCAGTCAATAATCAGGAATTGAAAATTCTAATCTCCGACGCGTAGTTAGGGAAGGGAATCCGCCGCCGCCCCGACCTGGGGGACTGACCATATGTGTGACTCTAGACCCACGGCAAATGTCGCGAACTCTTAATCACCCCGCGAAATGTTCCGTTCAAGGGAAATTGGGGGGGAGTGGGCACGAAATGCTGGCCTGACCAGCGACGCCCACATACGATGCAAATTTAAACCGTTAAAATCGGACTGGTTCTGAGAATCGATTTGCGCCCCCCCGGTTATAATAAAAAAAAATAATAATAATGAGCTCAAATGCATCAAAAGGCAAAGTAAATTTTTTAATAGAAAATGCTGACCTTTCTAAAATAAAGACATTAAACGCTGGGAATTGACTATATAGCTACCAAATTGTCAGAAAGCAAATTCTTCTGGTTTGTCAATGTCCCTTAGAGAAAGGGAAGTCTCGTTTGCCATTGAATTAGCGCGTTAACCCCAATGCTATCGCGTTGCAGACGAGCCGCCGGAGCCCTTGATAGGGACGGAGACGGTGCCCGCACACTTCCTACCCGGCCAGGTCATCCGGCTGTCGTGCAGAGCGCAGCAGTACTTCTCCGTTTTGACATATTACTTATACAAGGACAACGGCAAGACGTTCGTCAGCTCCAAGCCGGCTGTGGTCCAGGACAAACCCGCTCTGTTCGAAGTGTTGGCGGAGGGGAAGAAAGATGACGGCGAGTACACTTGCCGCTATGAGGTGAAGACATCTGGTCAGCTCTATAACTCATCTCACAGTGAACCTCTGAAAGTATCTGTCACTGGTAAGTGCAGAAAATCGGAAACCTTGCTTTGAGGAACACACGGATGTTGTAGACCAATAACAATAACATTGTGGGGGGGGAGTTGGTGTGCACCTAGTTAAAGGTGGGCAGGCAATTTTTCGAAGCAGGTTTTAAGGAGGCATGCGTTGTCCAGATTTCATAGATCTAGGCAGGTGACCCAAAACCAAGCAACTTGTGATGAAAACATTTTTTAAAAAAAAGCAAGTGTTGGAAAACCTCGGTAGGCCTGGCAGCATCGGTGTGGAGAGAGGTGCAAAGTTGACCTTTCGAGTCCGCTATCACTCTTCTTCAGCACCGATGAGAGTTAGGCCAGTGGTGGGTTTTATGCGGATGAAAATAGCAGAGCCGGGGGTGGGCGTTGGTGGCGGTGAGATTCAGCTGGGGCGAAAAGTCAAAGTCAGGGAGATGTTAGAGGGCGAGGGGGGAAGTTAGATTATGAAGATGGCATGGCACAAAAGGCAAAGAAAGGGGGGAAGTGGTAGTATTCAAGGGACAAAGCATCGATCCAGAGTGGGTGTTAATAGCAGAATAAATGTCAGCGCTGTCGGAAAGCAACGTGTTAGTGACAAGGTGAAGGTCATTGTTATCTGAAAAGCTACACTTGAGAACATGATGCCGATTGGCACCAACGGAAATAACAAAAAATGGAGGACACATTTCAGAGTCTTTTAGTTTAGTCTTATAGAACTGGACAATTGCTGGAAAAACTAAAGAGACGGGTCGACGATTTTCGCCTTGAACTCATCAGGGACATGCGTAAGAATGCCAACATAAAATGAAAACAAAGTAATAAGAAGCAAGAAGCAATCACCACTCTGTTCTCACAGAGCATGAATTGCTGTTTTTTTTCCCTTAAACTGGTATCCTTGCGAAATGTCCTGACGAGTGCAAGACCAAAATCTCCGGCATGTCTCTTTTTTTTTCCCCCAGAAATGCTGGGAATCATGGTAATCCATTCTCAGGGGGATCCTTTTGAGCGATGTTCAATGAAGCATGAATCATGCGTTAGGTGAAGCCTGGTTGGTCATGTTGAAAGGGCTGCAGCTGAATTGGGTTTGACAGAGGCTCTGTCTGTCAAGTAGGCGAAGAATGGGTTACATCTTGTCTAATTATTTAACGCATTATTTTGGGTAATTGTACGTTGTTCTTCTGAATAATTTATCTGTTCTACTTGTTCACGGGATGGGATGGGCGCATCGCTGGCTAGGCCAGCAACTGTTGGCCATCCCTAATCCCTAATCGCCCTTGATCAGAGGGCATTTAACCGTTCAAGCGCACATTGCTGCTGCAATCTGTCGGCCAGACCGGCAGATCTCCTTCCCCTATATGACATTCGTCCAACCAGATGAGCTTTTATGGCAATCGACAATAGGTTCAGATTTTCACTGAATTCACATTTCACCATTTGCCATTGTGGGATCCGAACACGGATGCCACACACACACCCACAACATTACTTTCGCTTTCTGGGATATAAGGCCAATATGCCATCGTCTCCCGAATTAAGAGCTTGATTCTCCCCTCTTACGTAGGAATGTAACTTTTTTTTTGTTTTTGGAAGGGGCCTTTGACATGTTGTTTTGAAATTCCGTTGTCCTTTCCAGCCGATATTAAGCTGCGGCTCGCCGATGGGCCCGTCCCATGCTCCGGGAGAATCGAGGGTTATGCTAATGGAACCTGGGGAACCGTTTGCGACTTGCAGTGGGGCTTACCGGATGCCGAGGTGGTCTGCCGGCAGCTGCGCTGCGGCTTTGTTCGATCGGCAACTCGCAGCGGACACTTTGGCGAAGGGACGGGGCGCACCTGGGGCGTCAACGTCAACTGCAATGGCACGGAGCCGTACCTGTGGGTCTGCCCCTTCGACATCGCCAGCCCCAATTCGTGCCCCATGAGAAACGACGCCGGGGTTATCTGCTCAGGTGAGAAAACGCTCAGCGTCGCGGAGTGCAATAGACGGTTTGGTCCATGAATGCTCGGCAGAATTTCACGTCCGCAACAAGGTGCATCGCCGTGGCTACCATAAGTGCACATGGATTGTGCCAATAACCGTGGGTACAACCGAACATGCGAATTAGGAGCAGGAGTACGACACCCGTCCCCAGAACGTGGTCTGACATTCAGCAAGATTATGGGGCTGATGTTTCTGTGACATGAACTCCGCATTCACCCTACCCCGATAATCTCAGCGTCCCTTGCTAGTCAATAATCTACCTACCTCTGCCTGGGAATACTTAATGGCCCTCTCTCCACCGTTTTTCCGGGGAAGAGAAATCCACAGACTCACGACACGCTGTGTGAGATTTTCTTCTCATCCACGTCTTCAGTGTTCTTTATTCCATTTTGGGGGGCGGGAGTTGCAGGGGGACGACTCATGTAAAGGCAAGGAGCGATCTCCATTGCATCAGTCACCTGCTCTATAACCCACCCCATAGTCATGTCTCTTAAAGCAAGTGAAACTTAATGCCGGGCAGACAGAAGGTGTAACATCTTCTGTTGAGCATCATTATTCATCATGAATATCTAAATCGAAATTTAATTTCAATATGTGTTCGATTCCCTCTGTTCAAATGGAACCCTCTTCACGGAGGCTCTTTTACAGAGGCCATCTCAATGCCTCCATGCATGTGGAGCAATAAAGACAGCAAAAACAACTGTCTCCAACAAGCCAGCCAATTTGCAAATTCCTGCAGGCATCTGTCGGCATAGTTGCAACACTAAACTGACCTTAAAGTTCGGCAGCCATGGTTCAGCCGGTAGCACCCCGATTCCTCATCTGGGCCTTGTTGGTTGGACTCCCGTTTAGGATAGTTGAGCACCCGAGGCTCGGCGGGACCCGCACTGCACTATTCAGGCAGTGATTTCCTCTCAGCGTTCATCTGACGCCCTCTCTGCTCTCTTAGGTACTCATAATCTGGCACGATGGCCAACTGTATTTGTTATTTTGTAGAAGAGCGTTTGAATATTATTGGGGAAAAAAAAAATGTCCACTTGCTACCCAATCGGCACTCTCTTCCCATGCAGGATAAATTGTTATTACCATGGCATTTGCTATTCTTGAGAATCTGCCCTGATGAGTCCATGATGAAAAGTTTCATCAGCGTTGCCAAGTTTAGAGCAAAACAACATTTGTTTCCCCAGTGCCCTGCACAACATTGAATCCGCAATCAACATTAGCCAAACCGAATAGCTGGTGATTGTTAACTTGTGAGTTTATGCTGTGCAATCCGCTATATTACAACCTCAGTGCAAATCACTCCACTTGCCCGGTAACTCTTTGGAAAACTCCTGAGCCAGTGAGAGGCGCTATATATAAATAAAAGGTGACCTTCGGTTTGATGTGCAGAAGATTGCAAATGAGGCAATGGAGCTAAATCTCTTCGTTCTACCGAGGCGTCCGCAATTTACTTCGTCGATAAGATTTGGGGCCTCGAATTTTTTAACGACTATTATTTGAGCTCTTGCTATGATTGTATGTATCTTTTCTGCCCACGTAATATACACGTAGAAAAAAAAAGTGAGAGAGGGAGAGAGAGTAAGAGAGAGGTTATAGATAGATGGATACATATATACATACATACATAGATATATAGATAGCTAGATAGATAGATAGAGAGAGAGAGAGAGAGATAAATAGATAGAGAGATAGATAGATAGATAGATAGATAGATAGATAGATAGATAGATAGATAGATAGATAGATAGATAGATAGATAGATAGATAGATAGATAGATAGATAGATAGATAGATAGATAGATAGATAGATAGATAGATAGATAGATAGATAGATAGATAGACGCATAGATCGACAGACAGACAGACAGACAGACAGACAGACAGACAGATAGATAGATAGATAGATAGATAGATAGATAGATAGATAGATAGATAGATAGATAGATAGATAGATAGATAGATAGATAGATAGATAGATAGATAGATAGATAGATAGATAGATAGATAGATAGATAGGCGCATAGATCGATAGATAGACACAGACAGACAGACAGACAGATAGACAGATAGATAGATAGATTGATTGATTGATTGATTGATTGATTGATTGATTGATTGATTGATTGATTCTTCGATTTTCATCCAGCTTTTACAAGTTAGCCACCTCCCTAAACTTAGTTGCATCCTATGCTGCATTTAACAGGCCTGCCAGGGATGACTCACCATCTGTAATTGAACTAAATGGTGAAATCGGACAGGAGCAAGATACTGAAATTCAGGCGTTATCTCATTTTCTTTAATACCGGTTATAAGGCACTGCTGTTTATTGAAATCATTTCAATGGAATACCGCATCACGAAAACCTCCGAGGCCATTCTACCTCATTCCCACCGTCACACATCTGATGTTTCACATCCTCACCCCTTGGTTCGCCAGATCCCGAGCGGAGAGCTGCCTTTTCTTCACCCAATTCCATGTTTCACGAGTTTGTGGCTGCCTATGTGATTTTCGAGACACCCTGAATTACATCCAAGGTTGTTATTCAGCTGCAATCTATTGAATGTTCAGCTACCCATATATCCAGAGGTGTCAGCTGTGGCTCAGTTCATAGCACTCCTCGCTCTTTGAATCAGAAGGTTGTGGGTTCATGTCCCACTCCCGGAAACCAAGAACTGTGATTGTACTCGAAAGAGTTACATGCGATCTGTTGGTAACTCGAAAGAGTTACATGCGATCTGTTGGTAACTCGAAAGAGTTACATGCGATCTGTTGATAACTCGAAAGAGTTACCCAGATATCCAGCAGCATCTCCAGCCATATGGTACTGAGCACTCGATCATCGTCTTTTGCTTTTTTTTTTACTCTCCAGATACTCCTCTGAAGCCACAAATCAACATATTCAGAGCAACCGGCGAATTTTCGCAAGGGGAAAACGTTAGCATCCAATGCTCCACGCCCCGATTCTATACAGGGGCCACCTTCTACCTCTACAAAGTTGGCGAGCCTGGGTACAAAAGATCTGTCAAAGCCTCAGTTACTTCCGCAGGTGTCACCTTTACCATGGCCGAGATCAACATCAGTCACGAAGGTTATTACCTATGCACCTACCAACTGGAGCGCGACGGGAGGAACTACACGTCAGACAAGAGCGACCAAGTCAAAGTCATCGTCACAGGTGATTCCATTGCTGCAACGGTGGGGAAGACGTCGCAAAGCAGAGGGCAGGGCATCAGGACCAGTTAGTAAATGAATTAGAGGGCATGGGGATAGAATGTTTGCCCGCAGTGTGTTCTTGTCATCTGTGGTGTCCCAGGTAGATGTGGAATCAGATTCCTTATTTACCTTTCAGGTGTAATGTTGAATAAAAAGCCAATGAATAGCCAAGACACAAAAAACAAAAGAAGGACACGCAAATCGAATGATTTGTCACTGTCAACGGTTTAAGTCATTGGAAAGAATGGACTGGGTAGCCCTCCCACAGACTCGGCACAATAATAACAGTGGAATGAGCTCATTCTCTGATCCATCTGAAGGGGATGGGTGGGCCTTTCTTTCCGTTCTTCATTGTGTTTTCGTTAAGGCATCTCTTTCTGAAAGGCCAGGGCACTGTTGCGAAAATTGCATTGTCTAATTCATGGCTTGCAACTGTTTTTTGTTTTTTTTGTTTAAATTGTTATTTCCCAAGATCTGGGCGTCTCTGGCTGGACCAGCATTGTGTTGCCCGTCGCGAAGTGCATTTGAGAAGGTGGTAGTGAGCCTTTACCTTGAAACTCTCCATCCATGTGTTGTAGGCCCATGATGTTAGGGAGAAAATTCCAGGATTTTGACATCAGAGGCAGTTAAACAATGACAATACAGATCCAAGTCAGGATGGCTTGGAGGGGGACGCGCAAGAGGCGGTATTATAATGCATATTCTGCCCTTAACTTTCCAGGTGGAAGGGTTTTGAGGTTTGGAAGGTTCTGTTAAAGCAACCTTGGTGGGGTGCAGCAGTGCATCTTGCCAATGGTTCATAGAGCTGTCACTCTCATTCTTAGTGGAGCTAATGAACGTTTAATGCGGTGGCTGGGGTGCCAATCACGACTGAGGCATTGTCTGTAGGGGTGCTGAGCTTCTGGAGTGTTTTTGGGTCTGCACTCATCCAGCCAAGTGGATAGTTCTCCAACAGAATCCAGACTGGTGTCTTGTGGTTAGTGGACATGCTTTGAGAAGTCAGAAGATGACTTGCTCGAAAGATAATTCCGGGCGTGTTCTTGACGGCCCAGCAGTAATATAAGAACACACAAACAAGGAGCACGAGTAGGCCATTCATCCCCTCGAGCCTGCTCCACTATCTATTAATATCATGGCTGACCAGATAGTCACCGGAAACATGCATCCAATCTACTGCCGATAACCTATCACCCGCTTAATCATCAAGAATCCATCTACCTCTGCTTTAAAAATATTGAAAGTATCTGCTTCCAACTCTTTTTAGGGAAGAGAGCACAAAAGACTCACGACCCTCTGAATGAAAAAAAAATAAATCGCATCATCGTTGTTGTAAATTGGCGACCCCTTATTCTCGAACAGTGATCGCTAGTTCTAGATTCTCCCACAAAAGGAAATGTCCTCTCCACAGCCACCATTTAAGGACCCCTCAGGATTTTAGGTGTTTACATCAAGTTGCCTCTTACACTTCTAAACTCTAACGGATAAAGGCCTAGTCTGTCGAACCTTTCCTGATAAGACAACCCCCTCATTCCAGGTACTGGTTTGGTAAAGCTTCTCTGAACTGCTTCCAACACATTTACAATCGTCCTTAAATAAGATGACCAATGTTGTACACAGTACTCCAAATGTGGCCTCAATAATGCCCTATAGAACTGAAGCCTCCCTGCTTTTGTATCCAATTCCTCTTGCAATACGTGATAACATTCTATTAGCTTTCGTGATTACTTGCTGTTATTGCACACTAGTCTTTTGTGAAAGGTGAACTAGGACACCCATCCCTCTTAACCTCAGAGCTCTGCAATCCCCAAGTACTTTATTCCTTGGGTCCAAATAGAAAAATTCACATTTTCCCACATGATACTCCATTTTCCGGATATTTGCCCACTTGCCTGACCTATCTACATCTCTTTGAAGCCTTCTTAGGTCCTTTTCACAACCTACTTCCTGACATAAATTTGTGTCCTCAGCAAATTTGGCAACCATTCATTCAATCCATTCATCCACTTCATTTATATAAATGGCAAAAAAGGTTTAAATAGGCGACCCCTTATTTTCTAAACATTGGTCCCTAAGGTTAGATCAGTTCAGTCTATAGCCCGGATGTTGATAGTGGGGGATTCAGCGATGGTGTTGCAATTGAATGTCAAGTGGAGATGGTTAAATTATTTCCTGGTGATGATGGTAAATGCCTGGTGCTTCTGTGGCTCGAATATTACTTGCCACTGATCACCATTATCCATATGTTGTGCAGGCTATGCAGCATGTGGGCTCTTCTTTAGAGGATTGGATAGAGCGATGAAAGAAATATGGAAACATTAGTAAGGATAAGCTGAGAGGCGATGGGAGGAAAGGGGCGTGAAAAATCATCAACATAATCACGTGCCTGGGTGAATGCAGTTCTAACAGCACTCACGAATCTCGACAGCATCTAGGACAAAGCAGCCAGTGTGATTGGCATTCCATTCATCACGTTGAACGTGCACTCCCTCCACTACCGACTCACACACTGGCAACAGTGTGTGCCGTCTTCAAGCGGCACTGCAGCGGCTGACAAAGCATCTTCGACAGGGCCTACCAGGCTTGTGACGACTATCTCCTGGCCAAGTGGAACAGTTGCAGGGTAACACCACCGCCTGGAAGTTCCCCTCGAACCCCCGCATTATTCTTCCTTGGAGCTTTGTCGACGTTCCTTCACTGTCACTTGATCAAAAGCCTAGATTCTACCACCCACCCCCCCAACCGCCACACCCCACCCCCACCAACACCCGCCCCCCCCACCCAACAACACTGTCGGTGTTGCTACCACACTTGGATGGCAGCTTTTCAAATAAAAAGTGAGGGCGGCTCACCAGCAAGTTCTCCAGGACAGTAAGGAATGTGCCATAAATGCTGGCACATCCAGCGATGCCTGCGATATATAATGTAGAAATAGCACCTGCAATATATAATGTAGAAATAGCACATTGTTACGATCCCCAGTTGAGGTTAACACCAGTTAAGCCTGCTTCCAGAGTGGAACCCAGCTTGATATATCCTAACATTTATTTGTTTGCATAGATTCAGAGCCACCGGAGTCCAGCTGAATAGCTCCTTTTTTCCAATCTCCACTTTCCAAAAACGCGCTTTGGAATTTTCTCTCAAACCGGCACTTTCTCTCAGATGCCTTCTGCAAGGGCTCACCTGCAGGGCTTCCAACTCTCCTTCCGATGTCCCTCTTCCCTCGGTCACCACATGCATTCAAGCTGTTTTCCATGCACTCTCTTTTGCTGGCTCAGCTGTCAACAGTACGCCACTGCTTCACATGCCGATAGCAAAGAGTAACAAACCTTCAGCCGTCTCTTCGGACCTTCTGCCTCTTGCAAGCTGCTCTCGCTTTAAATCTGCTTCCTGCATGTTTTGCCTCTGCAGATATGAAGCTTGGAGGCTTTCCTTCTTCTCTTCACTCTTAACGGCACTTAACAGAACTTTTTGAACGTTCCTGCCCTTCCTTTGAGTAAAAAGTATGCTTGGGGCTTTCTCCTGTTCCACTCGCTGAATTTTGAGTCATTCTCTTTAACTTTGGACTAGCGATCTATTCCTTTCTCTCCAGTATCTCTCTGCCAGCTACTTTCAACCAATTCTAGCTTTTGACTGGCTATCTGTCCCTTCTAGTTGGCTTTTGTTTGGCAGCTGTCTTCAAATTGATCTCAAAGCTGCTGTTTCTTTAGGTTTTTTTTTTTCTGTGCGCCTGCGGGTGGGATCTGCCTCTCCGAACCCCTGTTGCTAGGCAACAGCCAAGTTTCTCTACTCCTGTTTGTTTAACTTAGCTGCCACAGTCGTAAAACACGTATTAGAAATGCAGGAAGCTTCTAGACTGGTGCTAAAGCTCAATTCTATCTTTGTCAACACAGATCTAGGAATAGAAATCAAACTTAAGCCGTAAAGCTAGCACACATCCCTCACACTCACAAATACAATTATAAGGTACATAATCGATCTCTGTGCCCTAACGGTATTGTCTGCCACTTATGCAAGCCAGCTTCCGTAAAAACAGAAGTTTCATTCCGATTCTGCTCTCTTTCAAGATAAGCCCCCAAAGCCCACCATTGAGCTCTTGCGAGCAACGGGGGAGTTTTCTATTGGCGAGACGGCCAGGGTGAGGTGCTCGACTCAAGATGCGTATTCTGGCGTCATTTTCGTCTTGTGCAAGCTTGAAAACAGCGTCTCGATCACGTCGGCCGTTGCCAAGGCTGCGGGTTTCTCTACCGTCCTCAACATCAAAGATGTCAGTTCTAAGGACCAGGGGGATTACGTTTGCCTCTACCAGATCAAAAGGTCGGGGAGAATATTTAACTCAACACAAAGTGATCGCAAGCAGTTACGTGTAACCGGTAGGTGCCAGACAGATCTGCGAGGCGGGGGGGGCTACGAATTTTTAAAAAAGGATTAGCTGAGACCACCTGTTCCACTAATGGGAACAGTACCTGGTTAATGCAGCGGGTTGTTTAAGGCCTGCAATGCTTTGCTGGAATCAGATTCAACGGGCCTTAAAAGAATGCTTGAAGAGGAGAGTGCAATAATGGGAGGAAAGTGCAAGTGAGCGCGACGAATCAGATAGTTCTTTTCTTCAAAGGGGCCCAGTTCAGGAATGATGGGCCGAATGGTCTTTCGTGTGGTAGGACACCGAGATTGGAAGATTCGATGCCACACTGGAAGTTGTCAGAGGTGCAAATGCATCCTGATGTTCCCCATTTTACATCTCCCATTTTACCAAACTCCAACTCGCTCAGCATTTCCTCATGAGACAGACCCCTACATTGTTGTATTTGCTCACGGGAATGTGGGGGTCGCTGTGTCAGGGCCTGTTTTTAACTGCCCATCCCTAATTTTCCCTTGCTCATTTTAAGATTCGGCCACAGGCCAAGGGGGGCTTGGAGCTACATGTAGGCCAGACCATTCAAGGGCGGTAGATTGAGTTAACAACGTGGTTTTTCCTCCCTCTTTAACTGAGGACCTTTTCACGGCTTTAATCGATCTCTACCAAAGTGGGATTCCAACCCAGATCCCTAGAGCCTTATCTTGACTCTCTAGGGATCTCCTTAATAAGGAAACCTAAATTGTGCACAGTGCTGTAAGTACGGATCACCCCCATCTCCTCTCGCATTGCGGCAAGACAGCCCTATTTTTTATAAGCCATCCCCTGGCGGAAGTGGCCATGGATCTGTCCGATCGTCGCAATGCACCGGCTGGTTAACCAATGCCCTTTCGGAGGGCAAACGTTCGCGCACTGGCGATTACCCCTTAATAGGACGTCAATCAGGCAGTGAGGTGCTGGGGGTGCCTGGGCTCAGAAATTCCATGTTGTATCAAACCAGGAGGGGCGTTTGAGGAAGTAGACCAGCAATTCCTTTCAAATAGTTAACTGGATTTAGGCAAATTAAAAAAAAAAACTGGCCTTGGCCTTGGGGGGAAAAAAAAGACCTTTTCCCCAACCCCCGCCGAGCCAAAACCCCCAAGAAATCCAAACATGCATGTTCAAGATGTAACCTAACGGTCCCTTGCGTTGCTTCTATTCCAGAGAAGTTACAGAGTCCAGAGATCAGCCAACTCCGGCCATCTGGTCAATACCTGGAAGGACAGTCCGCTATAATCACATGTTCGGCTCCGAAGGTCTACAGCGACATTACCTTTTCCCTGTACAAATCCGGCAGCACTACCGTCGCCGCATCTTTCGGTCCCACTTCGAATTCGACCGTTCTTCTGTCCGTCCGGAACCTGAGAAGCACCGACCAGGGGTCTTACGTGTGTTCTTACCAAGCGCCCGTTTGGGGGAGAACTTATAGCTCAGTTCCCAGTGAGGTGGTGAACGTAACCTTAACACGTAGGTGACTTTTTTATTTTGTTCAAATTATCTATGTGGCCGTAGTTGTGAGAGATTGCTACTGTACTACGATTGCACAGGATGGTTATCGAGGCAACCCATTGACACCTGAAAACCGTGGCCTAAAAGTGAGAAGAATTCGAAACTGACCAATTACTTACTTACGGTTGGCGAGAAAAGGACCTGCAAGTGCCACACTCCAGGCCATTGTAACTGGGGAACACCCAAGGTGCGCCGACCAACACACCACGCCTCCTCTGGCAGTGCCCAGTTCCCAGTAAGGGTGGCTCGGCAATTTCCCGGGAAGTTCCAGGTTCAATCGGTGCCATCCAAAAGTACTAACTAAATGAGAAACTTCGGATATTCCTGACCGTCTTACAGGACCCGAGAAATGTTAGAAGAATTAAAACCACTGCTCACTCCGGGGTCACTATAATATTAATGCCCTCCCAGTGCCAGCGCAGGGTCTTGCCTACTTCCCTCCACCTCCCCAATGGCCCCGTCCACCTGATCTACCCACTGACCGCACGCCCTACTGACCAACCCCCTCCGACTACCCGATTCCACCAGCCCACTGACCACCACCAGCCCCCGACTGGACCACCCAACTCTCGCCACTGACCAGTCGGCCGCCATGAAACTCACTTCCCAAACCTGAGGCTCAAGAATCTCCCAGCCCCTCTTCTGAACACATGACCGTCGCCGTTGATCACCAGAACCCCCCCACCCCGAACGCCGTCCCACTCAACCCCTTAGCTCCCGAATACAAGACCACCCCATTTACCACCTGAAGCCCCCCCGACAGATCCCCCTCAGTGACCACCTGAAGGACCGTCTACCCAGCCCCCCGAACAGTCAATGGCCCTAATGGCAACATGACCTCCTCGACAAACCCCTCTACCCCCACCCCAACCACCCCAGTGATCACTCGCAATGATCACCAGATCCTCCTCCAAAGACCACCCAACTCTCCCAGCGACTCCCTGACACCCCCGCAACCCACAGCTGACTACCTATTTCCCCTGTCTGATCCCTCCTCCTCCACCACCGACCCCAACCCCGCCCAGCCCCTGCCTGAACCCTGGAACATGGATTCCTTGTTTGACGCTGTAGCCCTCGATTGAAGGGGTCAGGGCGCGGAAGGCACTATCGACCCCTTGCCCGGCCTGAGTCGGAATGTCGGGTACGAAAGATATAATAATACATAATCTGGGCCTACTGGCATTCGTTAAACCGCGGCGCTGGATATACGATGGGTTAAGTTGGCAAGCTTGGTTCAAAATGTTAGTTCATCATAACCAATGCCATTTAATAGTTTCTTATGATTATTTGTGGTAGGACTTCCTTTGAGGAGGCTGCCCCAAGCTGACTTTTAGCAGATAGCCATTGACATACCGCCAGATTAATGCTATCATTTTAGTTGAATTTCAGCCATATTAGGAATTAGAATCGTCTTGAATAAGATTTGAAGGGGAGTGAATTAAGAGACGTGGAGCATTGCCTGGTTGTTGCAACGCCTAGCTCCTATTTAGGCCAACTGCTAATGCAACTGGGGGGAAACAGTGTCTTAGTGGTAATATCATTGGACTAATAATCCAGACACCAGGGCTAAAGCTATGGGAACACAGATTCAAACCTCAATCGCTTCAAATCCCAGCAGAGAAAAAAAAGTTCATGTTGAAGGGAATTTCGGGCTGGCACTGAATATCGACCTGGTCAGCGGTCCCCACACCCTGTGAAGTAATGAAACAAAAATCGATACTGATTGTAACATCGGACCGGGTGCCCAAATTGGGGGGGGGCATGTTATGGGGGTATCGCTGCGGCCGAATCTTTTGTTGGATGAATGGGCTAAGAATTCGCTTCGGGAGGTGGCACAATATGGGTGACATCGGCTTGGCATCCCGGCTGCAACAGAGCTGAACTTCAGTCGCCGGGTAAAATGGGCACTCCTTTCTATAGTGCCAGGTAACCTCCAAATTTTCCTGTTCAGTATGTATGTACCCAGATACGTCTACAGATTTGTCTATACATGCGGAAAAGGTGGCCTGTAGAAGTACAACATGCATAGGCAAGTCGGTTGACTGGGTCCACAAATTGGCAGATTAAGTCCAATGCAGAGAAATGTGAAGTGATTCATTTTGGTAGGAAGAACATGGAGAGACGATAGAAATCTAAAGGGTACCACTCTAAAGGGGGCGAGCAGCAGAGGGACCTGGATGTATACATCATTGATGATGGCAGGATAGGTTGAGATCGTGGTTAATAAAGCAAACGGTATCATGGGCTTCATTAATATGGGCATAGGCTACAGGAGGAAGGGGGATACGTTGCACTTGCATAAGTCAACATGTCGGCCTCAGCTAGACTATTGCGTCCAGTTCTTGGTCCCCAGTTTAAAGGCTTGTGTAGGCATTAGTGAGGGTTCAGAAACAGCTCATGAAAATCCAGTTTTGGGGGGGGCTTCAGTTATGAAGGCAGGTTTTCCTTGGAGAAGAGAAGGTGGCGAGGAGATCCAATAGAGGTATTCCAAATCATAATGGGTCTGGATGGAGTAGAAAGGGGTAAACTTTTCCAGCCCGTGAAAGGATCGAGAACCAGAGGGCACAGATGGAAAATAATCCATTACAGGAGCAAAGGTGAGATGAAGAGAAACTTTTTTTTTTCATATGCAGTGAGGGGTTAAGTTTCGGAATGCTTGTGTGTGGTGGAGGCAACATTATGACACAGCCGAAGGTAAAGGCTGAGATGTGCAATCCCAGGGGCAAACTTGAAACAATTGTCATCACCCATTTTTTGAGATTTGTGTGTTTCGGGACGCAGGCTTTGAATTTAGTAGTAATAAGACCACCGAGTCTTGAGACTATTTATTTATATAAAACTAAATTCAACATTTGTTGATACAAGAGTGATTGTAAGCACATACAACAACATGCCTACCATAAAAAAAACAGAAAAAAACTTTTATTTAATCAGATTGTCACTTACGCCCCCGTTAAGGCAACTGTAAATCGCGTAGATTTAAAGGGATACCTGGTAGAGAACACCCTGGACAGTCACTTTCAAAATGATTTTCTTTCAGCTCTGGGTCCTTGCAGACAGCAGCTTGAGGCTGACAGGCTGGATGTTAAGAAGCATCTCCCTTACACGCAATCTCCTTTCTCATGAATGGATATCTATCTCTTTGAATATAAATTTCCATTGTATCACTAAGCTTCTCACTTTACCTCTCCTAACAGTAACATCCTTTCATCCCACCAATGTCATTAGCAAGCTGTAAAATAATACATTGCTTGGTGCATTCTGGCTACGTGTAAAATTTCACCAGCAGCCTTGAATGGTTTACTTTAACGAATGCAAATTTACACTCTACCTTCTACCCTATTTACGTTTACCTAACTAACACCTCAAAACCGCCATACATCAAAGAAACCAGGCGACCTAGCTTTACTCCAATTAAGACCCACACGGAGACGCAGGTAGACACAGTGCCCACTAGAACACTATTAAAAAATAAAATCCAACAGCATCATAGACATTAATATCTCTTCATGGCGGGCAGGTTCAGTTACAGCCTTCAAAAGGGAATTGGGCAGTCACCTGATGGGTAATAATGCGCCGGGTTATGTGAAGGAGGTGGAAAAAGGGTCTGTGATGCTGGGATGATATATTTTAACCATCAGCCGGCAACCTGTTGAGCATGAAGCATTGCCCGGCTCTCAAATATGATGTGCAAAACAAGATCTATCTTCAATATTTACAGGTCGACCGGAGGGTGCCAAGCTGACCATCACGACGCTGTTTGGCTTATACCTTCAAGGGAAAAGCGTCCGTATCACATGCATGGCGCCTGAATATTACAGCACGGACAGGTTTCACTTACTGAAGGACGGACG
Organism: Cetorhinus maximus; assembly: GCF_964194155.1. NCBI lineage: Eukaryota > Metazoa > Chordata > Chondrichthyes > Lamniformes > Cetorhinidae > Cetorhinus > Cetorhinus maximus. The sequence continues at coordinate 3,747,072 of NC_135916.1, forward strand.
AGACACTCACATGCCTTGGGTATTGACACAGTGGGCGCATCACGGCGCAGAGTTCCGAATTGCCAACACCACTGTTTCGGATAGCGGAAACTACTCGTGCATCTATGAGACTGAAATAAACGGGAGAATGTTCAACTCCACCGACAGCAACTTCGTGGCGATAGAAGTGGCAGGTGAGAGAAACCTCCTACGCAACCTGCAATCTGTAACAAAACAGGCCAAAAAAAAAATAATAAAAAATGTTATGGCGGGGTCTATATTCGTGGAGCAACAGAAATTCCAAACGGCTGGGTCACAAAGAAAGTGCTGATATTGCTGGTGAAATACATAGCTTGCGTATCTAGTAGTGGTAACGTTACTAAGGTGAATAATCCAGAGGTTTGGACGAAAATACCTGGGAGGTATGAGATCAGAGTCCCATCTGGAATTGAAGACTAGCATTAGTAACATTGGGGCAACAATCCATTTGGATTCTAACCTGGTGTAGCCAGCGTGTGACCTCTGGCCCACAACAATTCGGATTCCCCTGAAGTGATCTAGCCATTAGGGATGGGCAGTAAATGCTGGCGTTGCCGGTTTACACCCACACAGTGCAGTTGAAAAAAAACAACAAAAAAATGGAGATCTGGCAGTGAAAGTAATTCGTGGGATATCTCTCAGGATAGAAGCTTACACGCAGAAGGCCGGAAAAACAAATGATCTACCTATGTCATTTCGCCCTGAGCTGTGCCGCAATTGGCCTCAGTTTTGCTGTTTTCCTGACGACGTAAAATTGCCTGTGAGTCCCCCTCATCCCGCCTCTTAACTGACATGGCCCCTCTGAAATATGCGCATCTCAACAAAGGCTGAAGCGACTGTCAGTGACCATGCTTCCCCAGAGGTTGCGCAGTTGACACAACATTTATTGGAGATCCATGTCATTCTTACACTCGTGTTGAGATGTTTAGCCCCCATCTTAGGACCATTGGAAAACGGCTCATTGTTGAATCAGATCAGAGCTAGGAGCTTCAGGATTGGTGGAGAACCCGTTCTCTCTACAGGGAAACTTTATATTGGTGGAGTCTCCAGTTCCTCGATGACCTTTTTGGAGTTTCTCATCTTTGTTGAATGAAAATATTCATTTTTTCAGTGAGGTCAGTTTGTGTTTATTTATGCTGCAGCTTAATCCAACCAGAGTAGCACGGATTCTATTCTTCAGCATCCAGCCACAGAGAAAGGCGGGATGATCCTGGCTTTGGATACATTCTCTATCATTGCGGTTTGAAAGGCTATTCACTTGCTGGTCAAACTGAAAGTCTCTGTTTTTGCTCACCGTTGTTATAAGCATTAGTATTTAGCGTTTTACACAATTTACAGATCCAAGGCCAGACTTTCATTTGGCCTTCATTTCGTATTCTTTATACCTGTGCTTATCATATCCTCTGTCCCCCATGCTCTCACCATACATGTTCTACTCAATTGCCTCTCGCCTACTTCTCCAGATTCTGTTTCGGCTCACCTAGGCTGCTGAGCTCAACACGGGGCGTGGGTGGGCGCTGCGGCTGGGTGCTTGGTTGGAGTGAGCTGGTCGGGCACTTGGTGATGCCACTGATCTGGTGACGCGGAAACTCAGGCTAGCGTCCTGGGAGCAAGGGTACAGGTCCCTGCCCGGCGGCGAGTGGAATTTAAATTCAGCTCAATTTCAATCTATCTGGAATTGAAAACTAACCTGAATGATATTAACCAAGAAAAGGCGAAATAAATGTGTCTGGTTTACTGACGTCCTTTAGTGGAGGCAATCTGCCTCCAGGTGACTACAAAGCCACAGAAGTAAGGTGTTCTCCGAAATGGCCTTGCCAACCCTTCAGTTCAATGGCCATTAGAGATGGCCAACAAATGAAAGCCTTGTCTACGACGCCCACATCCCACGAAACAATGAATAATAATAATAATAACAATAACAATAATAATAATAAAATACTCCAATGTTTCGCGCTCTTAGCACTCACTGGGTTAACATTTTTCTCCTGATTTCCTAATTGCTTTTCATAGCAATCATGTTATTCTGATAGTTCCTATCTCTGTACTGCGCCAGCCTTGAAATGTCTGATGGTTGCTGTTGAATCCTCTTTCACTGGCTGATCTGGGGCACCATTCCGCATCACATCAACCCACTGGACCCATTGTTTTACCTTTCATGTTACCCCTTGTTCTAGTGCCAATTATGAGCCACTGGTGCCCTCTGATCACCGAACCCCTTCCGAGTAGGGTTGTTTCCCTTAACTCAACACATAGCACCCTCGCCTTTGAATCAGAGGGTTGTGGGTTCATGTCCCACTCCCGGAAAAACCAAGAACTGTGATTGTACTCGAAAGAAGTTGCTGTCCAATTCATGCATTAATTGCACGTGTCATTCGCAACTAATTTTTTCAAGAGGTGTCAGCTGTGGCTCAGTTCATAGCACCCTCGCCTTTGAATCAGAAGGTTGTGGGTTCATGTCCCACTCCCGGAAACCAAGAACTGTGATTATACTCAAAAGAGTTGCAATCTGTGACTGTTGATAACTCAAAAGAATTTTTCAACATGTTTAGCACCATTGTTATGAATAACACCTTAGCCTTCCCTTCCTTAAAGGTACCGGTGTCAGATTCTCCAATACCCCCACATGAAGTTAACCATAACCATGCGTGCATGGGCTTGGCACCATGTGTAATGCGGGGAACATAACTGTGGGTGGGTGAAGGGCATGTCGAAATTCTTGATTCTTGGTTCCAACCCGGCATGGCTAAATCGCTGTTCTTGCATTAACAGAGGGGGTAAAAATACGACTGGTGAACGGGAGCAGCATCTGCTCGGGTCGAGTGGAGATCCTGAACAATAAGACATGGGGCACAATTTGCGACGACGAGTGGCAAATTGCGGATGCCCAGGTGGTGTGCCGGGAACTGCGATGCGGGGCGGCGATATCGGCGCTGACCCACGCCTATTTCGGCAAGGGGACTGGTTCGATAGCGCTCGACGATCTGGACTGCCGAGGGACGGAAGCATTTTTGTGGCAATGTCCCTCCCGGCACTGGGGTCAACACAACTGCATACACGAAGAGGATGCCGGTGTAATTTGCTCCGGTAAGCAACGATGGGTTGGAGATTAGACGCGGGGCTTTTCTAAGATTGATAAGACCATCTAGGGATGCCTCTACCATCCTTTCAGGCAAGTCAGTTCCAAATTCCCCGCCACCCCTGGGTTAACAATTCTTCCTCACACCCCCTCTCAACCTCCTGCCCTTTACCTTGAACCTATGCCTCCTGAATATTGATCCCTCCACCAAGAGGAAAAAGTTCCTTCGGATCTATGCCCTTCAACATCCAGTGTTTTAAGAAAATAAATGTATCTTGCAGCACTGCCAAAAAAAAACTCTGATCCAAATATATTCTTCTCAATTGCCTTACTCGCTGAACATAACAGAAAAGCACCATTGTTCCTGATATCATAATTTGCCTGGGCTTGTTGGAGACATGGGAATCATTTAGCAAGTGCTACGTATCCATGTCACAGGAACTGATGAGGTTGCATATTGGGAAGTTGAATTCACTCTTGAAGTTGCCCAGTCTTTGCTACCTGTTTCTCGGCCCCCAAAACTGTCGCCTGAGAAGTAGCCTGAATTCAGCTTCAATGTGAAACTCTGCTGCACTGAAACTTTGACCTGCACAAAAGACTTTAGCTTAAGAATTTTTAATTCTTTAACTTTAGAATGAAGTGTGGCGGTGGGGGGTGGGGGGGGTGGATTCACACGTGAGGATGATGAAACACCCCTTATTTTCCAGTATATTGCTAGACATTGGATCAACACCCACCAAACCAATGCAACAGCCCACATCAGGGTGGTGGGGTGTGGGACTAGGTGGAGGATAGCCCGGGCCGTTTGCATGCTAAAAGCAGGGGGAAACAAAACAAAAAAGACAAGTAGAGATTCAAATATCAATGATTAATTTCTGCACTATAAATGAACCATTTTTTTTATATTATCTATGACGAATCCTGCTTTAAGAATAGCAACAGAAATAATTCTGATGATAACCCATTCTAGGGCCAAAGCCAAGATTGTCCCTCCAGCCTGACTATGACGTCTTCCTAAGAGGAGAGTCCCTCACCTTGAAATGCTCGCTCCAACGCCACAACGCAAGCAAGCGGGTGGAATTCCTTAGGAACAGCGTGTACCTCTCTCACCAGGATTTGAATCCCGAAGACGTGTCTGCCAAGCTGAGCCTCAAGAGCATCGCTGATGACGATCAGGGGGACTACACCTGCCAGTATGTCTACAAAGTGGGAGACGAGTGGGTCCATTCGACATCCAGTGACCCAGTGCCACTGACCATCACAGGTGAGGTTTTGTGGGAACTGGCCTTTGGCCAGATCTCCAGCTAGCTCGTGGCGAATGTTTTGGCACGTTTTTTTATTATCCAAATCTCTCCCGAGCTAACCATTCTCTATCGATTTCCGCCCTGATAATGCTCAACGATTTGACAATCCTGCTGCCCTCTGCGGTAGAGGGGTCCAAGGATCCACCACACTCTCAGAGTAGTAAATGCTCCACATTCCAGTCTGAGATTGGCTGCTAATTATTCTGAGACTGCCTCCCCTGGTGTTAGACCCACCAGCCAGGTGAAGGATCTTATCCACATGAACCCTGTTACTCCCTGTAAGAATTTGGTAAGTCCCAAAGGGGGGTCACCTCTCATAATTCGAAACTTAAGAGAATGCAGGCCCAGTTTCATTGATCGGTCTTCATGAGACAAAATAAGTCTGGTGAACCTCCTTTGCATTCCCTCTCTGGCAACTACATCCGCCTTTAGGTAAGGAGACCAGAGCCACTAATTCATATAAATAGTTAAATGCCTTACACTTTCATGATTAATGCTTATTGTGGTTGGGGGAGTGGGTGAGGGGTAGGGAGCCAGCTGCCCACTTACCATCAGACCAATTTTCTCCAGTTAAATGATTTTCTTCAGATAACTAAATATATAACCCAGCTGGCATTTGCACTTTAAAATAATCTTAAAGACTATTAGCTTCCCTTAGACCAACGCAAATAAATGTACCAAAGTAACTTTAAAAGTATGAAGCAAACCATTAAAAACAACAGAATGAAGCCGCCCAAAGTTTGAATATTCTGTGAAGTATCTATATATTTAATTAACTAATTAATGAAGCAGTTTATTTATTTACTTGTTTATTTATTTATTTATCCATCTATCTACTTATGTATCATTATATTTATTTATTTAATTACGTATTCATTTATTTATTTGTTTGTTTGTTTGTTCATTCGTGTATTTATTTTCTCATTTATTCATTGTCACTCCCACGTTAAAGTGTAATTCCCCCTCGGTGGAATAGCATTGTGGAAAGTATGATTTATTTATTAATGGACCCAATTATTTGCCTCCTGTACAATCAGAGACCAGGGAGGGACCCAGCTCCAATATTTTCCCTGAAGACGCAATGCTCTCTTATGCAACCCACAAAGCTGAGTTGTCACAATGAAGGGAAATGCCAACCCACCCTTATCTTGATTCAGGCAGCTAAGCGCCGTGGGTTTGGCAAAATTGACTCCGATTCTAATGCACGTGATTTGAGTCATAACTCCCGCCATCAAACCTGCTGCCTCCCCATTGCCCCTATTGTGGAAAAGAAAATCGGTCTGCAATTGCATTATATGTCGACGACTGTTGGAGTATAACCTATGTATTGACCTTCCGATTCCAACCTATGATTTTATTCCCTTTATAGATACAATATTAAAGCGAAGAGGAGTTTCTGCAGGTAAAGTATGACGCTACTCATCCCTGAAACCCATCGCCAACTTTGCCCCCTTTCTCATGACGTGTTTCGTAATATTTGGCACTGGAGCTGCTGGAGAAAGCCTGATGCTTTATCTATGTATGACAAACATTATACCCTCCCTAACTGGGAAACAAATTAGTGGACCAAAATGTGTCGCGTTTTGGCTTTTGAGTCATTGATATGTTCAACATCCATATATTCATCGTAAATGTCTCAAAGGGAAAGGAGATGAAATCAGATGCGTATATCTATCCAGCTATCCATCTGTCTATCTTTCTGTTTATCTATCTACCCAGCTATCCATCTGTCTATCTTTCTGTCTATCTTTCTGTCTATCTGTCTGTCTGTCTGTCTGTCTGTCTATTTACCCAGCTATCCATCTAACTATCAAGCTATCTCCCCCTTGTGGGTTCGTTTCATCGGCCCTACTGGAGAATTTTTGGTTCCTACTTAGGTTTTCCTAATTTCAAATCCAGTTATGCGTTTATGTGACATCTATACAAGGACAAATAGTTATTTAAGTTTTCACTTACTGATTTATGTAATTAGTTGCCTGCTTTATACAAACCAATACAATTTGGTCTAGTATGTGATAATGAAACATTGTCTCGATAAATGCAGCTCCAAAATCCCACAAGGAGCCCTGTGGTATATCCAATTATCAATTTACCTCTCGGATGTTGCTTTATTTGTTTCTTCAGTCATATGTTTATTCTCTCCCGGCCTCGACATTGTATTAAATATCATGCTTAATGTTGCACCAAACCTTATCTTTTTTTTTTCGAAATTTGTTCATGGGGACCCTTGAGCAAGAAATCAAATGTAACTTGGCCCCTGGCACCTAAAGGTTGCACAACCTACACTACACCGTCCAGTGCAAAGCAACCCCATTGATTGGTCCCCCGTCCAAAACCATAAACATCCATTCCCTCCAGCCCAGGCAAACCATGTTGGAAGGTAAAAACTGAAGGACCTTCCAAAGGTTCCGTGGGCAGCAGCTTCCAACCTGCTGCTACCTAGCTGAGCAAGACTGTAGGTGCAGGGGAACAGCTTAATTTCCCCTCCAGCAGAGGGACATTAAAGACAGGGGAGCAGGATCAGTCAATTCGGCCACTCGAGCCCGCTCCAGCCATTTCACTCGATCTGCCTCAAGCGCCACCTTCCCGCACTGTCGGCGTTTCCCTTGATGTCACTAGTGTCTGGGAGTCAATCGGCCTCTGCTTTGGATGCAGTCAATGCCTGAGCCTCCACAGTGATCTGCGTTGCTGAAGTCCAAAGGTTGCCTCGCCTTCTCTCTGAAGAAGTCCCTCCACGGTCTGGGGTCCTCAATGGCCCACCCTCTCATGCTGATGTTTCGCCCCCTGCTTCTGGACCCCTCGGCTTGGGGAAACATCCTTCCGGAATCCCTCCTGTCGAGCCCTGTGAGAAATTGTAGCCTCCAAGGAGATCACCTCTCGTTCCTCTGAACTCTCGAGAATGCAGGCCCAGCCTAATCAATCTTTCTTTATAAGGCAATGCAGCCAACCTAGCGGCCAGTCTGGTGAACATTCGTTGCACTCCCTCTATGGCCACTACACCCTTCCTTAGGTAAGGAGACCCAAACTGCACACAATACCCCACTTGTGGTCCCACCAAGGATCTATACAGCTGGAGCAAGACTTACTCACTCTTGCACTCAAGCTCCCCCTGCAATACAGGCTAACATATCATCGGTCTTCCCAATTGCTCGCTGAATCTGCATGTTAACTTGAATTGAGTTATGAGCCTGGGTACCCAGGTCTCTTTGCAGATTAGCACTTCCTGATTTCTCCCCATTTAAGGAATATTCTGCATTGTTGTCCCCCCCACCCCACCCCACCCAAAGTGGGTAGATTCAGTTTCCACACAGCCCCACCCCCCATCACCCCACCATCACATTGTTTTCCACCTACCATCTGTACAGTACCCTGGCTTGGAGCGGTACTTCCTTCACTGTCACTGCGTTAAACTCCTGGAGCACCCTCTCCCAGGCCACGGTCAGTGTACGTAAATAAAGTGGTTCATGATGGTGGCTGTGTACCACATTCTCAATGACATTTGGGGATGAACAATAACTCCAGGCGTTGTCAGTGAGAGGGACACTCATCCCATCAACGAATAAGGAATGCATATTATTCTTAAAAATCGTAGTTTAACGGAGGTAAAATTATGCAAAACACTTTGGATAATTACGCCTAACTTCGGTGTTTACTTCGTAGGGTCTTCGAAGAGGAAAGGCATTATTGGCTTTTGCGTGGGTGGACTCATTTTCATCGTGATCGGATTGTTTGTGGTAAATCACTACCGTAAATCTGGATATGTTTGGACAAGGGAAGGTAAGAAACAACATTAGCAATGCTCATTTTTTTTTTAAAACAAAAGCAACACAGCCTTTCTAATACTTCCCACGATGGGTTCATTTTTGGATCTACGACCTAAAAAATAAACTGGAGGAGAAAATTAGACGGGTTCTATTTCAACTGTCCAATTCGGTAGGTCAGCTTCACTCCTGTGCTGTAAGATCGAAATCACCCCATGAATGTTTTTCGGCGTAGCTGATTGTTAGCCCCACACAGTTGTGTCTCTCATGCAAAAAAACAGTAAAGGCTGGTAAAGCTCAGCAGGTCCAAAAGCACCTGTGGAGAGAACAAAAACAGAGTTAACGTTTCGAGTCCCTCTGACTCTTTTTCATTTAGACGTAGGTCTCTCATTTGGTGAATCAGACACTGTCTTCGCCGTTACCTGCATCTCTTGCACTTGGGTTTCAGAAGCTCAATCAGGAGATATCAACATTGAAGCCATATTGTCAGCTGTGGCTCAGTTCATAGCACCCTCGCCTTTGAATCAGAGGGTTGTGGGTTCATGTCCCACTCCCGGGAAACCAAGAACTGTGATTGTACTCGAAAGAGTTGCAATCTGTGACTGTAGAGGTGTCAGCTGTGGCTCAGTTCATAGCACCCTCGCCTTTGAATCAGAGGGTTGTGGGTTCATGTCCCACTCCCGGAAAACCAAGAACTGCGATTGTACTCGAAAGAGTTGCAATCTGTGACTGTTGATAACTCGAAAGAGTTTGAATGCTAACCTTTGCGTTTCTGTCCGCTTCCCAACATTGTGCGCCTTTCTCCTATCTTGACACTGCACATGGGGATGGGAGCTGCCCACCAATCTGTGGCCGGGCTCTCTTCATCATCTTGAGGAACGCTTAACCCATCCACTTGTCCCAGCCTGAGTCCTGAAGAGAGGGGGCCCTTGAGTTTCGACCGCTGGCATAAAGTGCGACCATTGATTTAAGATGTAACACGTCTGGTGTTTGGTGCGATAATCGATGGAGGATACCCAACAAAACGTGTTGGACAAAAGCAACTGGGGCAATGGTAAAATTGGTGTACTGGGGTGGCGTTGTTTGTTAAATTGTGATGTTGAGGCGTATCATGCTCCCCCAGGTATCTATAATGTGTTTCCATTCTACAGGAAGCCACATTCAAAACCTGCAACCTCTCATTACCGATCAGGAGGAAATAGATCGCAATGATTATGTAGATGAAGATACTCCCATATAAGGTGCAGACGGAGCCAATGACTTGGCAGCATTTACAAAGACCTATACACCCAAAATCTCCAAAGAACAGAATTGACATCTTCATTTTTTTTGATGATTGTCGGTAGCATGTGTCAAAGTTTCTCTCTCTCTCTCTCTCTCTCTCGGTAAGATAGAACAGCTTTCTTTGTATTCCTATCCAACGACTTCAACTTGCCTGTAGCAAACAATGACTAGAATATTGTTGAATTTGCCCTGCATTGAACTCCACTTAGTTAATGGAGCATTCTCTTCCGATGCATTGTGTCTGAGTCACACCTGAATATACCTGAGGGTGTTAAAATCAGGATACGTCTTAGTAACGTCACATACATCAAGACATGGATGTATTTACAGCCAGTGGGTATGTGCAGGGCTTGAAATTGGCTTCACTTACCATTGACGCCCATTAAATGTAACATCCCATAGCCTGTAACCCACAAGCGATGAAAGACTGCCCATGAGTTGTTCCCATCTCAAGCAGAGCTTAAACTAACAGCAGCCACGAACACAGCCACATTTTCCTTGGATTGGAGGCTCCAGTCAGATGGAACTGTTATTGCCCTTTCCCATTATTTTTTTGCTAATTTCGTACGCATTGGGCTTCGCACATTACGCCATTGGTTTGAGGGAAATTGCCTTCAGAGATTAACCACGGCTACCGTTTATTGTGAGCTATCGCCACTAATTCGAGGCGTTGCGGCACTCATCCGCCGATCTGCAATCCCCACTTCCACCCCTTAATAGTGCACCTTACAGCTGGTGAAATGGCACAGGGAAATCGGGCGTAAAGCTGGCGCTAGGGCGATTCCCGGCCCCCTTTTACCACCCTTCAATTCAACTTCATGCTCTCTGACCCATGGATGTCTCAGTTGTTTTGTACATGGCCCCTTTTCACCCAACAGAGCAAATGATTTACCTCTCTGTAATAAAGCAAAGGCTTAAAGTAACAGACAATGATTTTAAACTCGTCCACCGCGTTCCCTCGTGGAATATTAAGATCCGATTATTTAGCCCCTGAATGTCGTCCATTCTGCAACATTTCAATAGACCGACCCCACCATGTCATCTTCCAACAGACCTGTAACTCTTTTGAGTCAAAACAATAAACTAAATTAACAAAAACAAGGGAGAAATCAAGCACAGCCCCTAAGTCAGGTCAGCTGTAAAACCAAGGAAAAACTTTAAAGGAACCTTACCAACATCAAACTAAGATGTGATTAAACCCATCAGTCCTGTACTAAGAGCCCTTAAGCCGCTAGTCCATAAGACCATAAGACCGTAAGAGATGGGAGCAGAAATTAGGCCATTCGGCCCATCGAGTCTGCTCCGCCATTCAATCATGGCTGATACGTTTCTCAACCCTATCCTCCTTTGATCCCCCTTACCAATCAAGAACTGATCTATCTCGGTCTTAAATACACTCAATGACCTGGCCTCCACAGCCTTCTGTGGCAATGAATTCCATAGATTCACCCACTCTCTGGCTAAAGAAGTTTCTCCTCATCTCTGTTCTAAAAGGTCTTCCCTTTGCTCTCAGGCTGTGCCCCTCGGGTCCTAGTCTCTCCTGCTGATGGAAACATCTTCCCCACGTCCCACTCCCTGGCTGTCTCGGTTGTCTTGCGAGGCATTGGTTTAAATTTTTTTAAATCCTCACACAGGTTATGCATGGGCTCTTGAAACGAGATCTTACTTCTAAAGCTGCCTTTACATTTACTCATGCAATAAAGGTGTTTGTTTTTATTTTTGTTGTTGTTATTGGTCCGGTTTATTTGATATTCTTGCTGCTGGGAACCATGAGCATTGCTCGATCTGCAATCAGCTTCAGCATTGAGATTGGGGTTTGCGCTTGAGGTTGATGGGATGGGCAAGATGGGATTATAAATGATGGTGATATGAAACCCTCATGGCCAAAGACATGTCATTAATAAATTTGTAAAGTGTGCTGCTGACTCTTGCTAATCCACTCATTTGGCAAACTTTACTTCTGGGTGAGGCGAATAACATGACATTAAAACATTATTTTCAGCACAATGCTTAACCTAATGATTCATTTCACCAGCACGAATGCATCGAGGCCGAGGAATCTATCCCGGGCGGTGAGGGAAATGGGCGGTACTGATTCCCCCACTCCCTTTGCAGTAACTTGAATTACCTGCTACACTCTGTGCACCTGTAACTGCCCATTTTCTACCTCCTGCTTCGCACCACCGACCAAGTCGAATTTCCAGCCACAGGTTTTGGGTTTGCAAATTAATTCATTCATTATATAATTCAAGATTTAAGCCGTTCATCAGTTAATTCGCTCATTTTTTTTTTTCATTCATTCATTTTTGGATCCGTGCCATAAAGATTTTATATATATATATATTTACAAGAATGGTTCTGATGGGACCTTTTCAGAATCTAGCGAAGTTTGGAAAATTAACTCCAGCGCATCGACTCCCTCATTAGCCACATCTTTTAAGACTCTAGGATGGAGCCCATCAGGACCTGGAGACTTGTCAGCCCACAGCTCCATCAGTTTGCTCAGTACCGTTTCCCTAGAGTTGTTCCCCATTGATTCCAATGTTTGTTCCTGGGATAAAGAGTCAGATGCACCAGCCGAGCGCCCGCTGCAAATTTCACTCCCTTTGCAGCGTTCATACCCCATCAGCCTGTGCTCAGACCCAGCCAGACCCAGTGACTGACCCTCTCTGAGACTGGCGAAGAGCAGCGCCTGCAGTTGCCATGATACGCCAGCAGAGGGTGGCATTGGATCACTTTCATCTCAGGAAAGTTTCTGCAAACTGTGGAGAGTTAAACTTTCACTTTCCACCTCCCCCCCATTAACAATTTATTCATTCACTGGGGGAGGGTGAATACGTGGGGATTATATTTGAGGCATTAATGCAACATTTATTGGGGTGTGGAGATTATGTTTGGGGCTTTAAAAGCGCTGT
>NC_135916.1:3849432-3922567 GCF_964194155.1 Cetorhinus maximus
TTGCTTTTTTTGCAAGTAGCTAGGCTGAAGGCCATTGTCTTGGCCAAATAGTCCCTTCGGACAAGAACCAGGAGTTAGCGTCACTCTGCTTCCTTATTCTTTTACATGGAAATGTTTATGTCATGTATTATTCTGGCTAACGACCTGTTATCTTTGCCAGACGTTTAGGCTCTTCCTCTTATTGGCTACCCGACTGACTCACTGGTATCCGGGATGCATCATAGACATACACCAAATATAGATGCCTGGCCCCTTTTTAACTCATTTCCTCTTATTAGGCGAGAAACCCGGTCAAGCTATAGCAGAGCGTTTAACCTTGATGCGTTACCCTGCCCTGATCCTATCCAGGGTTCCCATAACCTCGCTTACTCTCGGGGGTGAGATGTTCCCAGTGGTCCCTCTACTTTTATTTGGTGAGTCCCCTTGTCTGGACGCCGTGTTTGGAAGTAGAGAGTTGGCTGGTCTCTTTACAGGGACGTTGGTCAAGCGGCATGTTTTTTGAGATCTCTTCATGTTTGTGTTCAGTGCTATCCGGCACTATGTCGGGTGGTTTATTATAGCACAGCACAGAGGGGGAAAAAATGGTGCTTCCTGCTTTGAGTGGAAAACACTGGTCTTCATGAAATAGTTGGGGCAAAGCTGTCTTGACCTACAGACATGCACATCTTTAAAAGCAATGATGCAGCTTAAGACTAACAGAGGGAAACGAGGGAAAATGCAGATGTGCTCAGGAAGAAGTAAGTTCTGATTCCCTTAAACAAGATCATTCGTTTCCTGATTGAGGAAGTTACTATTTGCTAGGGCATTTTGTTTTGTTTTATTTTGTTCTCCAAATGTCACCGTATTCCCAATAATTCTGGAATATGCATATGGACGCCGACACATCTGTCCTTTATTTAGTTATCCATAGGGTGAGGGCATTTCTAGCGCCATCAGCTATGGTTGCCCTATACTGATGGCCGTTTAGGCCTTTGGATGGCCAGTCAGTAATGCGACCACTGCACCATCATCTCACCCTGAAGCAACCACATCTTAAAAGGACAGATAGGTGGATCGATAGGTAGGTAGGTGGTAGACATATATATATATATATAGAGAGAGAGAGAGACAGCGAGAGAGAGAGAGAGATATTTAGATAGATAGGTGAATAGATAGATAGATAGATAGATAGATAGATAGATATATAGATAGATAGATAGATAGATAGATAGATAGATAGATAGATAGATAGATAGATAGATAGATAGATACACATATAGATAGATAGATAGATAGAAAGATAGATAGATACACATATAGATAGATGGACAGATGGATTGATCAATAGATATACCGGTAGATGGGTAGGTAGATAGATGGATGAATATTTGGATAGCTGGCTGGAAAGATGGATTGATGGAAGGCCAGATGAATTGAAAGATAAAAGCAAAACACTGTGGATGCTGGAAATCCAAAACAAAAACACAAATACCTGGAAAAACTCAGTAGGTCTGGCAGCATCTGCGGAGAGGAGCACAGTTAACGTTTCGAGTCCGAATGGCCCTTCAGCAGAACTAAGTGAAAATAGAAGAGAGGTGAAATATAAGCAAGTTTTATTTTTATTTTTTTCAGGGCTTATAATGGAACCTGGGAGAGCTCGAGGTGAGTCCATAGATCTATCACAGTGCGTAATGCTTATAAGTTTAATTGTATTTTTTTTTCTTCCGGAGACACTCCTTTGTGGTACTACTTGGAAGATGAGGAGAAGGGTTGTCTTGAATTGAAAGAAAAACTGTTAGTGCCGCTCAGGCTTGTGAAAGACGCTGGAAACTGCATGCCGCTTTTGATGGCATGGTTGGCAGATACACCAACAGTCAAAGATATTATGTCCTACAGCTGTAAACGCTTTCACGGCCATTAATGTTCTAGCTGGGCAATTGGCGTTAGTGAGCTCAGAGAGGCGGTCCTTGAAATCGTCATTATTAACCACACGGTTGTTGCTGAGGGTTGTAATCTCAGGAGAGGATGTGGTTATTTAATGATGCCCATGGCAATTGAAAAGGCCCAAATATCAGTCATGCATGTTTGTTTGACACAGGAAATTGCATGACTCAAATATCAAGAGCGCAACATGCTTTTATGGGCTTTTTTTGAGTACTAGTCCCTCACGGGGCAGAGTGGGGTGAGGGTGGGACGTGGTATTGCCTCACAATGATGGACTCAGAGAACAAGAGGGGACCTTTGGGAAGGTGACGGAGATCAATCTGAAAGAGAGAGTTTTTTGAGCGGGGATTGAAAGTAACTTTGAGTGACACAAAGGGCGGTAGACAAGGCCATCAATGGGTGAGCGATGAAAACCGTGGACACCTGGGAAGCTGGTTGATGATGCAAAAAGGCAATTTGAAGGCAATTTTAATCAATTGTCAGAAACTTGGAACACCAGCTATAATGGGAGAGGATATATATAATGTATTTCAGGATGTGGGCGTCGCTGGCTAGGCCAGCAGTTTTATTTGCCCAAGAAAGTGCCAATCAGAGGCCTTCTTGAACCGCCGCATGTCATGCAGCCTAGGTACAGCGGCACATCCACAGTGTTGTGAGGGAGAAAATTCCAGCATTTGGGCTCGATGACAGTGAAGTAACAACAATATAGTTCCAGGTTGGGATGGGGTGCGGCTGGGAATGGGATTTTTGCAAGTGACTTTGCGCCTAGGAATGGCTGTCCTTGTCCTTCTAGGCGGCAGAGGTCGTGAACTGGAAGGTGCTGTCCAAGTATGCTTGTTGAGCTTATGCAGTGCATCTTGTAGGTGGTACACACTGCAGCCATTGTGCGTCATTGGTGGAGTGAATGAGTGTTGATGTTAGTGGGTGGGGTGCCAATCAAGCTGGATGCTTTGTCCTGGATGTTGCCGAACTTATTGGAGCTGCACTCATTCAGGCAAGTGCCTGGTAGGTGTTCGACAGGCTTTGGGAAATCAGGAGGTGAGATGGTCCAGCTTCTGACCTGACCTCGTGGCCACGTTATTAATATGGGTGGTCCAGTTCGGTTTCTGGTCAATGGTAACTCCCAACTGACTGTGCGGGAATGCAATTGAATGTCACGGGCATATGGTTGGATTTTCTCTTGCTGTAGATTTTTAGTGCTTGGAACTTGTGTGGTGTTTTTGTTACTTGACTAATGACTAATGTAGAGGCAACCTTAGCATGTTGTACCATGTTAAATAGGTGCTGGAAGCCAAGGGGAATGTGAGTATGTAAGAACAGAACAGTCATATAGAACTGCTGAGTTGGATTATAAGGACCTAAAAGGGCAATTTATGCCTAACCTATTTCCCCCTTAGAAATTACATAATTAGATAGACTCACACTTGATAGCATAGTTATGTTGCACAATGACGTAAGGATTGTGATACCTTTTGGAACATAGGAATTAACAAAGACGATTGCACAAGGTTTAAATGGCGTACTTGAAGTGCACGAAGTATGAATAATAAGGTTGAGGCTCCTCATGTGGAACTAACCCTGTGTGAATATGATGTAATGGCGGGAACCGGAAACTCGCTCATGTAAAAAGCAAGACTTGTTGCTGAATAGGGGCGTAGGTTGTCAAATTCAGGACATTACGTTGCACCTATCAGAAATATTATTTCGGCTTTATTTGAAATGACTTATAACTTTCCTCGCATCACATTTTGGCAAAAGTGCAAATGGCTTCTTTGTTATTCAGTCGCTTGATGTTGGCGCTGCTGGTTAGTCCAGCGTTTATTGTCCATCCCTAAATTGCCCTTTTTTCAGAGCGAATTTAAGAGTGAACCGCATTGCTCTTGGCCTGGGGGTCACATGTAGACCAGACCAGGTAAGGATGGCAGATGCCCTTCCCTGAGGGACATTAGTGAGGCTGCTGGATTTTTACATTAATGGGTATTGACTTCATGGGCACCGTGAAATTTTAATTCCAGGTTTTTTATTGGATTCAAATTTCACCACCTGCCGTGTAGGTCTCGGGTCCCCAGAGCATTACCCTGGATCCATGGAATACCAGTCCAGCGAACATACCTCTTTACTATAGCATCCTCTTGGAGGGGGTGATGTGAGGGGTTGTGGGGGTAGGTTAATTTACTAGAATACTCCTCGTGAAAGATGGATGTTCCGCCAAAAGAAAATGCCGAGGAATTTCAAGCTATTAGGCATAAAGAGTAGTTAATTTCTGAAGATACTGAACACACAGTGATCATGGGGGATTTCAATAATGAGGCAGATCTGATAAGGGAGCTTAAGGTGAAGGAACCATTCGGAGGAAGTGACAATAATACAATAGAATGTACCCTGCAATTTGAGAGGAAAAAGCTGGAATCAGATGTAATGGTATTACAGTTGAATAAAGGCAACTACAGAGGCATGAGGGAGGAGCTGGCCAGAATTGACTGGAAGATGAGCCTAGCAGGAAAGACAGTGGGACAGCAATGGGAGGAGTTTCTGGGAGTAATTTGGGAGACACAGCAAAAATTCATCCCGAGGAAGAAGAAGCATACTAAAGGGAGGACGAGGCAACCATGGCTGACAAAGGAAATCAGGGACAGCATAAAAGCTAAAGAGAAAGCATACAATGCGGTGAAGAGTGCGGCTAAACCAGGGGATTGGGAAGCATACAAAGACCAACAGAGGACAACTAAAGAAATAAGGAGGGAGAGGATTATATATGAGGGTAAACTAGCGATTAATATAAAAGAAGTTTGAAAGAGTGTTTTTTAGATATATAAAGGGTAAGAGAGAGGCAAAAGTGGACATTAGGCCGCTGGGAAATGACGCTGGAGAAGTAGTAGTGGGGAACAAAGAAATGGTGGAGGAACTGAATAGGTACTTTGCGTCAGTATTCACGGTGGAAGACACGAGTAATATCCCCAAAGTTCAAGAGAGTCGAGTGGCAGAAGTGAGTATGTTCGTCATTACCAAGGAGAAGGTGCTAGGAAAACTGAAAGGTCTGAAGGTGGATAAATCACCAGGACCAGATGGATTACATCCCAGAGTTCTGAAGGAGATAGCTGAAGAAATAGTGGAGGCGTTAGTAGTGATCTTTCAGGAATCACTGGAGTCAAGGAGGGTCCCAGATGACTGGACAATCGCTAATGTAACCCCCCTGTTTAAGAAGGGAGTGAGGCCAAAGATGGAAAAGTACATGCCGATTAGCCTCACCTCGGTCGTTGGTAAGATTTTAGAGTCCATTATTCAGGATAAGATTTCAGAACACTCGGAAGTGCATGGTAAAATAGGGAAAAGTCAGCATGGTTTCATAAAGTGGAGGTCATGCCTGACAACTCTGTTAGAATTCTTTGAGGAGATAACTAGAATTTTAGACAAAGGAGAGCCAATGGATGTTATCTACTTGGACTTCCAGAAGGCCTTTGACAAGGTGCCGCACAGGAGGCTGCTCAGTAAGATAAGAGCCCATGGCTTAGAAGCAAGGTACTAGCATGGATAGAAGATTGGCCGTCTGGCAGGAGGCAGAGAGTGGGGATAAGGGCGTCCTTCTCAGGATGGCGGCCAGTGACTAGTGGAGTTCCGCAGGGGTCAGTGTTGGGACCACAACTTTTCACTTTATACATTAATGATATAGATGAAGGAACTGAGGACATCCTGGCTAAGTTTGCAGATGATACAAAGATAGGTGGAGGGACAGGTAGTATTGAGGAGGTGGGGAGGCTGCAGAAGGATTTGGACAGGTTAGGAGAATGGGCAAAGAAGTGGCAGATGGAATACAACGTGGGGAATTGTGATGTCATGCACTTTGGTAGGAAGAATAGAGGCATAGACTATTTTCCAAATGGGGAGAGAATTCAGAAATCTGGAGTGCAAAGGGACTTGGGAGTCATAGTCCAGGATTCTCTTAAGGTTAACTTGCAGGTTCAGTCGGTAGTTAGGAAGGCAAATGCAATGTTGGCATTTATTTCGAGACGACTAGAATATAAAAGCAGGGAAGTGCTGCTGAGGCTTTATAAGGCTCTGGTCAGACCACATTTAGAATATTGGGAGCAATTTTGGGCCCCGTATCTCAGGAAGGATGTGCTGGCCCTGGAGAGGGTGCAGAGGAGGTTCACGAGAAATATCCCAGGAAGGAAAGGCTTAACATATGATGAACGTTTGAGGACTCTGGGTCTAAACTCGATGGAGTTTAGAAGGGTGAGGGGAAATCTAATTGAAACTTACAGAATACTGAAAGGTCTGGATAGAGTGGATGTGGGGAAGATGTTTCCATTAGTAGGAGAGACCAGGACCCGAGGGAACAGCCTCAGAGTAAAGGGAAGACCTTTTGGAACAGAGGTGAGGAGAAACTTCTTTAGCTAGAGAGTGGTGAATCTATGGAATTCATTGCCACAGAAGGCTGTGGAGGCCAGGTCATTGAGTGTATTTAAGACCGAGATAGATAGGTTCTTGATTGGTAACGGGATCAAAGATTACGGGAAGAAGGCGGGAGAATGGGGTTGAGAAACTTATCAGTCATGATTGAATGGCGGATCTGACTCGATGGGCTGAATGGCCTAATTTCTGCTCCTATGTCTTATGGTCTTATGTTCTTCGCACAACCTATAAAGAATTGGAGATGTTTTCCCCAAAATTACAGGAGTCTGAATGATTGAATTATTTGCACTTTCAGGCCGACTTCCAAAGCCGACTATTCGCTTTGACCCCGATTCTGGCATCGCACTTGAAGGCGGAGTCATCATCATCAAGTGCGAAGCTCGCATTGATGGCCTTAAACGTTTTCATATATTCAAACGCAGTGAACCGATTTTCAAAGTTACCACCGACTCCAATTCAACAGCAGTCTTCACTATTACCAACGTAACCTCCAAAAACAATGGAATCTACCGTTGTGTCTACTATAAAGAGCGACCTAGCCCAATACGATCAGAGCCTAGTAATATCATACGATTAACCGTACAGGGTGAGTAGATGTAACCTAATGCACAACATGTTGCGACACCTCAGCACACAAGGTGAAGATGGGCATTACAATGGAAAATGTGCGCCAATGTACCACTTACAGTTCAATTATAATTGAATCAGAGATTACAGGGCACCGAGGCCGTTGTCAGCTCATTGTGCATATTCTGGTTCTTTGCAGAAGCTATCCATGAGCTCTACTTCCCTTTAATTTCCCCATAACCCTTGTTATGACCACAGCTGATGTTATTCGCTGAGCTAGCCAAATCCCAGAGGGAAACTTACCTTAGTGATGAAAACATTTTTTTTTGGAATTTTGAAAACGGGGGTAAACCTCTGATCCCAGAAGCAATGAATGCCACTAACAATATTAGGATTTTGATTATTTATATATATATATATATATATATATATGTATTTCACTAATGTCCTCCTGGGAAGGAAATCTGCCGTCCATTCCTGGCCTGGCCTACTTGTGACCCCGGATCCACAGTAATGTGGTCGACTCTTAAGTGCCCACTGAAATGGCACAGCGTGCTACTCAGTTGTGTCAATCAGTTAAAAAAAAAGCCCGAGCAACACTATGGGTCTACCTAGACTGCAGGGACTGCAATGGTTCAAGAAGGTGGCTGCGACCACCACCTTCTCAAGGGCAATTAGGGATGAGCAATAAATGCTGGCTTGTCAGCGAGGTCCACATCCCAGAAATGAATAAAAATAAATAAATACCTTTAAAAAAAATCTAATTGAACGCAGGTAATTTATGTCAGATTAACTATTAAAATAACATTGGTCTAGCATTACTGGACTATCTGGACCAGGTGTACATAATGTCTAAACGTTGACCAATTCAATGGTTTTGATATTGATATTCAGCAGGAATAAAGGCACCTCTAAGCATCCTTCAACCAGCCTCCGCTGCGGTTATTAAAGGCGACAATCTCAGCATGTCATGCACCACCGTTACAAATGGTTGGTGCTTTTTCTACCAAGATTATCATGATGCATCTTCGAACTTGCCAATTGCAGAAGAAAGGAGCAACGTTACCGTCTCCATAACAACTGTAGACTTTTGCGACCAACGCAGCTACTCGTGCCAGTGCCTCATAGAATATAATGGTACAAAGGCGTACACAGCACGAAGCAACCTAATGCAAGTTAACATCTTTGGTGAGTTCATTGGTAGGTGGTGTGCAATCCATGACGTGGATGATGTCTTCCACTCAGTGACTGTCAGCAAATCAGAAGATCACATGTTTGAAATGGAAACGGCGTAGAATGATTGATTTGTCTGATAAATAGTCGTTTGGTGGTACAGAACTTGAGCATTGCTGTAAGATGAGACGCGTCGAACATTTTCGCCTAGTTGAAACGCTTCGAAGTCATTTTGTTTTTCAGCAATGTTTGTTTGATACCAATTGGGGCCTTCTATATAAGTGATAAATAGAGAGAATGGCGGATACATTGTGCATTGACCGACCCTGACACTCGGTTGAATGGTTTCACAGGAATGGATGTAAATTTTGAATGTAGGGTTTAATAGGCCTTGGTATGCACTCATCATAGCCTGTGTCCATGATGGGTGGCATAAGTCATGGGGGCCCAGAAAGAGGCCTTATTTGCCCACGGATATCATATCGGTCTTCATAGGTCACTTGAGTCATCTGCCATCTTCCCTCATCCAGACCTTCTACTGCCTTCATCCTCAAATAAGCCTCCACTTCAATGCATCAAATTCTCTTCAACCACCAGCTGTGGCATAGAACTCCGCATTCTCACCACTCATTTGGTGAAGAACTTTCGTCTGGAATCCCTACTGGAGTTCACAGTCACTATATTATATTGATTGCCACAAGGCAGGACGTCCCCTACTGTGGAAACATAATCTCTGCCTCCATCTATCAGTAGCTTCACAGCTATAAATGCCTATTTGAGGTCAAACCAGAAGATTATGTTCTCCAATGGACTAGCAACCCAGTTTGCCAACCCTTTCCTGACATGTATACCCACGTATAACCGGTATAAACCTTGTCTTCTCCGAACTATCATTATTCTTTTTTTTTGAATAATATGTTGAACAGAAGATAACAGTGTTCTTTGAATATAATGGAACCAAGTTCCGAATCAGGTTTAGCTTCCCTACTTTTCAATTCTATCTCTCTATAAAAAAAAAAGCTAGTGTTTGGTTTGCTAGCATCATGGTCTCGTCACCCTATGGCAAAATGTTAGTACTTAGTGTATTTGTAATCTGAACACCATTTGATTATCCAGCCCACTGAACGCACAGCTTCCAAGTACCATTTCACCACCACCCCGCCCCCCCCCCACCCCCCACCCATCACCCACCCCCCACCCCCCACCTTGTTGTCCCTACCAGAATGTGCTATTCCACAATTATATGTGTCAAAATTCATTGGGCGATTGTTTGCCCATTCTATAAGTTTATTAATGTCCTTCTGTGATTCGTTGCAGTCTTCCCCGCTATTGACCATCCTGCCCCTTAATTAGGCAGCCTCCATAAATTTGGAAATGGTCCTTATGATCCCAAAGTCCACATCACAAATGTAAGTTTTTTTTGCAGTTGTGGTCCTACTGCCCAGCATTGTGGAGCACCAATTCCCATCTTCTATAACTCCCTATTGCAAAATCTACTCCCACTCACTGCGTTCTGTCTCGATGTCGGACAAAAATCCATTAAAACCAGTTGTTCTCTGAGCCAACTCTCTGATCATATTAATTTGGCTATTATGGGACACCTTCTTTGAAAATCCAGAAGAATTACATTTACTGCTTACCACTTTTCTGGTCGCTTTGTTACCTTCTCAAAAATTCAATACGGTTGGTCCAGGAAGGATTTCCATTTTGAATTCCATGCTGACTGTTGATTATGATGTTCCTCAATTGTAGAGGTTATCCTGTTCTCTCCTGAAGCCATTATTCCATTATTTTTCCTACCACTGGCATTGAGCTAATTGGTTGGTCATGCCCTGAAGATATTGTGCCCCTCTTCCTATACATAGGACTTGCATCAGTTATGTGGCAGCCTCCCGACACTAAACCTTTTTCAGACGAATTATAAAATATGTGCATGAATGACCCTGTTATTTATTCCCTATATACTCTTAGAATGCATGGATGTAATCCATGCCCATCAGGGGTTCTGTCCTCTGAGTTTGCTTCATTCATTCAATAGAAAGAGCAGAAATATTTCAACAGTCAGGTGTTTCCAACTTAATAAATTCATTGTAAATGACCTAAATGCCACTATCATAAACAACCTGACTCGCCATTCCTGCATGCACGCTTGCCCCAGCCACATAACGTTATCAGTCATCTTAGCAATTTACGCCCAGAAATTAACAACGCATCATTATTAGTTAACAGACGATGTACATAAAGGAAGCAAGATAAATATTTCCAAAATGTAGCACTCATGTTTCACATTCTGGCAGAGCTTTGTAGAAATCGATACACTCAATGAAAATCAGTTCAAGGCGAATTTTAAAACAGGGATTTTAGCACATAACTTGGGAGTTACGGAAGTTACAACTACTTGAAAATGCATTATTATTAATACTAGATTATAAAGAAAACAGTTTTGAAATAACTGTCGACTTTCTTATAAAAATTTAACATCACAATGTGCAAAACAAAATGGACAGATATAATTCAGGCTTCTGCAATGAAATGCCCTGCCAATAATGATTCGTCTAATTCCATAGAGTCCTAGAGGTCTACAGCACTGAAGAAAAGGCCCTTCGTCCCATTGAGACTGCGCCGGTCAAACAAGTACCTCAATATTGTGATTCCATTTTCCAGGACTAGGTCCATGGAAGGGCATGGTAAAATAGATCAAAGTCAGCATGGTTTCATCAAGGGGAGGTCATGCCTGACAAATCTGTTAGAATTCTTTGAGAAGGTAACGGGTAAGTTAGACAAAGGAGAGCCAATGTATGTTATCTGCTTGGACATCCAGAAGACCTTTGACAAGTTGCCGCACAGGAGGCTGCTCAGTAAGATAAGAGCCCATGTTGTTAGAGGGAAGGTACTAGCATGGATAGAAGATTGGCTGTCTGGCAGGAGGCAGAGAGTGGGGATAAGGGGGTCCTTCTCAGGACGGTGGCTGGTGACCAGTGGAGTTCCGCAGGGCTCAGCATTGGGAACGCAACATTTCACTTTATACATTAATGATCTACATGAAGGAACTGAGGGCATCCTGGCTAGGTTGACAGAGGGTACAACGATAGGTGGAGGGTCAGGTAGTATTGAGGAGGCGGGGAGGCTGCAGAAGGATTTGCATAGGTTAGGAGAATGGGCAAAGAAGTGGCAGATGGAATACAACGTGGGGAAGCGGGAGGTTATGCACTTTGGTAGGAAGAATAGAGGTATAGATTATTTTCTAAATGGGGAGAGAATTCCGAAATCTGGAGTGCAAAGGGACTTGGGAGTCCTAGTCCAGGATTCTCTTAAAGTTAACTTGAAGGTTGAGTCGGTAGTTAGGAAGGCAAATGCAATGTTGGCACTTCTTTCGAGAGGACTGGAATATAAAAGCAGGATTGTGCTGCTGAGGCTTTATAAGGCCTGGTCAGACCACATTTAGAATATTGTGAGCAATTTTGGGCCACGTATGTCAGGAAGTATGTTCTGGTCCTGGAGAGGGTGCAGAGAAGGTTCACGAGAACGATGCCAGGAATGAAAGGCTTAACATATGAGGAACGTTTGAGGACTCTGGGCCTCTACTCGATGGAGTTTAGAGGGATGAGGGCGGATCTGATTGAAAGTTACAGAATAAGTGAAATGCCTGGATAGAGTGTACATGAGGAAGATGTTTGCATTAGGAGGAGAGAATAGGACCAGAGGGTACAGCCTCAGAGTAAAGGGAAGACCTTTTGGAACAGAGATGAGGAGAAACTTCTTTAGCCAGAGAGTGATGAATCTATGGAATTCATGGCCACAGAAGGCTGTGGAGGCCAGGTCACTGAGTGTATTTAAGACCTAGACAGATAGGTTCTTGATTGGTAAGGGGATCAAAGATTACGGGGAGAAGGCGAGACAATGGGGTTGAGAAACTTATCAGCCATGATTGAATGGCGGAGCTGTCTCGATGGGCCGAATGGCCTAATTTCTGCTCCTATGCCTTATGGTCTAATGGTCTTAGCACATTCTATAAAGTATTGGAGATGTTTTCCCCAAAATTATAGGAGTCTGAATGATTGAATTATTTGCACTTTCAGGCCGACTTCCAAAGCCGACTATAAGCTTTGACCCTGATTCTGGCATCGCACTTGAAGGCGGAGTCATCATTATCAAGTGTGAAGCTGGCATCAATGGCTCTAAAGAGTTTCATTTGTTGAAAGGCGGTGAACAGATTTTGAGTGCTTACACCGACTCGAATTCACCAGCAGTCTTCACTATTCCCAATGTAACTTCCAAAAACGATGGAATCTACAGTTGTATCTACCATAACGATCTACCTTGTCCAAAAGCATCAGAGGCCAGTGATGACATAAGATTAAACGTACAGGGTGAGTAGAAGTAACCTAATGCACAGCATGTTGTGAAACCTCAGCACACAAGGTGAAGATGGGCAGCACAATGGAAAATGTGCGCCAATGTACCACTTACAGTTCAATTATGTTTAACTCAGAGATTACAGGAAACCGAAGCAGTTTTCAGCTCATTGTGCATATTCTGGTTCTTTGCAGAAGCTATCCATGAGCTCTACTTCCCTTTAATTTCCCCATAATGCTTGTTATGACCACAGCTGATGTTATTCGCTGAGCTAGGCAAATGCCAGAGGAAAACTTAACTTGGTGATCATAACCTTCATTTTTGAATTTTGAAAACGGGGGTAAACTTATGATCCCAGAAGCAATGAATGCCAGTAACAATCTTAGGATTTTGATTATACATTGACACGAAGAGAGGGGGAAAAAACATAAGCACACAATATTAAAATTACACATCTGAAACAGTCTCACGAAACATCCCCACCCCCCACATCCCAACACCCCACAAAAAAAAAACACTTCATCAGAAAATACAAATGAACTACGTGGCCACATCTCCCTTATAGTTTTCCAGTAATGTTATACAAGCCACAAGCTGCTGCAGCTTTTGTAAAATACACCACACGACTTCTCAATCTCTTCCACTCCGCTGTGGAAATCCAAGAATGATTTAAAAAAAAGTGATTTCAGAAAACAAAGACTTTTCTCTCTTTGAAACTGGATGGCCTCTTGACATTCACAACTCTTTTCAGCACCGATTGGGTCTCAGGGCACGTCCGCTACAAAGCCACCTACAAATCACCTCGAAATATTTCCTTAAATATTCTGTTTTTTGTCCTTTCCTCTAGACTACTTTGTCCTTGGCACCTCTTTGAACTCAACTTTTCCAGTTGTAAAAATGATTCATGTCTGCCTATTGCCTCCACTTGCGATTGAAATAAAGTGTAATAATCTTACCTTGTTTACTTGTGAAACGTTCATACACTTCTAAACTACCCTTTGAAATTTAATAGCTGAAGAGTCTAGTCCTTTCCTATCACTTAATGCAAATTATAATCCCAACCTACTTACTCGTACATCCAATTCAGCATAGCCTATCGCTAAAAATGTATGCACCTCGCACCGTTACCTTACTTCTCACAGTTCCCACAGACAAGCTGTCTCTATGATGACTCCCCCCAAGTTTGTTTAATCATGGACACACACATACACACACACAGACACACACACAAACAAAGTCTTCTTTACAGTATACCACCATATACCCAAAATATTTTTAAAAACATGCTCTTTCACACCATCCCCGAAATGGAAGATAATGAAACATCATAGATCAAAAAAAGCATGTTAATTTTCTCAATCCACTTTGCATCGCTTACTATGCTTAGCTATACAAATCAAGACAGAATGGTGTACTTGCATCAACCATGAACAGATATACATTCTTTGTAAGAATTTAGCTCATTCCAGTTAATCCTCAATTCCCCAATTCCCTAGTCGTTCTTAACTTAATCTCCTTTACAACGCATTTGCAATTAAATTCTCTAGGCTAGCCACATCAGCAATTTTTAAATTGAACGGTTGGAATAACAAACTCCCCCGGAACCATCAGGCGTTTTAATCTTGAAATTTTCCAGAAAATTCAAAGACTTTTGTACAATTGTATGTACGTATGTACAATTGTCTCTGAAGAGTTCTTTGCAGCACACACTTCAAAATTATGCGAAGCTAAGTCCAAACTTAATGTAAAAATAAAAATAAAAATACCTGGGAAAACTCAGGAGGTCTGGCAGCATCTGCGGAGAGGAACACAGTTAACGTTTCGAGTCCGTATAACTCTTCAACAGAACTAAGTAAAAATTGAAGAGATGTGAAATATAAGCTGGTTTTAAGGGGGTGTGGGACAGGTAGAGCTGGATAGAGGGCCAGTGATAGGTAGAGATAGCCAAAAGATGTCATAGACAAAAGGAAAAAGAGGTGTTGAAGGTGGTGATATTATCTAAGGAATGTGCTAATTAAGGGTAGAAAGCAGGACAAGCAAGGTACAATAGCCCTAGTGGGGGTGCGGTGAAGGATTCGAAATATGCTAAAAGGTAGAGATAAAACAATGGATGGAAGTACATTTAAAAATAATGGAAATATTTGGGAAAAGATAGATCTATATAAATTATTGGAAAATTGGAGGGGATGGGTGGGGCGGTGGATCGGAAAGGGGGTGGGGATGGAGGAGAAAGTTCATGATCCAAAATTGTTGAACTCAATATTCAGTCCAGAAGGTTGTAAAGTGCCTAGATCCCTTTTGTTCCCATTAGCTGAATATTTATCCTGATGCACATTGAACGTCCGTGAGCAGGTGTCAGCTGTGGCTCAGTTCATAGCACCCTCGCCTTTGAATCAGAGGGTTGTGGGTTCATGTCCCACTCCCGGAAAAACCAAGAACTGTGATGGTACTCGAAAGAGTTGCAATCTGTGACTGTCGATAACTCGAAAGAGTTTGAACGTCCGTGAGAAATGACCCAATGGATTCTGAAGTAACATTTCATGGCCCTTTAGCAACATAGCACCATCTTCCATATCGCAGGCGTCAACAGCCATTGTTAAACTGCCTTGTATAGTCAGATGCAACTTTCAAGCTGTTAACTGCATTCTGAGACTCTTGAGTCCGTAGGAATTTCCTTTTCTGTTTCAATATCCTAGGCAGTAGAGCAACTACACTGCTGTACATTGGCACGAATTTCCGTTAAAATATACTCATGCACAGAATTCCCAAAACATCCCGTTATGTTGTAGACACTCTACAATGGCTTGTCTTATGGCATCAAGTGGGGCAACTTGCCCACGTCCAACAGTGTGGCCCAAATATGTAACCATTGCTTTCACAAATTCACTAAAGCCCGATTTGCAGCCTGTAGTCAGTCAAGCAGTTCATTCACGTGCCTTGCGAAGTTTTACTGGGTTAATAGTGTGATATAGTGCTTGCTGTGGTCGCTGCTGTCGGCAAATCCTGTTAATCTCTCGGCTAAACGGCGCTGGACCCTCTTCGTGCTATAGTTAAGGCACTTTCTGCTTACAGATCTGAAAATTGGCTAGCACTACTACAGGGTTGGATATAATCCATGGAATGGATGGAGTGCATTGCCAAGTTAGTATATGGCTCCTGAAGGAGCCATTTACTGACTCATTGAATGTGAAGCTGAACCAGAAGTGACGCGTAATAAGCGATCTGGCATTGCCGCCAGTTTCATCTTCCAATAGGATGTTCCGCTGGAGTCCACAGACTGAACTGAATTCGGGACAGGAGGTAATCTGCGGCTGGAACGTCATCTCTTGTTTGGTATTTCATCCCAGTACAAGTCCTGCACTCCACCGCCAAAACCCCTACTCCCCTCCACACCCCCCGACATGCACACACAATTTTACCAAGCTCCCTCGGTGGAGACGGAGGCGGTGACCCTGAAACCATTGTCGATTGCGGTAAAAGCCCATCTGTTTCACTAATGTCCTCCTGGGAAGGAAATCTGCCGTCCATTCCTGGCCTGGCCTACTTGTGACCCCGGATCCACAGTAACGTGGTTGACTCTTAAGTGCCCACTGAAATGGCACAGCGTGCTACTCAGTTGTGTCAATCAGTTATAACAGCCCGAGCAACACTATGGGTGTACCTAGACACGCAGGGACTGCAGCGGTTCAAGAAGGCAGCTTACCACCACCTTCTCAAAGGGCAATTAGAGATGAGCAATAAATGCTGGCTTCTCAGACAGGTCCATATCCCAGAAATGAATAAAAATAAATAAATAGCTTTAAAAAAAATCTAATTGAACGCAGGTAATTTATGTCAGATTAACTATTAAAATAACATTGGTCTAGCATTACTGGACTATCAGGACCAGGTGTACATTATTCTCTTAACGTTGACCAATTCAAATGTTTTTGATATTGATATTCAGCAGGAATAAAGGCACCTCTAAGCATCCTTCAACCAGCCTCCGCTGCGGTTATTAAAGGCGACAATCTCAGCATGTCATGCACCACCGTTACAGATGGTTGGTGCTTTCTCTACCAAGATTATCACGATGCATATTGGAACTTGCCAATTGCAAAAGAAAGGAGCAACGTTACCGTCTCCATAACAGCTGTAAACGTTTGCGACGGAGGCAGCTACTCGTGCCAGTGCCTCGTAGAATGGAATGGTACAAAGGTGTACGCAGCACGAAGCAACCTAATGCAAGTTAACATCTTTGGTGAGTTCATTGGTAGTTGATGTATTGCACTCTGTGACGTAGGTGATGTCTTCCACTCAGTGACTGTCAGAGCTTCAAAAGATCACATGTTTCAAATCAAAATGACGCAGAATGATTTATTTGTTTGATAAATGGTCGTTTGGCGGTACAGAACCTGAGCATTGCTGAAAGAGGAGACGCATCCAAGATATTCGCCTAGTCGAAACGCTTCGAAGTCATTTTGTTTTTCAGCAATGTTTGTTTGATACCAATTGGGGCCTTCTATATAAGTGATAAATAGAGAGAATGGCGGATACATTGTGCAATGACCGACCCTGACACACGGTTGAATGTTTTCACAGCAATGGATGTAAATTTTGAATGTAGGGTTTAATAGGCCTTGGTATGCACTTATCATAGCCTGTGTCCATGATGGGTTGCATAACTTATGGGGGCCCAGAAAGAGGCCTTATTTGCCCACGGATATCATATCGGTCTTCATAGGTCATCTGCCATCTTCCCTAATCCAGACCTTCTACTGCCTTCATCCTCAAATGAGCCTCCACTTCAATGCATCAAATTCTCTTCAACCACCAGCTGTGGCATAGAACTCCGCATTCTCACCACTCATTTGGTGAAGAACTTTCGTCTGGAATCCCTACTGGAGTTCACAGTCACTATATTATATTGATTGCCACAAGGCAGGATGTCCCCCACTGTGGAAACATAATCTCTGCCTCCATCTATCAGTAGCTTCACAGCTATAAATGCCTATTTGAGGTCAAACCAGAAGATTATGTTCTCCAATGGACTAGAAACCCAGCTTGCCGACCCTTTCCTGACATGTATACACACGTATAACCGGTATAAACCTTGTCTTCTCCGAACTATCATTATTCTTTTTTGTTTTGAATAATATGTTGAAAAGAAGATAACAGTGTTCTCTAAGTGTGGCTTAACCAAGTTCTGAATCAGGTTTGGCTTCCCTACTTTTCAATTCCGTCTCTCTAGAAATAAAAGCTAGCGTTCGGTTGGCTAGGGTCATGGCCTCGTCACCCGATGAGAAAATTTTAGGACTTAGTGTATTTGTAATCTGAACACCATTTGATTATCTAGCCCACCGAACGCACAGCCTCCAAGTACCATTTCACCACCACCCCCCTACCCCGCCCCCCACCACCCCCGTTGTTTCTACCAAAATGAGCTATTCCAAAATTATATGTGTTGAAATTCATCAGGCAATTGCAAGCAACCTGAGTCGCCAATCCTGCTTCCCCACTTGCCCCAGCCACATAATGTTGTCAATCATCTTAGCAACGCCACTACTTACGCCCGGAAATTAACAACGCATCATTATTAGTTAACAGACGATGCACAATTGTTTGCCCATTCTATAAGTTTATTAATGTCCTTCTGTGATTCGTTGCAGTCTTCCTCGCTATTGACCATCCTGCCCCTCCATTAGGCAGCATCCATAAATTTTGAAATGGGGTCCTTATGATCCCAAAGTCCACATCAACAATGTTAGAATTTGCAGTTGTGGTCCAACCGCCCAGCATTGTGGAGCACCATTTCCCAACTGCTATAACTCCCTATGGCAAAATCTACTCCCACTCGCTGCGTTCTGTCTCGAGGTTGGCCAAAAATCCATTAAGTCTGTTGTTCTCTGAGCCAACTCTCTGATCTTAATAACTTGGCTCTTATGGGACACCTTCTTTCAAAATCCCAGAAGAATTACATTTACTGCTTACCACTTTTCTGGTCGCTTTGTTACCTTCTCAAAAATTCAATAAGGTTGGTCCAGGAAGAATTTCCATTTTGAATTCCATGCTGACTGTTGATTATGAAGTTCATCAATTGTAGGGGTTATCCTGTTCTCTCTTGAAGCCATTATTCCATTAGTTTTCCTACCACTGGCATGGAGCTAATTGGTTGGTCATGCCCTGAAGATATTGTGCCCCTCTTCCTAAACATAGGACTTGCATCAGTTAATGTGGCAGCCTCCCGACACTAAACATTTTTCTAACGAATTATAAAATACGTGCATGAATCACCCTGTTATTTATTTCCTTTATACTCTTAGAATGCATGGATGCATCCATGCGGATCAGAGGTTTTGTCCTCTGAGTTTGCTTCGTTCATTCAATACAAAGAACGGAAATATTCCAAATGTCACGTGTTTCCAACTTATTAAATTCATTGTGAATGACCTAAATGCCACTCTCATAAGCAACCTGACTCGCCATTCCTGCTTCCACTCTTGCCCCAGCCACATAATGTTGTCAATCATCTTAGCAACGCCACTACTTACGCCCAGAAATTAACAACGCATCATTATTAGTTAACAGACGATGCACATAAAGGAAGCAAAATAAATTATTTCCAAAATGTAGCACTCACGTTTCACATCCTGGCAGAGTTTTGTTAAAATCGATACACTCAATGAACATCAGTTCAAGGCGAATTTAAAACTGGGATTTTAGCACAGAACTTGGGAGTTAAGGAAGTTACAACTACTTGAAAATGCATTATTATTAATACTAGTTTACAAATAAAACAGTTTTGAAATAACCGTCGACTTTCTTATGAAAATTAACATCACAATGTGCTGAACAAAATGGACAGATATAAGTCAGGCTTCTGCAATGAAATGTCCTGCCACGAATGATTCGTCTAATTCCATAGAGTCTTAGAGGTCTACAGCACAGAAGAAAAGGCCCTTCATCCCGTTGAGTTTGCGCCGGTCAAACAAGTACCTCAATATTGTGATCCCATTTTCCAGAACTAGGCCCATAGCCTTGTATGTCATGGCACCGAAAGTGCACATCCAAATATTAATTAAATGTTATGAGGTTTCTGCCTTTGCCATCATTTCAGGAAGTAAGATCCAGATTCTCACCACCTTCTGGGTGAAAAAAATATTCATCACATCCCCCCCAAATCTCCTGCTCCTTAGCTTATTTCTCTGCCCCCTGGTTATTCATCCCTCCACCAAGGGGAAAAACTTCCTTCCTCTCTATGCCACTCATAATTTTAGACGCCTCAGTCATGTCTCTCTCAATCTCCTCTGATCCAGGGAAAATGACCCCAGTCTATCCAAACTCTCCTCATAACTAAAACTCTGCAGCCCAGGCATCATCCTGGTAAATCTCCTCTACACTCTGGTGCAATTCCATCCTTCCTATAATGCGGATCCCAGAACTGCATGCAATACTCTAGCTGTGGCCTAACCAGCGTTTTATACAGTTCCAGCATAACCTCCCTGTTCTTATATACTATGCTTCGGCTAATAGAGAGCAAGCATCCCATACGCCTTCTTAACAACATTATCTACCTGTCCTGCTTCTTAAGGGACAGGTGGACATGTACACCAAGGTCCCTCTGACTCTCGGTACTTTCCTACCATTCATCGTGTATTCCCGTGCCTTATTTGTCCTGCTCAAGTGCATCATTTTACACTTATCTGGATTAAATTCCATTTGCCACTGATCAGCCCATTTTACCAGCCCGTCTATATCCTCCTGTAATCTAAGGCCATCCTCCTCACTATTTAACATTCCACCACTTTTCGTGTCATCCACGAAATAATCAATGGAACAATGCCCATTTATAGGCAATGAATTACTTTTGAATTTGCCCATTTGCCCAGTGTCGGGCTTTCAAGATATGCAGGACCATATCCCATAAACTCCAAAGCGATAGTAAGCAAATAGCCTGTTTTAACAATGTTGGTTGATAAATGTATATTACACAAAGGATTCCGGTCGAGAACTCCCGTGTGCTTTATTAATAAAGAAATATTAAAATTATGTGATTTATCTGTTTCGTGTAGCAACTGAAGTCCCTTCCCTACTAATCTGCAGCACTCCCTCAATGGTGGAATGAAAGCGTCAGTCTGGATGATGTTAACAGGTCTCTGGACGGGGCTTGCACCCAAATTAATACCCTCAGAGAGGCGTTTGTGAATGTGCATTGACGAAAAAGGACAGGTTGTGTCGTTCTCCATGGCCTGTGATATAAGTAGTTGAGTGCCTCTACCCCAGCTGCAACCCCCTTGGAACAGGCTA
Organism: Cetorhinus maximus; assembly: GCF_964194155.1. Classification (NCBI taxonomy): domain Eukaryota; kingdom Metazoa; phylum Chordata; class Chondrichthyes; order Lamniformes; family Cetorhinidae; genus Cetorhinus; species Cetorhinus maximus. The sequence goes on from NC_135916.1 coordinate 3,870,151, forward strand.
CCTAAAAGACCTGATTCTGAAATAGTCATGCCACTGATGTCTCGGGCCTGTTATTTGGGCAAAAGGCGTGTTGAGTGGCCCTACATAGACTAACGCAAGGTCACATTCAGCGCAGTGCGAGCGTGGTGGTGAGCAAATTATGTTCTGAGAGCGAATTGGAGAGTGATAGCTATAAAATGAGGCAGGCATAATCCCTACTGGAGCTGGGATTGCGGGATTAAGTGCAAGGCATGACGAGTTATCTCTGAAGAGGAAGCAATTGTCCTACTATTAACGCTTTTTTAAAAAAAAAACTGTGAGGGTCCTAACTAACTCATCCAAGCTTCCAGTGCCTAACACGCTAGAGCTGAAGTTGTCTGTGAGTCTGTCTTGCCTTGTCTGTTTATTTTGCTTGAATAAGAGGACTTCAAATGTGGGAGGCTAAAAAGTCATCTTGTGCAATGGCTCAGAATGGAATAGGCCACCTGTGACACACATTAAGTTCCACTGCAGTCGACATTACGAAATATCATGCGCAGCCTACCGTGTCTGGCCGAGCTCATAGCCCCTTTATTTTTGTTTTTGCTCCACCGCCAGACTCGGTTTTCTAGCCCTTTCACTTTTTTTTTATTGCAGACCGTCAAGAACCGAAATATAAACCTGCCGGAACGGGGTCCAGTAAGTAGACAATGAAGTCTGTCTATTTTTTTTTTAAGTATATTGTAATGTACCCTAATTTAAAACAACATTGCATACGTTGTAGGAAATAGCATAGAACATATTCCACAGGCCAATTGGCTGATATAATCTGCACCCATGGTTTGTGCAACAAAAGGCCATTCGGCGCCATCTCGCTGCACTCCCGCGGAGCCTAAGGATCAATTTATTTAATGGGAAGTGGGTGTCGCTGGCAAGGACAGCAGTTGTTTGCCAATCCCTGAATGCCCTTGAACTGAGTGGCTTGCTAGGTTAACTGAGAGGGAAAAGTTAAAAATCAGCCACTTTGATGTGGGTCTGGAGTCACACGCTACCAGTTAGGTAAACTGATTGTCTTTCCATAAAGGACACTAGTACACCAGATTTTTTATTTTTAACCACAGCGGATGATAATTTCACGGTATTCGTTACCGAAATTAGCTCTCGATTCCAATCTTTATTAGTTGAATGGATGTTATGCCGTTTGAACCCCGAGTCCCCCGAGAATTAATCTGAGTCTCTGTTTTGGCCAATTGACTTCGTAATCATTTCACCGAGAGTATTCAGTAACGCCCATTCTTTTATCCAAGTTTTTCTAAAACTCCAGCTGGCAATGATGAGTTATCAGCTACAAATAGATAAATTTGTCACTGTTTACCATTACTACGGTTATAGCGTTACACTCATTGCAAAACACTTTACTTTTTCCCCCCCCCCTCCCCTCTCAGGTAATAAGATTCCTGTGGCATTGAGTTTGGTTTTTACGTCATTCGTAGTACTTATTCTAATCTCTGCGTTACTGGGCGTCGTCCTGTCTAAAAAGAGTAAGTAAACAAAAAGTGTTAAATATCCCTTTAAATGCAAGATTGCGTTTTTTTGTTACTATCTTTGCACTTCTCCCCGGGGAAATAACCAAACCGTCATTGATGAACAAGCCTATCAGCAAGGAACTATCCGTATCCATAAAACCATGGCCATACCAATGGATGTGGTGATTAGGCCGACAGAGTCGGGTTGGAGAACGGGGCGTGGAGGGTGGCAGTGGTGGTAATGGCTGAGGGGGTTAATAAGTCTTGCAGCGCGAAGTACATTCACCAAGTGGAGGGGAGGTGGTGGTGGTGGTGGCCGGACTGAGGAATGGCTGCAGACACACCAGGTACAAGTACCCTGCCGGGCGAACTGCAGCTGGAGGATCATCAACTCGGTGAAAGAGGCGCTTTGGTCTGCCCGAAACTTGTTGGTCTTCCAGCACAAAGAGTTGTCCCCGACCGATTGTTGCAGACTGGCACAATCCAAAGTCCAGGACTACGTGCTGAGGGACGCACTAAAGCTTGGGGCAGCTGCCGCAAAGGCGCAATGGGGAAGGGTCGCTGTCTAAGACCTTTCTACCACAGCGCACCGAGAGACTGGGAACTGTTTAGAGCCCCTCGGGCTGTACAGATCAAAATGAAAGGCTGTAAATGATTGTAATATTGTTTGTACTGATGCACCTGGTGATACATTTTGTAAAAGTTTAACCTGGATTGTACCCTTGTAATGTTGTTTTTGAAATGGTTTTGAATGTGATTGAAGATATTTTATGAATAAAGTATATTTTTACAAAAAAAAAAAAAGAAATGGCAAGTGGAGCACCACTGTCCATTCCACTGGATTAGTCTGGGTGGGGAGTGCAACCGTGAACAACACTTGGAATGTTTCTGTTACACAAAAGCTTCGGATGTCCATAAATGGCAAGTGATACGTGGGATGAAACGACTGACTAAGGTAATTAGCGAAAAAAAAAAATACCAGACCAGAAATCAAGGCTAAAAACAAAATACTGCGGATGCTGGAAATCTAGAACAAAAACAAAAATACCTGGAAATAGTCAGCAAGTCTGACCGCATCTGCGGAGAGGGACACAGTTGACGTTTCCAGTCCGTATGACACTTCATCAGAACTAAGACATAGAAATGAGATGAAATATAAGCTGGTAGAGGGGAGGGGGTGGGGGGAGGTGGGACAGACAGAACTCGATAGGCTTGTTTCTTTACACAGTGATTGCTTACCATCTGAAATGCATTTACTGAAAACGTTGCAAAAGCAGATTTGAAATCAATCTCCTACAGGCATTTTGATGTTTGCTTGTAACGGAGTTCGAGTGATTGGATAATTTGAAATAAAAACAGAAAATGCTGGGAAAAAAAAGTAACTCAGCAGGCCTGGCAGCATTTGTGGAGAGGGAAACAGAGCTCATGTTTCGAGTCCGTATGGCCCAACTTCAGAGCTGAAGTGATGTATAAATGTAACGGATTTTGTACTGTTCAAGGGAGGGGGTTGGAACAGGTGGAACATAGTAGAAGGCCAAGTATAGTTGGGAGCTCAGGTGAAATTTGATAAAGATGTCAAGGACACAAGCCAAAAGGGAGTGGTGCTGATAGCGTTAAAGACTAAGCAGATGGTAATAGCGAGACACAGGTTGGGCAGCAGAATGTGTTAGAAGCAGACCAAGCGTCAGAGCTCTCTCAAAGCAAAACACAAAACAAGTTCCAGACTGGCTCTGTGCGGAGAAGGGGTTGGGAAAAGTATAACAAATTTGAGGTTATAGTTCATGCTATGAAGTTGCTGAGCTCATCGTTAAGTCCAGAAGACTGTAAAGCGCTTGATGAGTGAGTCGATGTTCCCCCAGTTAACATTGGGTTTAAGTGGATCATTTTATGAGGGACAGAAATGTGAACATGAGAGCAAGATGGTGATTTTTTTTTTTATTATTCCCCTTCATTCATGGGATGTGAGTGCCACTGGCTAGGCCAAGTTTTATTGCCTATCCCTAATTGCCCCTTGAGAAGGTGGTAGTGAACTGCCTTCTTGAGTCGCTGCAGTTCCTGTGGTGTAGGTACACCCACAGCGCTGTTAGGGAGGGTGTTCCAGGTTTTCGATCCAGCGACAGTGAAGGAACGGCCCATATAATTCCAAGACAGGATGGTGAGAGACTTGGAACGGAATTTCCAGGTGTTGGTGTTCCCATGTTGCTGCTGCCCTTGTCCTTCAAGAATGCAGCTGTGGTGGATTTGGAAGGTGGTGTGCAAGGCGGCTTGGTGAGGTCCTGCCGTGCAGCTAATGGATGGTACACACTGCTGTCACTGTGCGTCGGTGGTGGAGGAAGGGAGTGTGTTTGGAACGGGTTCCGATCAAGCGGGCTGCAATGTCCTGGATGTTGACGATCTTCTTAAGTGGAGTTGGAACTGTTGCTGGAACCAGACAAGTGAAGAGTATTCCATCACACTCATGACTTGTGCATTGTAGATGGTGGACAGGCTTTGGGGAGTTTGAAGGTGAGTTACTAACCGCAAGATTCGTAGCCCCTGCTCTGCTCTTGTAGCCACAGTAATTATTTGACTAACCCAGTTCAGTTTGTGCTCAATTGTAATCCACAGGATGTTGATAGTGGGGTATTCAGCAATGGTAATGATTTTGAATGATGGTTAGATCCTCTCTTGCTGGAGATAGACATCGTCTGCCAATTGTGCGGCGCCAATGTTACCTGCGACTTGTCGCCTAATCCTGGATATTGTCCAGTTCTTGCTGCATTTGTACCTGGGCTGGGTCAGTATCTGACGGGTCGTGGATGGTGTTGAACATTGTGCAATCATCAGCGAACATCCCCATTTCTGACCTAATTATGAAAAGAAGGGCATTGATGAGGAAGCTGAAAATGGTTAGACCGTGGACTCTATCCTGAGGAGCTCCTGCATTAATGTCCTGGAACTCAGATGACTGTGCTGCAGCAACCACAACCATCTTCCTCTTTGTTAGGGTCAACTGCAACCAGCGGAGAGTTCCCCTCTAATTCCCATTGATTCAAGTTTTGTTCGGTTTCCTTCATACCACACTCGGTGAAACGCAGCCTTGATGTCAAGAGCGGTCATTCTCACTTCACCTTCGGAGTTCAGGTCTGTTGCCCATGTTTGAACCAAGGCTGTAATGGGGTCAGGAGCTGAGTGATCCTGGTGGTGCCCAAACTGAGTGTCAGTGAGCTGGTTACTTCTAAGCAAGTGCTGCCTGATAGCACAATTGAAGACCCCTTCCATCACTTTACTGATGATCGAGAGTAGGCTGATGAGACAGTAATTGGCCAGGTTGCATTTGTCCTGCATTTTGTGGACGGGACATACCTGGGCAATTTTCCATACAGCCGGGTAGATGACAGTGTTGTAGGCCATGCTGGAAGAACTTGGCTAGGGGCACGGCATGTTCTGGAGTGCAAGTCTTCAGTATTATTGCGGGAATATTGTGAGGGCCCATAGATTTTGCAATATCTCGTACTATCGGCCGATTCTTGATAACAGATGGGGAGAAGCGAGTTGGCCGAAAGCTGGCATCTGAGATGCTGGGGGGCCTCTGGAGGAGGCCGAGGTCGGTCGTTCACTCCCCACTTTAGGCTGAAGATTGTTGCAAATGCTTCAACCTTATCATCCGCACTGATGTGCTGGGCTCCCCAATCATTGAGGATGCGAATATTTGTGGAGCCTCCATCTTCAGTGAGTTGTTTAGTTGTCCACGACCATTCCCGGTCAAGATTGCGGACTGGCAGCGGCCTTCCTATCGTTTGCGATTTCTATTCACTATCTTTATGGTCATGCTCACATTTCAGTTTGTGGCTTGTTACAAAGCCCCAGGGAAAGCCAGTGTAAACTGGTGGAACAACACCCATTCTTCTGAATAGGCCCTATAATGTCTTCTGCAATTAACAATGCAAACCATGAACTCTGAACTCCATTTTTGTTAGGCGTTTTTATCCAAAACTCTTTTCCCCACAGGGCCAGTCATATGATTTCATGTTTTCCTTTCAGAGAGTACGGGCCCTTGTTCTGCCATTGTCACATTCTGCTACCTTACCTTTATGCCACTATTAGCACCTTCTTTAGTCTTTAACACTCGCATTAACAGACCTTTGTCTTGTGCCCATGACAGCTTTATCAATCCCTCCTCAGCTCCCACCTACCCCTGACCTTCCATTTCTCTCCGACTGTTCAACGAACCTCCCATTACATTCCGGCATCCCTTCAATCTCTGAAGTAGAGTCAGATGTACTCGAAACATTAAGGCCCCCTTCCTCTGTCCACACACGCTGCCAGGCCTGCAAAGATTTTTTTTCAAAACGTACTGTCTTTATTTCAGATTTGCAGCACCCGCAGTATTTTGCTTTTAATTGAATTGGGTAGTTCTCTTTTGGAAAGCTTACATGTTGATAAGTCACTAGTGGACCTTGGTTGCCCGTAAATATATCGCCGTTTTAAAAAACACCGTGATTTTCTACACGGCATACTTCGTTCAATGTTGAGTGCCGCAGAAAATGATAAACATGCATTATTCTGTTTCAGTACCTGCTACGGACCAACCACGCAGCCAAGGTGAAACAGTGAGTATCCAGCCCTGTCCTTTGAAGCATGCAGTTTATTACTTAATATATGCTAAGAAGCCTAAATCTGTGAATGTTAAATTATGATGTGGGGCCTGTGAATTCCTTAATACATTAAAAGTGCATAACACATGTTGTTGAGGGAACATAATTATATTGTGCAGAAGCGCTTGCAATCGAGTTTTGGAAGCGCATTTTGCACAATTCCTTTCTGCAATAATAAACTCTCAATGCTTCGGATGTGCACACGGCAGGAGCGAATACCGAACGGCATTTAATGGATAATTCGTACAGTTTTCTTGGGAATGCTAAAATTGTCAATGCTCGTTCAATGTTTCCCTGATTGAAAATTACGACACGTGAACAAATGGCGAAATTATGTTATAGGCAACAGAACTGAAGCCCATTGCACGTTCGAGAAGGAATTTGCCAAATGCATTATAGAAAAATAGATACGGCAGGTTGAAGTTCAATATAATAATGCATCAACATATTTCCTACGTGTGTGCATGCAAAGTTAATTTTTGGACACGCTATATTTATATCATTAATTAATATCAATCAGTTCAACTGATTCTCAAGTAACAACTCGGCAATTTTGATCCTTTTTAGGAACTGCAATCCATTCCCGATTAAAAGGAGCAGGAAACGGTTCCTCAATGCACTTGGTGTTCAAACGAACAATGGACTGTGTTTCGATGGGGGGTGGGGGCATGCTTGCAACTGAAGCTAGTATCCGTGACAGAGAAGTCGAAAATGCCTATAGAGCACTACGCCAGTCTTATTGCAGGACAATGAGCGAAGGAAGCATTGCTCCCAGGGAATATTTCGCTCCAGAAAATATTTCGTTCAGTTGGTGCAATTGACAAATTATAGCAGTATGTACAGATTATGGAGGATTACCAAAATAAGGAATGTTTCACCATGTCCGCCGAGGCAAAGCGCCAGAAGGCCGAAGGGCCTGTTCCTGTGCTGTACTTTTCTTTGTCCTTTGTTCTTCCTTCTACTTCAGTGACCATGATTAAGTTACATCATTAATGTGCTGTTGAAGTTCCCCTCCATTCTTAAATTCTAGTAAAAAAAAGACCATAGCATTCTCGAGGAATGTTATATACATGTTGGGGGTGGGGGGTGGGGGGGGGAATTATAGTCTCCTACAAAGCTAAATGATTAAGTGTTTTTTCTTGTTGTTGTAGTAGAACAAATGGTAGTGGCTGTTATCAGTTGCTAGAGAAGGAATAACACTATCCACAGCTTGTTGCTATTGTTACTTCAATGAAGATAGCTATGTGCTGGTCTGATCTCAAGTAATGTTCCCATTCACAGCCTCAATGTCGAGCATTGACTTGCTTGCTTGAGTTGGCCGGGAGAATACAGGATGTACTAAGGGATGTTCAGGCTGGCTGCAAAGTGGCTGCATGTTGTTTTATACTCTGTGCCTACTGCCATTGCATAGCTTGCCATTGATATAATATCGCCACTGCTACATTAATTTCTTTCTACCTACATTTTGTGAGGAGACGCACCCACATTAAATTAGGATTGATATTTCGTTTTGCAGTTGTGACTCCTCGTATTAATTTAGTAGAAAGATCTGCCTAGAAACAGACAAATGTTACCGAACTGACCAACAATGGCATTTCCTTTTGGAAATTCTCTCTGCGCAAGGCACAAACCCAAAGTCCCTCCCAGTTCTTTCGAAGCTTTTCCGTCCATCTTTCACTTAGAGCTCAAAAGAGTGGTTTAAGCATAGAAGCAGGCTACATAATATGTGGGGTGCGAGAAACGACAATTGACTAGATGAATAGTGGTGTTTGCTTTAAACCATATGTTCTATTGCACCTGGAACCTCCCGACTGACCATACGTGGTCCATCTCCTCAGTCCAGCATGTAGTCTTGGATGAGCATTCCGAGCATTGGCGTTGGCCGTCGGCAGGCATCCTTGCATGTTTTCCTTCAACCTACCGCCGGGCCAGCTATTCCAATTTGCACGGCCCCTCACATGTGACAGCAAGTGGGATATGTGAGATATTATTAATGCTAACCGGGGTAAGATCACTTATGTTCCCCTGATAAGACCCTTCCCTCATTACTGAAAGGTTAAATTGTTGTTCAGGAGGGGATGTACAGCTTATTATTTGGGCATGGACCTTAATTCTTGGGATGGGAGAGAGAAGTGGAGGGGGGAGAGGTGCTGGAAAGGTTTTTTTTTTACAAAAGGCCAACATTTTGAAAAATGGTATTGTTAATCCCGAAGAAGAACAGAAAAAAATGTTAAGATGAAAGCAAAAAACTGCGGATGCTGGAAATCCAAAACAAAAATGAAAATAAAAATAGCTGGAAAAACTCAGCAGCTCTGGCAGCATCTGCGGAGAGGAACACAGTTAACGTTTCGAGTCCGTGTGACTCTTCAACAGAACTAAGTAAAAATAGAACAGAGGTGAAATATAAGCTGGTTTAAGGGGGATGGTGGGGGGTGGTGGGGGTGGGGGGTAGGGGGGGACAAGTAGAGCTGGATAGAGGACCAGTGATAGGTGGGGTTATCCAAAAGATGTCATAGACAAAAGGACAAAGAGGTGTTGAAGGTGGGGATATTATCTAAGGAATGTGCTAATTAAGGGTAGAAAGCAGGACAAGCAAGGTACAGATAGCCCTAGTGGGGGTGGGGTGGGGTGAAGGAATCAAAAAAGGCTAAAAGGTAGAGATAAAACAATGGATGGAAATACATTTAAAAATAATGGAAATAGGTGGGAAGAGAAAAGTCTATATAAATTATTGGAAAAAAGGGTGGGGGGATCGGAAAGGGGGTGGGGATGGAGGAGAGAGAGTTCATGATCTAAAATTATTGAACTCAATATTCAGTCCGGAAGGCTGTAAAGTGCCTAGTCGGAAGATGAGGTGCTGTTCCTCCAGTTTGCGTTGAGCTTCACTGGAACATTGCAGCAAGCCAAGGACGGACATGTGGGCATGAGAGCAGGGTGGCGTGTTGCAATGGCAAGCGACAGGGAGGTCTGGGTCATGCTTGCGGACAGACCGAAGGTGTTCCGCAAAGTGGCCACCCAGTCTGCGCTTGGTCTCTCCAATGTAGAGGAAACCGCATTGGGAGCAACGAATGCAGTAGACTAAATTGAGGGAAGTGCAAGTGAAATGCTGCTTGACTTGAAAGGAGTGTTTGGGCCCTTGGACGGTGAGGAGAGGGGAAGTAAAGGGGCAGGTGTTGCACCTTCTGCGGTTACATGGGAAGGTGCCGTGGGAGGGAGTTGAGGTGTAGTGGGTGATGGTGGCGTGGACCACGGTGTCCCGGAGGGAATGATCTCTGTGGAATGACACCAGGGGGGGTGAAGGGAAGATGTGTTTGGTGGTGGCATCATGCTGGTTTTGGCAGAAATGGCGGAGGATGATCCTTTGAATGCGGAGGCTGGTGGGGTGATGAGTGAGGACAAGGAGGACCCTATCATGTTTCTGGGAGGGAGGAGAAGGCGTGAGGGCGGATGTGCGGGAGATGGGCCGGACACGGTTGAGGGCCCTGTCAACGACCGTGGGTGGAAAACCTCGGTTAAGGAAGAAGGGGGACATGTCAGAGGAGCTGTTTTTGAAGGTAGCATCATCAGAACAGATGCGACGGAGGCGAAGGAACTGAGAGAATGGGATGGAGTCCTTAAAGGAAGCGGGGTGTGAGGAGCTGTAGTCGAGGTAGCTGTGGGAGTCAGTAGGCTTGTAATGGATATTGGTGGACAGTCTATCACCAGAAATTGAGGCAGAGAGGTCCAGGAAGGGAAGGGAAGTGTCAGTGATGGACCATGTGAGAATGATGGAGGGGTGGAAATTGGAAGCAAAATTAATAAATTTTTCCAGGTCCAGACGAGAGCACGAAGCAACACCGAAGTAATCATCGATGTACCGGAGAAAGAGTTGTTTGAGGGGGAACAACCAGTGCACTAACCGTCGCAATACAATCCGAAAGCTGTATGTTAAAGTGAATGGAAAATCCCCTCATTAGCGGCTTGTTCAAAGCTCCAGGGTGGAATAATTGTTGACTTATCTTTTGCACTTTTGCACCGCTATTTTGCTAAGTACACATTTAAGCAGGAGTGCTAATTATTTTCACCAGGGAGGGAGTTGCAAAGATATCTCAGTAAAAGTAAAATGGCAGATACTCCTTCTTTCTTAATTCAGGAAAGCGGTTCCCTGTCAGCATCAGAATCGTAAAACCTGTTCATTTCCAGCGACCACAGTATGCCTGTCAGGAATGATAGAGTGCATGTCGGTTTTCACTGGTGCCAGATAACTCCAATAAGAACAGGAAGCAAAATGGAAAGGTTGCAAGATTAGTGACTGCAAGTAGGAAGCTGGCGAAAGGCCAGTTATCCTGGAGGTAATTTTTCACTGTAAACAGCAAGCGCCTGCTGCTTGGGGGATTTAACCCTTCCATTGTCAGTTCCAACTGGCAGCAGGAATACTGACTGTAATTACGCAGTACAAACACAAGGTGGCAATCCACAGGCAGCATTGTCAGCCTGAGAAGCGATTCTCAAGGTAAACTACTATTAGTCCTTAGCACTGCTTATTAACTATAAAAACATCTAGCAGTGATTCCCCCTCACCCCCGCTTTGATTCAATCTGCATCTCTTATTGTGTTAACATGCTGCAGCGGTTTAAGAGGCGAAACGAGCAGAAAATGTAATCGATTCCAAGGCGGTAGAATTATTTCACATGTCGCAATTCATTGGGAGGATGAATAGGGCATTAAAGGGCAGGAACGACAGCTATAAGGCGGTGGAAGAAACAATTCGGTATTTCGTTGGGTAGAGACGAAAAACAAAGCAAAAACAAAAAAAAAATGAGCGTCAGTGTCAACAACACGAGCCTTTCGAATTTATGGATATGTTATCCATTTACTGTGCATAATGCAGCATTGACCTTATTCCGTATAGTGACTGCTCGCTGTGCTTTGATGCAGTCCCGCTTCAATGCTACTGAGCTTTTGTCCTTCATTGCACGCTAGTGAATGATGCATGGAAATTAAAGACGGAATCCCACATCCGTTGCATACATTTTATTCATTGAGCTAACAAGATGCACATGTATATAAATATGCCTGAGGCTAATCAAAACCTCGCCCAACAAACAGTCGATCCTTTGACTGCAGGGTGAGAAAGAAAAAAATATTCGAGCACCCTGCAAAGCTATTATATCCTTTTGTCACACTGCCCACTATGGTTGACTCGATGTCGTGCAACCAGGAAACAATATAAACTTGATCACGGTATGAACCATGTCTCTGTTCCCTAAAAAAAAATGCCCTTAACAGAAGCTTCAGACATATTGCTAGTTTCCTCCACCTGCTTGATTCTGCATTATTTTTCTACTTGAGACCTGTGAATATTAGAAAGATAGACACATAGAAACTCAGAGCAGGAGCAGGCCATTCGGCCCTTCGGGCCTGCTCCACCATGCAATATGATTATAGCTGATCCTCTCTCTCGAAGCTCTATTCCTGCTTTCTCTCAATACTCCTTGATGCCCTTAACGTCCCAAAAATGTATAAATTTCTTTCTTGAATATACTCAGTGACCCGGCCTCTGGCAGAGAATTCCATAGGTTGGCCGCCCTCTGAGTGAAGATTGATTTCCTCATCTCAGTCCTAAATGTCTTGTCCCGCATCCTGAGCTTGTGGCCCTTGCTTCTAGACTCCACGACCGGGCGAAACATCTCCCCCCCGCCCCCTGCATCCAGTCTGTCTGGCCCTCTTAGAATTTTATACGTTTCAATCAGGTCCCCTTTCATCCTTCTAAACTCTAGTGACCAGTCGAACCAATCTCTGCTCATACGTTAGTCCTGCTGTCTAACATTGTGCAAAGCACTGAGCAAACCAGTGAGCAATTCGGAGGCAGGGAAGGAGCCTTGTTGGATTTTGTTCAATGCTGTGATGTAAGGTTCTTATTGTGAGAATATGAACATTTGGCAGACGTGTTAAAAAAAAACATTGTAACTACTATATTAGGTGTCAGTGAAAAATTCAAAGCAGGCCTCTGGTTTATTACCATGTCCGAAGGTTCACATCTTATGGATTGGCACGAGTGCTGCGACTATTATCTGCATCGCTCATTTTATTCCTGGATCTTCAAATGTCATATCTTGCCGTTCAATTCTATTGTTATTCTTGACAGTAACACCGCGCTGCAAATTTGGCTAGGGTACAAAGGGAAGGGAATGGGACTTAACGCGCGTTTTCCAGAGCATATATGCTATTCGGTCATGGGGTGCAGGCATTTATTTTAATTCCTTAATTGCCCTTCCTGTGGGGTCTGGGGTCACATGTAGACCAGATAAGGACGGCCTTGCTTAATTGTTTGTTTTTTTTAATGACAATCAGCATTGATTTCGTGGTTATCATCAGATTTTAAATTCCAGATTTTTACTGAATTCAATTTTCACCATTGGCCGTAATGCTCCAGGGATTTGAACCCAGAACCAGGAGATCGGATCTCTGGGATCTCATGGATTCGCGGAGCATTATCTTAGTTTTCATGGTGATACCCCATAGCACCCTCACCTTTGAATCAGAGGGTTGTGGGTTCATGTCCCACTCCCGGAAACCAAGAACTGTGAATGTACTCGAAAGAGTTACATGCGATCTGTTGATAACTCGAAAGAGTTACAAGCCAGGCCAGGTAGGCACAGCAGTTTAAGGTCTCGACCTCTTAAGAGAGGTGTCAGCTGTGGCTCAGTTCATAGCACCCTCGCCTTTGAATCAGAGGGTTGTGGGTTCATGTCCCACTCCCGGAAACCAAGAACTGTGAATGTACTCGAAAGAGTTACAATCTGTGACTGTTGATAACTCGAAAGAGTTACATCTTCTAGAGAGGTGCCAGCTGTGGCTCAGTTCATAGCACCCTCGCCTTTGAATCAGAGGGTTGCGGGTTCATGTCCCACTCCTGGAAAACCAAGAACTATGGCGGTAATGCTAGCAATACCACTACGCCACCTTCTCCCCTAAGAAATGCGGGGATGTGCTAGCCATGAGTTCAGTATGCATGGTGTTAGTTGGAAAATTAATGAGGCAAATCACGATAGAATCAATTGGAGGATTTTAGAAGAGGGGTCTGAAAAAAGAGACCTTCAGGTTGACAGAATTCAATATTGATCAAATATTAAAAGAGGAGCATGGAAATCACGACACTTATATAGAAAGCAATGGTTCAGTTTTCAAATGCAAGTTAGGAATACTAAGCTGTTAACAATCACGCTTCGGCTGGGGTACTGTCACATCCTGAGCACCGTGGTTTAAGTTGGATGCTGTGAATTTCGGCATGGCGTGCGAAGCCTTATCAGGATGGAAGCACCACCGAGGACCTCAGTTATATATCATTACTAAGAAGCCCCTTCTTGTAGCACAAAACGGCAATTGTTTCAAAAGAGGTGGTAATAGTGATCATGGAAAAGATGATCATCTGTTTTCACTGGTCGTTCAGCAGCATTAATACACATTTTGGGTAATTGTAAAAGAACTGGAGTGGAGATCAGGAACGGTTTATTTTGAATAAGCATCTGTTTCAAACAGGAACTTATTACATGGAAAAGGGGCAACAGAAATGGACATGTGGTGGCCTAGTGGTAACGCCACTGTATTAGGAATGCACAGGTCCAGGTTAATGGCTTTGCGGACATGGATTTTAAATGCCATCTCAGAAGCTGTGTGAAATTAAATTCAATTAATAAATATGGAATATAAATCAAGTTCCGGTGATGGTGACCATGAAAATGTTGCCATGAACTTAACAATGTCTTTTCGGAAGAAAATATGACATCCTTGCCTGGTCTGGCCTACATGTGACTCCAGACCCACAGCGATGTGGATGGCTCTTAACTGCCCTCTGAAATGGCCGAGCAAGTCACCCTGTTCAAGGACAATTCGGAATGTGCAACAAAGGCTGGTCTTGCCAGTAACACCCACGCACCATGAAAACTGTACATAAATCTAAAACGAAATGAATAATTAAGTATCTCTGGGGGAAAAAAAGCTAAAAACTGGGTGTGTATTAAAATGAACAATGTGAAGGGCTATTGAGATGTAGAAGGTGTCTGCAATTAATTAGGCAATTCTTCAATATTAAGCAAAGCCGATATAGGTCTAATTTACTCATTCTCTGTCTTTTCATTCTCTGAAACATAAGTCTTAGCACCTTCTGTTCGTTTATTCCAGTGCTCGAAGCCATTAGGTTATATAATTTTACATTCATTCAAACGATCAAAGGCATGCTAATTCAATAGTTTTAATGTCAAATAATAAACATGTCGGGTCACTGAAGATTGCAGTAAAATGTACGATGCCATTGATTTGTTTGATTACACCAGTGGTCTGTGGGCAACACTATTACAAGAGAGATTGAATGTTGACAGGCAGGCATACATAGAACGGTAGAACAGTCAATCCCACCAGATAGATTAGCTATTAAATTAGATCATAAATTATCAGTATCTGAACTCTAACTATCTGCCCTTCTATCGATTCCATTGATATGTTGACCAAACAGTCATGAATCAACCATATTGTATACAGTTCTAATTATACAATGTCTAAGGCACTTTGGTTGATCCATTTCTGATTTGTAAAACCCTACTGTTTGACAGAAACTACCGTTAGCACAGGCTTGATTACCACAAACTTGTCTTCAATTAAAATCCTCCATAATTTGCTGCGCTCCTTAAATGTCCCGTTAAACCAGGCTTTTCCAGAGAAAGAATTGCAGATTCCCTCGTCCCTGCACCTAACCGAATGTCTAATAGAACCAGTGACATGTTACTAATAACCCCGGACAACCAACCACCCACCCCGCACCGCCCCCCCCACCCCCTCCCTCCACCAACAACCACCCTTCAGCTCTGCGCCGAATATGGCAGTATTCTCCCACTGGAGACGAATCCGGGCATTCTTAACGCTTCTTGGGAAATGTTTTTATTGCTGACTGTCCATTCGTTCTTTCACTGGAATTAGTATCTGGTAGTATTGCCTTCGCCCTTTTCTTTCAATGGAATTATCAGAGTTAGATTCAGCAATAGAGTCCACGATTTTTTATTAATAGAATGGCAGCCGCGTAATAATTGAAGTGTCCAAAGACCTTTGGGTCACCTAGCCACACCAGTCATTGGCGTCAACAGTTAATAGAGCTTTATGGAATTGATACCCACGCGAGACAATTGATCACTAGTGCTAGGCTCACGTTTCAGTAAAAGACTCATTGTAGCCCTGTCATATTCTGCCTGAGGTGTTAAGCAGGAACCCCTTTCTGAACTCTGTAATGACTTGGAATTATCCCAAGAATTTATTCAAAAACCTCACCTGGGAGCTCCCCAAGTAGCCTGGTCATGGCTAAACCATCATCCAACCCGATAGCTACCTGATGCTTGCAGTCTGACATCTCATCGTAATGGACTGCAAGTCATCTCCCAAATCCTGCGGGATGATAGAACGATGCCACGCTGGACAGGTCCCCCTCGGTAAAGGAAATGCAATTTTCAGAAGTTGACCAGCAATCGCAAATTGTCCAAGGGCCATCTTTTGGTTAGCAGGTGCAGCGCGAAGGGAAAACGATCTTCCATCAGCAACGTGATGAAATGCATCGAGGATAATGCTATCAAGCATCACTTAGGCGGAAAATAACCTGATCGCTTAGGCTTAGAATGAGGCCCCTTCACTCTCTAGGCCTCATTGCAGGATTGGCCCAAGCGTGACAACAACATCACACAAAAAGGCTGGATCAACAGTTTGAGATGGAAGCGACTGCCCTTGTCATCACGGTTGCCTCTGACCGAATGTGGCAACAACAACCTACACCAAAATAGACGCCAACGGAGTAAGGCCAAGGAACTTCACAGGTTGGAGGTGCACAGACCACAGGGCAATATGGTTTTGCTTGTTGGAAGCCAATCACATCACCCCAAAAACCATAACTCCCCGAGTTCCTCAGTGCAAAACCTTTGGCTAACCGATTTCACGGCTTCATCAATGACTTTTGCTCCATCATAAGGTCAGGGTCTTCCACGATTGCTGCCCAGCACTCAGTGTTATGCGACTCCCCAATTGCAGAGGTAGACCATGATTGCATACAGCGTCCAGGCTTGGGATGATAAGTGGCAAGCAACTTTGGGGGTCACATATGGTTCCTGGTAATCATCATGCCAAATAAGCGAGAATATAACCATGTCATAGTGCCAACATTTATAAGGCCGAATCCGCCCCCTTCTCCCCGTCAACACACCTGTTCCAGCTACCATTGGCTGAGGAAATGGCAGGCCCAGCCATTTCAATGCTGGGGCTATCGGGGCAGTTCAGAGGCCCTGCCGCGAGGAACTTACATCCTGAAATCCCAATGCCTTTCCAACCCCCAGAGGGTACAGCTGTTGGTGGGAGGTGAGGGCGTTGGTGCGGGGAGCGAGAGTGTGTCGGTGGGATCCCGTCCATGTCCCTGCATGAGTGCAGCTCCAATAAGGCCCAAGAAGCTTCACACCATCCAGGGCAAAGAAGCTAGAACGCTCGGCATACCATGGGCCACATTCCGCATGACTTATCTCCACCACTAGTGCCCAGTGGCAGCTCACTGCACCACCTACAAGTCACACTGTAGCAACTTGAAAGCATTTTCCAACCCCGAGACACCTGTACACGGGAGATGCATTCGACCCACCGCCCCCCCAACCCCACCCTGCTTACAGATTAGCACGTTACCATCATCACACAGCCACCAACACACCTCCCCACCGCCCACCACAACAATCACACACACACACACATAAACACACACACACACACAAACACACACAGACGCATACGCACACAAACACACGCACACAAAAACTCGCACTCACTCACACACACACACACACGCAAACCCTCACACACACACACACACAAACACGCAGACAAGCACACACACACACACACACACACATACCCACAAACACACACTCACTCACACACACACACGCACACACAAACACGCGCACACACACGCAAGCACACACACACACACATACCCACAAACACACACTCACACACACACACATACATACCCACAAACACACACTCACACACACACGCACACACAAACACACACACACGCACACACACACCCACGCACATACACTCACTCTCACACACAAACACACACACATACTCACTCACTCACTCACATACACAGAATCACAAACACACCCACAGAAACACACACACTCACTCGCACACACTCACACACACACTCACTCATACTCAGACACTCACTAACACACACACACGTACATACACAAACACACACACACTCACTCACTCACATACACAGAATCACACACACACAAACACAAACACACCCACAGAAACACACACACACACTCACTCTCACACACACACACACACACCCACAGAAACACACACACACTCACTCGCACACACTCACACACACACTCACTCATATTCAGACACTCACTAACACACACACACTCACTCACATACACAGAATCACACACACACAAACACAAACACACCCACAGAAACACACACACACACACACTCTCACACACACACACCCACAGAAACACACACACACTCACTCGCACACACTCACACACACACTCACTCATACTCAGACACTCACTAACACACACACACGTACACACACAAACACACACACACTCACTCACATACACAGAATCACACACACACAAACACAAACACACCCACAGAAACACACACACACACACACACTCACTCATACTCAGACACTCACTAACACACACACACACAAACACACACACACTCACTCACTCACTCACATACACAGAATCTCACACACACACACAAACACACCCACAGAAACACACACACACACTCACTCTCACACACACTCATACTCAGACACTCACTAACAGACACACACACGCACACACACAAACACACTCACTGACACACACACACACTCACTCTCACACAACACCTTTTTTTGCTGAATATTCTGTCCTTCCCTTTTTTTGTTTGGAAATGATGAGACGGGATCAGGTTTTGAGTGAGTTAAATTAAAGCTGAGATGCCCCAGAAGTGCCAGTCACCCACCCCAAAGGAGAACTGAGGAGGCAAAACATGTTCTGTTATCAAGGAGATTGTCTCACACACACGGACAGATCGTCCAACGCAGCGGGTTCCTTAAGCGGACAAAGACTGACCTGTGGCATGTGACCGCAGACACACAGGGAAGAGGCTGACTCCGAACTGCCCTCTGAAATGGACTGGCACGGAAACTTGGTACAAGCCCAAGGAAGGGGTGGGCGAGAAATGCCAGTGAGAGCCAGAGGGATGAAAGGGAACCACCTCCGAGTTACTCCAGGGGTGAAGAGAGTCCATGGAATTGAACGCTTCAGCATTTGCCCTTTCTCCACAAATAGCATCTGCTTATGTGCATTCTGCCTTCTCTCCGACCTCCGACCTCCCCCAACCCCACCCCCACCCCAACCCCACCAGCCCCCACCCCCGGATCCCCACACCCTCAACCTCTCCACGATAACCCCCTCAAGGACATCCGACCCCCAGCTAACGCCAGGAACACCGGCCGAGCTCCGCTCCCGACCTCGGACGCCCCCCGCCCCAACCCCCCCAACCCTAAACTTTCCCCCTCACCCACCCCCACCCCCCGCCCCAACCCCCCAACCCTAAACTTTCCCCCTCACCCCCACCCCGACCCCTACCCCCCCCCCGTACCTCGGACATCCCTCTACGGGCTTCCGACAAAACCACCCACCACCCCCCTCCTCACCCCCTCCCTCCTCACCCCCCACCTGCCCACAGCCGCCAGCGCCCCCACGCCAACACCCCCCACCCCCCCTTCCCTTTACCCAACCTCTGCCTCCCTCATTTCTAACACTGAGCACTAATGCTCAATGCTCATAGGCCGGCAGCTGTTTATTTTTTTTTTGTTTACAGATGTTGGACAATAACTTGATGGACCTGAATTCTGGGAGGCAGTTGTGGATTCCCGGGCTGTGTTGAAACCCAAATTGCGAAAGCACCTGTCACATCACATCCTGTTTCTCCAAAGACACCGGAGAGGCGAGAACATTGGTCCAAAAAAAAAAAATAATAATAATAATAAACTGGCTGCGTTGGATGATCCGAAGAGCCTAAGAAAATCCTCACTGAAATGAAAATGTTGAGTTTCTCAGTTCTCCTCGGGGTCGGTGAGTACAATCGTGGGGCCTCTTAGCTTTAACTCATTTACAATCTTAGTTTTTTTGTCGTAATGTTTAAAGCAGGGGTGGGGGGGGAAAAAAACCCCCAGAAAATTCAGAAATTGCTCCACTTGAGGAAGTACAGGCAAAGGCTGGATCTCAGACCATTTGGGGTTTTTTTTTTTCCATTGAAATCAATATAGCCAGGCTGATATGGTCTGTGGCTAGGAAACAACAAGGAAATAAAAGTAGGAAAAGAGCAAACAGCATTATCTGTTTCCCTGCCGCTACATTTCGAAAGCACACGGAAGTCCTCCGAGCCCTTAACTGTCTTACAGCACAATTTTACAGGAGGCTTGGGTGAAATGAGAGTGCAAATGGCGTGACTGCTCTGCACCGTGGTATATTCAATGGACTCAAAACAGAGAAGGCAGAAACCACAAAAACAGACACTCTCTGTGGAGAGAGGAAACTATTTAGCCTTTTAATGCGATGAACTCTCTTCATCTTTGGAATAACTCGGAGATATTTACCATTCATTCTTCTGGGCGTCACTGGCATTGGTCGCCTACCCCCATTTGGCCTTGTACTAGCCCATTTCAGAGGGCAGCCAAGACTCAGCTGCATTCCTGTGGGCCCGGCGGTCACATGTCAGCCAGGACAGAGAGGTGAAGATGGCAGGGTTCTCTTCCCTAAAGGACATTACACAACGAGATGGCCTATTTCAACGACCTATGATCGATTTCATAGTCACCGTCACTTAGACGACCTTTTATGTTCCGGATGTTTTAATCGCGTTTAAATTGCGCCGTCTACAATGGTCGCATATGAAATCACGCCCCCAGCGCATTAGCCCGGGTCTCTGGACTAGCTCAGTCATATTACCGCTACGCCACCGTGTTATGGCACAGCCGATGGCAAATGCTGAGCTGCTCCAATCCCAGAGGGAAACTTGACGCAGCTGCCACAACGATTTGCAACGTGTATCTATATTGAGATGCAGGCTTTGAATTCAGTAGTAATAAGACCACCGAGTTTTATATGTTTCGTACAAAACTAAATTAATGCTTTATTAATAGAAGAAATGATTTCAAGCGCACACACAGATAGACAAATTACAACTATGGTACCTTTTAAATCGCCTAGTTAAACTTACTCCTAGGTGCAATTACATTAAGGCCATAGTAAGCCACATAGGTTTGAAAAGACCAGGCAAAGAATCACAATACCCAGGACAATCCTTTTTCAATTTTCTCTACTTCAGTTCTCTGTCGACAACAGTATGAGGATTAGATGCTGGAGGTTTTTTTCATATATGTTTTAGTTCTTAGAATGATTACCCTTGCACACAGCCTTCTCTCGTTCACACAGATTTTCCCCTTTCAATGCAAATTCCCATTTTTTTCACGCTGTCTTTGGACTTTACCTCTTTAATGATAAAAATCTCACTTAGTACCAATTTCACCAGCAATCTTTGGGGGGAAAGAAAAACAAACACACTTTTGAAACATTTCACTCCCTCCTTTTAATTCACTCTAGGGCGACATATGTTTTAACAAAATGCAATTCTTTCCTTTACGTTTATTTTTACCTACTTAACACTTCAAACCTAGCCTTTCTTCTGTTATATCAAGGCCATCAGACCAGCTGTCTTTAATCTAATGAAGTCACACACACACACTCACACACACACACAGAGAGATACCTAGACACCGGCTCCACCATCACCCTACAATAAATTCTAATTATGAAAATTATTACATCGTCTGACCACCAGGTCCCCCGGAGCTGGTTGGCTCCGCTGATATGATAAGCAGCACTTGATGGACTGTTTCAGGTGATATTTGCAGCATTGGCAGGCCTGAGATTCGGAGAGAAGAGAACCCCCGGGTAGCTGGGAGACGGGTGCCGGAAGGTAGTGGGAGTGTGGGATAGGTAAGAGTGCCGGTAGTGGTGGGAGTGAGTTGACAGGTAGCGGCCTATCGAGCCAGGGGGGTCTTAAATTAAGAAATTAAGATGCGAAACCAAATTGGGAATGAAGACGCATCTGATTTCAGAATCATAATAATAATAATAATAATAATTGCCTGCTGTTCAGCTGAAGACAGAGATTAAGGGGCATGCCTTCAGTTTGTGACGTTAAAGGGACATGAATAGTCCTAATCGAGGCTGACGTGAGGAGCACAGTTAACGTTTCGAGTCCGAATGGCCCTTCAGCAGAACTAAGTGAAAATAGAAGAGAGGTGAAATATAAGCAAGTTTTATTTTTATTTTTTTCAGGGCTTATAATGGAACCTGGGAGAGCTCGAGGTGAGTCCATAGATCTATCACAGTGCGTAATGCTTATAAGTTTAATTGTATTTTGTTTTCTTCCGGAGACACTCCTTTGTGGTACTACTTGGAAGATGAGGAGAAGGGTTGTCTTGAATTGAAAGAAAAACTGTTAGTGCCGCTCATGCTTGTGAAAGACGCTGGAAACTGCATGCCGCTTTTGATGGCATGGTTGGCAGATACACCAACAGTCAAAGATATTATGTCCTACAGCTGTAAACGCTTTCATGGCCATTAATGTTCTAGCTGGGCAATTGGCGTTCGTGAGCTCAGAGAAACGGTCCTGGAAATCACCATTATTAACCACACGGTTGTTGCTGAGGGTTTTAAATCTCAGGAGAGGATGTGGTTAGTTAATGATGCTCATGACAATTGAAAAGACCCAAATATCAGTCATGCATGTTTGTTTGACACAGGAAATTGCATGACTCAAATATCAAGAGCGCAACATGCTTTTATGGGCTTTTTTTGAGTACTAGTCCCTCACGGGGCAGAGTGGGGTGAGGGTGGGACGTGGTATTGCCTCACAATGATGGACTCAGAGAACAAGAGGGGACATTTGGGAAGGTGACGGAGATCAATCTGAAAGAGAGAGTTTTTTGAGCAGGGATTGAAAGGAACCTTGAGTGACACAAAGGGCGGTAGACAAAGGCCCGGCCATTAATGGGTGAGCGATGAAAACCGTGGACACCTGGGAAGCTGGTTGATGATGTAAAAAGGCAATTTGAAGGCAATTTTAATCAATTGTCAGAAACTTGGAACACCAGCTATAATGGGAGAGGATATATATATAATGTATTTCAGGATGTGGGCGTCGCTGGCTAGGCCAGCATTTTTATTGGTCTTGAATTAACTCTGCTCAGTTTAAAAGCGATTAAATGGTAAGCATTGCCTGAAGGAGAAATATATATATATATTTTTAATGTCTATGCCACTATATCTAGATGAATAAGAATCATCGTTCTATTACTTGCTTTCATTAAGGCAGAACAATAATCGGAACCTTGTTTTGCACATGAATTAAATTATTACTGAAAGTTGTGTTAACATTGATTAATTTGGGAACGTTAACATTAATTAATTTAATCCAGCAGGTGGTAGATCAGTAAAGGTCTGTGTGTAATCCTCAGAATATCCAGCAGGGGGTAGATCAGTAAAGGTGTGTGTGTAATTCAGGGAACATCCAGCAGGGGGTAGATCAGTAAAGGTGTGTGTGTAATTGTCAGAATATCCAGCAGGGGGTAGATCAGAAAAGGTGTGTGTGTGTAATTGTCAGAATATCCAGCAGGGGGTAGATCAGTAAAGGTGTGTGTGTAATCCTCAGAATATCCAGCAGGGGGTAGATCTGTAAATGTGTGTGTGTAATTCAGGGAACATCCAGCAGGGGGTAGATCAGTAAAGGTGTGTGTGTAATTCAGGGAACATCCAGCAGGGGGTAGATCAGTAAAGGTGTGTGTGTAATTCAGGGAACATCCAGCAGGGGGTAGATCAGTAAAGGTGTGTGTGTAATTCAGGGAACATCCAGCAGGGGGTAGATCAGTAAAGGTGAGTGGGTAAACCAGGGCTGCATTGCAGATTGATAAATATCTCTGCGTTTTAACCCTTTACCTGGGAAAATTTGCACCAGTTTCTCCTTTGTTCTGTCCTGCCCTTGTTAACCTGATAACTATTGAAAGTGACGTGTTAACCTGTACCTATGGAATCCACTGCTCCTGTCGTATACTTTACCAATGATGTCCAGCTTTATATTGTCAATGCTGTAAGTGTAAGATGAACGGGATGAGTTAATGTCTCACGGTTCAGTCTGTAATATTGCAGCAAATGAAGTCAGTGAAAGACAATCCTTTGCTGTCAGTGCGTTTATCCCATTGTGTGAAATCACCAGATTCAACATTTCCAATCAGGAATGAAACACAGCTTGATATCAGCCGGGGAAACTCTGTTATCAAACACCCCGAGTGGACAGGATGGAGAAAGATCCCAACTGCAAGAAAGTCTGAAAACCTGTGTAAATATCTTCTAAATGCTGCCAGGCTCCAATGCATCCCGGAATGACTGTTGTGTCTGCAGCTCCCTGTTTAACCTGAAAGGTCAAGTGAGGTCCCAGAGGATCAGAATTAGTGCTATGAGTGTTGGCGCACAGAGAGAGAGAGAGTCCAGAGAAGCTGTCTCACGACATTGACAGTGGCCCTGACAGATCTGAGCTGGGAGCACACAGCTCGGTTTGAGTGGAGTTTGGGGAGGTGAGAAAATCAATGCAGAAATGAAGTTCAGGACTCACCTCTCCTCAAAGCTGGGAGCTGGGCAGAGATGTCACTCGGTGAAGACATGGCAGAGCCTGCAGGAGATGTGGGGATATCGTTGTGCAGCGTTGTTAGTCGGGTCTCTGTAACACAAGGCTTCAGAGAATGTTTGATATGAAATGGGAATTGTAAATCTAACCAATGTTCAATTGTATTGAAGTCCCTCAGACGGCCCCACACACAGTGGATTGAAAGTGAGTGAACTGCGTTGCATTTTATGTCAACATGAGTGGCATGTAATGTACCCGCACAGATTTCCTGAATAGAATAAAGTGTATTCTTTGGAAAGCTAATTGCACAGTTTCCAGACTTGTCTCTCTCAGTGTGTGTGTGTGTACAGGAGTGGATGTCTCTCTCAGTGTGTGTGTGTGTACAGGAGTGGATGTCTCTCTCAGTGTGTGTGTGTGTACAGGAGTGAATGTCTCTCTCAGTGTGTGTGTGTGTACAGGAGTGGATGTCTCTCTCAGTGTGTGTGTGTGTACAGGAGTGGATGTCTCTCTCAGTGTGTGTGTGTGTGTACAGGAGTGAATGTCTCTCTCAGTGTGTGTGTGTGTACAGGAGTGGATGTCTCTCTCAGTGTGTGTGTGTGTACAGGAGTGGATGTCTCTCTCAGTGTGTGTGTGTGTACAGGAGTGGATGTCTCTCTCAGTGTGTGTGTGTGTGTACAGGAGTGAATGTCTCTCTCAGTGTGTGTGTGTGTACAGGAGTGGATGTCTCTCTCAGTGTGTGTGTGTGTACAGGAGTGGATGTCTCTCTCAGTGTGTGTGTGTGTGTACAGGAGTGAATGTCTCTCTCAGTGTGTGTGTGTGTACAGGAGTGGATGTCTCTCTCAGTGTGTGTGTGTGTACAGGAGTGGATGTCTCTCTCAGTGTGTGTGTGTGTACAGGAGTGGATGTCTCTCTCAGTGTGTGTGTGTGTGTACAGGAGTGAATGTCTCTCTCAGTGTGTGTGTGTGTACAGGAGTGGATGTCTCTCTCAGTGTGTGTGTGTGTGTACAGGAGTGAATGTCTCTCTCAGTGTGTGTGTGTGTACAGGAGTGGATGTCTCTCTCAGTGTGTGTGTGTGTACAGGAGTGGATGTCTCTCTCAGTGTGTGTGTGTGTACAGGAGTGGATGTCTCTCTCAGTGTGTGTGTGTGTGTACAGGAGTGGATGTCTCTCTCAGTGTGTGTGTGTGTACAGGATTGAATGTCTCTCTCAGTGTGTGTGTGTGTACAGGAGTGGATGTCTCTCTCAGTGTGCCTCTGTGTGTGGGCGCCTGTGTACATCCCAGTGTGAGCAGATCCCTCGGGGATGAGCCTGGGCAGAAACCAGTGCAGCTGGATCCAGAGCAGCTTGGTGAAGACACATCGCAGCATTTCCCCTGTCCTGTTTCTCCACAGAGCTGCTCCACTTTAATTCTTTCCCCCCTCCCCAGCTCCTTGTGTTCAATGTTCTCTGTGTTTAAACTCCTGCCAGCCCTGATCTCAGATCCCTGTCCCTGACACATGAAACCTGTCACAGTCGCAGTGGCACCGATAAGGTTTGAACTAGAAAGATCTGCACTCACTCAGGGTGTCCAATGCACACAGAGGCTGTCTGGTAAAGATGAAGAGTCATTGGAAATGGAGTAAACTCTACCTTGTTTAATGCAGTAGGGAGGAACTGTGGAAGGAATGATCCTTGGCTGCCGTGCTGAATTTCACATTGCAATCTCTCTGCCAGCTCCATTGTTCCCGAGCTGTGAGCCTGGTGTGGATTCTGGCCTAGGGGGAAAGAGAGAGATGGACAGGGAGATTGCCCTGGGTTAAACCATTTGCCTGGTGGATTACAGCACACCCACCCCACCCCCCCCAAGTCACAGAGAAAGTTTCCTGTTGGTCTGTGCCACCCCTGGGTAGGTGTGTCTCAGGTGTGCAGAGCTGAATGCGGGTTGGATAGGGCAGATTGGTGAGGTGTGGAGTGTTTGAGTGACAGACATGGGAGTATAAAAGGTCTGGATCACCCATTGTTCAGGTCTCTGGGCCATGCGTCATTGGGATGAGTAACATTGCCTGTGTGAGGTGAGTATATACCTTTCTCTTTCTCTCTCTGTCTTTGTGTCTGTCTGGGTTGGTGGGTGGTTGGGTAGGTGTGTGTCTGTTTGTGTGGGTGGGTCAGTGTGTGTCTGTGTGGGTGGGTGGGTAGGTGTGTGGGTGAGTGTGTATCTGAACCAAGTCCCAGATCTGGCCTTTGAATCTCCCCACCCAGCACACAAACCCAGGCCCAGGGTCTCTCTCCCTGCCATGGGAGAGGAGATGGAAGGAGGAGTGAGAATCCACCAAGGGAAGTTGGAACCTATGGATTAGTGAGTATGAAACTCTTCAATTTCTCGCCTTACTCTCTCTCTCCACCCTTTGCCTCTGTCTCCTTCTCTTCCTCTCTCACTGTGTCTCTCTATCCCTCTCTCTGTGTCTCTCTATACCTCTCTCTGTGTCTCTCTATACCTCTCTCTGTGTCTCTCTATCCCTCTCTCTGTGTCTCTCTATACCTCTCTCTATGTGTTTCTCTACCCCTCTCTCTGTGTCTCTCTATCCCTCTCTCTATGTGTTTCTCTATCCCTCTCTCTGTGTCTCTCTATCCTCTCTCTCTGTCTCTATAGGTCTCTCTGCCTCTCTCTCTCTGCTTCTTTCTCTCTATCCCCCTCTGCTCTCTCTCTGCCTCTATCCCTCTCTGCTCTCTCTCTGCCTCTTTGTCTCTGCCTCTCTCTCTCTCTCTCTCTCTGCATCTTTCTCTCTCTCTCTCTCTCTGCCTCTTTCTCTCTCTATCTTTCTCACTATCCCTCTCTGACTCTCTCTCTCTCTGCCTCTTTCCCTGTCTTTCTCTCTCTGCATCTTTCTCTCTCTCTCTCTGCATCTTTCTCTCTCTCTCTCTGCATCTTTCTCTCTCTCTCTCTGCATCTTTCTCTCTCTATCTCTGCCTCTTTCTCTCTCTCTCTCTCTCTCTCTGCCTCTTTCTTTTTCTCTCTCTGCCTCTTTCTTTTTCTCTCTCTGCCTCTTTCTTTTTCTCTCTCTGCATCTTTCTCTCTCTCTCTCTGCATCTTTCTCTCTCTCTCTCTGCATCTTTCTCTCTCTATCTCTGCCTCTTTCTCTCTCTCTCTCTCTCTCTCTCTGCCTCTTTCTTTTTCTCTCTCTGCCTCTTTCTTTTTCTCTCTCTGCCTCTTTCTTTCTCTCTCTCTGTCTCTTTCTTTCTCTCTCTCTGCCTCTTTCTTTTTCTCTCTCTGCCTCTTTCTTTTTCTCTCTCTGCCTCTTTCTTTCTCTCTCTCTGTCTCTTTCTTTCTCTCTCTCTGCCTCTTTCTTTTTCTCTCTCTGCCTCTTTCTTTTTCTCTCTCTGCCTCTTTCTTTCTCTCTCTCTGTCTCTTTCTTTCTCTCTCTCTGCCTCTTTCTTTCTCTCTCTCTGTCTCTTTCTTTCTCTCTCTCTGCCTCTTTCTTTCTCTCTCTGTCTCTTTCTTTCTCTCTCTCTGTCTCTTTCTTTCTCTCTCTCTGCCTCTTTCTTTCACTCTCTCTGTCTCTTTCTTTCTCTCTCTCTGCCTCTTTCTTTCTCTCTCTCTGTCTCTTTCTCTCTGTCTCCTCTGTCTCTTTCTCTCTCTCTCTGCATCTTTCCCCCCCCCCCACACTCTTCTTTTTTTTATCCCCCCCCCACACTCTTCTTTTTTTTATCCCCCCCCCACACTCTTCTTTTTTTTATCCCCCCCCACACTCTTTTTTTTTTATCCCCCCCCCACACTTTTTTTTTTATCCCCCCCCCACACTCTTTTTTTTTTTATCCCCCCCACACTTTTTTTTTATCCCCCCCACACTCTTTTTTTTTATCCCCCCCACACTTTTTTTTTATCCCCCCCCCGCACTCTTTTTTTTTATCCCTCCCCACACTCTTTTTTTTTTATCCCCCCACACTCTTTTTTTTTTATCCCCCCCCCCACACTCTTTTTTTTTATCCCCCCCCACACACTCTTTTTTTTATCCCCCCCCCACACTCTTTTTTTAATCT
The DNA here is from genome assembly GCF_964194155.1 of Cetorhinus maximus. Lineage (NCBI taxonomy): Eukaryota > Metazoa > Chordata > Chondrichthyes > Lamniformes > Cetorhinidae > Cetorhinus > Cetorhinus maximus. The sequence goes on from NC_135916.1 coordinate 3,898,084, forward strand.
TTTTTTTATCCCCCCCACACTCTTTTTTTTTTCTTTATCCCCCCCATGCTCTTTTTTTAATCTTTTTTTTATCCCCCCCCACGCTCTTTTTTCTTTATTCCCCCCCACGCTCTTTTTTCTTTATTCCCCCCACACGCTCTTTTTTCTTTATTCCCCCCCACGCTCTTTTTTTCTTTATTCCCCCCCACGCTCTTTTTTTCTTTATTCCCCCCCCCCCAACGCTCTTTTTATTCTTTATTCTCCCCCCCCCCCCCCCCCCCCCCCCCCCCGCGCTCTTTCCTTTCCCCCCTCCCCTGTAATTTCGCACTCTGGCCCTCCACACCCGAAATTTCTGCCACCCCCCTCCTCCTTTTCCACCCCCCGGCTCTAATCATTGCCCTGACACTAAAGATCCTCAAGCCCATACTGACCCTGAAACTAATACACGGTCTGGAATTAATACTGACCCTGAAACTAATACATGGTCTGGAATTAATACTGACCCTGAAACTAATACACGGTCTGGAATTAATACTGACCCTGCAACTAATACATGGTCTGGAATTAATACTGACCCTGAAACTAATACATGGTCTGGAATTAATACTGACCCTGAAACTAATACACGGTCTGGAATTAATACTGACCCTGAAACTAATACATGGTCTGGAATTAATACTGACCCTGCAACTAATACACGGTCTGGAATTAATACTGACCCTGAAACTAATACACGGTCTGGAATTAATACTGACCCTGAAACTAATACACGGTCTGGAATTAATACTGACCCTGCAACTAATACACGGTCTGGAATTAATACTGACCCTGAAACTAATACATGGTCTGGAATTAATACTGACCCTGAAACTAATACATGGTCTGGAATTAATAATGACCCTGAAACTAATACACGGTCTGGAATTAATACCGACCCTGAAACTAATACACGGTCTGGAATTAATACTGACCCTGAAACTAATACATGGTCTGGAATTAATACTGACCCTGAAACTAATACATGGTCTGGAATTAATACTGACCCTGAAACTAATACACGGTCTGGAATTAATACTGACCCTGAAACTAATACAGGGCCAGAAACCAATGCTGACCCGACACTAATACTGGACCCGGAATTAATAGAGACTATGAAAAAAATGCAGACCCGGAATAAATAATCTAGTTCCGGAATCGAAATCAGGCATTGAAACTAATGGAGCCCCTGAGACTAGGATTCACCATGAAACTCATTTTGGCCCTGATCATTAGACGGCGCCTGAAACTATTACTGAGCCAAAAAATGAATATGGTCCCTGAAATTACAATTACACAAGGGGAAATACATACCTCGAAATTTATTCAATCACTGAAACTAACAGAATCCCTCAAATCCAATATTAAACACTGAAACCCACACGGGCCGTGAAATAAATACTCATAGAAGCCATTAAAGTAATACAGACACGACGGGCATGATGCCTCTCCCGCCGATGTCTGATTTGTTGGGTGTGTGCCAACAGAGGCCATCGGAGGCCTGAGGCCTAACAGAAGCCGGGGGCCCTATGTCTTGGTTAAGTTTGTGCTGAACAGTTTCTGAGGATGATCTTCCTTGGGCGGTAATAAATCAAAAGCAGAAACAAATCCACCCAGCGACAACTGAATCCCCTCAAACTGATCAAAACCATCAAACAAAGACAGGCCCCCGATCTAATAGGAGACCCTGAAAATAATGCAGAATTGATACCGTTAAAGGATAATGATCCAGGCCGTGAATCGAATGCAGACCCTGTGAGTGTTTCAGGCCCTGAAACTATCACTGAGTAAGATAAGAGCGGCAGGACGAGGTGGAGGGATTGAACTCGATGGGATTATATTGGGCTCTCTGCAGCACCGTGTCTCAACCTGGATCCCCCTGAGTAAAACCCCCATTCCCCAACCACCCCCCACTCCCCGCCACCGACACTGAACCCAATCGTCGGTGTGAAAATTCCACACGTCCTTTCTCCGGGTATAAGAATGAGTGACAAAGACACGGATACATTTTTATTATTTTTCTCTCCGGTTACAGCTCTTGTCCGAGGATTCCTCGCGGCAAATCGATTCTCTCTCTGCATCGTCCGAGCTGCAGCTGCCAAATCCATTCTCCTTGGGGCGGAGAGGGAGAGAGAGAGAAATGGAAATTGATTAAAATAAAGCACAGAATTTTAAAACACAAGACACAGCAAGATCCCAGGGGCTCTTCTCACTCCCTCACAGCCACAATCTCAATCAAAAGGGGGAGGTGGGCATGTGGGGCCTTTACTCTGAGGCTGGGGCTGTGACTAAACACTGGAGACCACCCCAGTGCCTCCCCTGTCCCCCCAACTCCCAGAGGCTGCGTCTCTCCCTCAGTGTTTAACCTGCTAGCTCCAGCTGTTTTACTGCCTCATTGTAAAAACCACACAAACACTGATCATTCCCCTCTCACCGTCCCTCTCCCATTCACTGTCCTCACCCCCTCTACCTGCTCACTCCAGGGCTGCTGCTGTTTGCACACTAAATATTCACATTGCACGTTCCGATTCTAACACTGTCACCTCTCTCCCTCTGTCTCTCTCTCCCCCTCCCTCTATACCTATCTAGCCTCCTCTCTCTATCTCTGCTCATCTTTCCCTCTCTAATCTGTCGCTATCTCTGTTCCTTTTCTTTACCTCAGGATCAATCTTGACTGAAATGCGTCTCTGAAAAGCTTCTGTCTGACTATTTGAAATAATGATGCACTGTGGCCATGTTTTATATTTATCCATGATTTACTGAGAGAAATGAGGGGGGAGGGGGGCGGGAAATGGGAGCAATCCTCAATCAGCCCGTCACTGAACTGAATTCAGGGGGAGGGCAGCCACAGGGTTGCAGTGCAGGACAGGCTGCAGGTTGGACACGCACAGCAAGATCCCACAAGCAAGGTGATGTTAGCCAGGTATCCTTCCCCCACCCCCTATTCCTAGAAAAAGCTAATCTTCCTCTTTAAAACTGGGCCCGGGGTTGGGAACTAATTGATTTACAAAATATATGTAAACTTCAGAGAAATCAGTGATGGGGATTCAACACAGGAAATAGAACAATAAATAAGCAACATAAAAATAACAGGCCTTTACGCAGCCTCACATTTAGAAATTCAATTCCAGGACCTCCGAAAGTCAACACATCAATGTTTACAATTGCAGCGCACAGCAGGATCCCACAAACAGCCCCACGAGGGACATGGACTGGACAAACCTCAGATGCTGTCTCTCTCCCTCATAACCGTCCCCTCCCACCATTTGTTAACCTCCCCACTCAATAGTTCCCTCAATCTTTCCTCTTTCCCACCTCTCTCTCTCCCTCCCTCCCTCTCTCTCTCTCTCTCTCTCTCTCTGTTTCTCCCATGGCAGAATATAGAGGCAGAGAGAGAGAGAAAACCACAGTCAGGGCCTCAATAAACTCAATTCAAAATGATTAAAATAAAGCAAACATTACTGAAACAAAAAAGACACAGCAAGATCCCAGGGCTCTTCTCACTCACTTACATCCACAATCTCAGAGGGGCGGTGGAGTGGGGGTAGAGGCATCATTTAGTAAACACACCCTCTGTTAGTAAACACAGACAATGGGAACAGATTTGAAATGAGATGACGGTGTAAATGCCTCGTGACCAGCCCTCTCCCTCTGTGTTTAACCTGACAGCTCCAGCTGTTTTACTGCCTGATTGTAACCTCCCCATGATCTCACCCTCTTTCCCTTTAACCCTCCCGTGATCTCATTCCCTGTCCCTTTAACATCCCCGTGATCTCACTCTCTGTCCCATTAACGTCCCCGTGATCTCACTCTCTGTCCCGTTAACCTCCCCGTGATCTCACTCACTTTCCCTTTAACCTCCCCGTGATCTCACTCACTTTCCCTTTAACCTCTCCGTGATCTCACTCTCTGTCCCTTTAACCTCCCCGTGATCTCACTCACTTTCCCTTTAACCTCTCCGTGATCTCACTCTCTGCCCCTTTAACCTCCCCGTGATCTCACTCTCTGTCCCTTTAACCTCGCCTTGATCAAACTCTCTGTCCCTTTTACCTCCCCGTGATCTCACTGTCTGTCCCTTTAACCTCCCCGTGATCTCACTCTCTGTCCCTTTAACCTCACCGTGATCTCACTGTCTGTCCCTTTAACGTCCCCGTGATCTCACTCTCTGTCCCTTTAACCTCGCCGTGATCTCACTCTCTGTCCCTTTAACCTTCCCGTGATCTCACTCTCTATCCCTTTAACTCCCCGTGATCTCACTCACTGTCCCTTTAACCTCCCCGTGATCTCACTCTCTGTACGTTTAACTCCCCGTGATCTCTCTCTCTGTCCCTTTAACCTTCCCGTGATCTCAGTCTCTGTCCTTTTAAACTCCCCGTGATCTCACTCTCTGTCCCTCTAACCTCCCCGTGATCTCACTCTCTGTCCCTTTAACCTTCCCGTGATCTCACTCGCTATCCCTTTAACTCCCCGTGATCTCACTCACTGTCCCTTTAACCTCCCCGTGATCTCACTCTCTGTACGTTTAACTCCCCGTGATCTCTCTCTCTGTCCCTTTAACCTCCCCGTGATCTCAATCTCTGTCCCTTTAACAGTCCCTGTTCTCACTTTCTGTCCATTTGACTGTCCCCGATCTCAATCTCTGTCCCTTTCACCTCCCCGTGATCTCACTCTCTGTCCCTTTAACCTCCCCTGAAACTCACTCTCTGTCCCTTTAACGCTCCCGTGATCTCACTCTCTGTCCCTTTAAACTGCCGGTGATCTCACCCTCTGTCCCTATAGCATCCCCGTGATCTCAGGGGGAGGGCAGCCACAGGGTTGCAGTGCAGGACAGGCTGCAGGTTGGACATGCACAGCAAGATCCCACAAGCAAGGTGATGTTAGCCAGGTATCCTTCCCCCACCCCCTATTCCCAGAAAATCTTCCTCTTTAAAACTGGGCCCGGGGTTGGGAACTAATTGATTTACAAAATATATCAAACAAAAAAGACACAGCAAGATCCCAGGGCTCTTCTCACTCACTTACATCCACAATCTCAGAGGGGCGGTGGAGTGGGGGTAGAGGCATCATTTAGTAAACACACCCCCTGTTAGTAAACACAGACAATGGGAACAGATTTGAAATGAGATGACGGTGTAAATGCCTCGTGACCAGCCCTCTCCCTCTGTGTTTAACCTGACAGCTCCAGCTGTTTTACTGCCTGATTGTACATAACACACAAACACTGATCATCCCCACCTCACCGTCCCTCTCCCATTCACTGGCCTCACCCCCTCTACCTGCTCACTCCAGGGCTGCTGCTGTTTGCACACTAAATATTCACATTGCACTTTCCGATTCAAACACTGTCACCTCTCCCTCTGTCTCTCTCCCCCTCCCTCTGTACCTATCCAGCCCACCCCATCCCTGCTCATCTTTCCCTCTCTCTCTCTCTCTCCCGCTTGATAATCTGTCTCTATCTCTGTTCTTTCCCCCTTCCTCAGGATTGAACTTGATTCGAAAAGTCTCTGTCTGACCATTTGAAATAATGATGCGCTGTGGCCATGTTTTACATTTATCGATGATTTACGAAACAGCCCCACGAGGGACATGGACTGGACAAACCCCAGATGCTGTCTGTCTCTCTCCCTCATAACCGTCCCCTCCCACCATCTGTTAACCTCCCCACTCAATAGTTGCCTCAATCTTTCCTCTTTCCCACCTCTCTCTCTCTCTCTCTCTCCCTCTGTCTCTCTCTCTCTCTCTGTTTCTCCCATGCCAGAATATGGAGAGGCAGAGAGAGAGAAATCCACAGTCAGGCCCTCAATAAACTCAATTCAAAATGGTTCCCGCACATTTCATTCAAGCCTCAATTCATCGCAGTGTCTAAAACAGCAGCATTATTCGGGGAAACAGCCTCACTTGAACAAGTTTCACTTCAGGCCCTCCCGCCTGCTTCACCAGTCGGGAAATTAATTTTCAAAGTGTGCTCCCTGTTGGTCATTTGGGAAAACCAGTTTGGCATTTGCGTACAGAAAGATCCCACACACTGCAGTGTGCTCACAGTCACATCAGATTGGTTTAGACTGAGAGTTGATGGAAAGGCAAAGGCAGAGAAATATCTTGAAACAAACATGGCACAGATTGGCCCCTCAGTGACACATTTTCTTTTCACTAATCCAAACTTCTGGGAGGCTGGGAGTGAGGGTCTTTTCTCCAGAGGCTGGGAGCTGGGCAGTCACTGCACGCCGGAGGCCCCCAGATCCTCGTCTCTCCCCTCCCTGTCCCTCTCTCTCCCTGTTTCCCTCCCTCTCCCCTTTCTCTCTCCCTCCCTCTTGGTGAATTAGACCCGGGTACAAGTTCCGGCCTTTTTAATTCCACGCCCCTGTGAGTGCTGGATAGAAAGGGCACTCTGGAAAGTTCCTATCTCACCATCGACAAAAATCCACACCACACTGGCCATCTTTTACATTTATAGTTCCACAATCACATCCCCCAGTCAATCAAATAGTTATTAGAGTTGCAACTAAGGCAATTCTGCACAGCAGGATCCCACGAGCGGTCCCACAATGGAGGGGGACACCCCCAGACCCTGTGTCTCCTTCCCCTGCCTCTGAGCCCCCAACACCCCCACCCCCTCTCTGTCAAAGTCTCCCTCATTCTGTTCCTCTTTCTCTCTCTCTGCCCCCATCACTCCTCCCTCTGCACCCACCTCTCTCTCTGCCCCCATCACTCCGCCCTCTGCACCCACCTCTCTCTCTGCCCACATGTGTACACAGCAAGATCCCACTCCCCACCTGCTCATGACCAGTTAAAAATGTATTGGCTGAGGATAGCGGGTCACTGAGTGAGGAATGGGCCTCACCCCCTCTCTCTCCTCCCCCCAACATCCTCCCCCACCCCCAATTAAAGTAACGACAAATCACATTGGTGTTTTTATACATTTTCTTGAAAGATGAATTATGGACAGAATTGGCTGGAGAGAGAGAGAGGGAGAGAGGGAACAAGCTGAAGAGACAGAGACTGGAGGCTGCTCTCTCCCCACCCTCACCACCAGCCCGCACCCTCAGATCTACATTAACCTCAATTGAAATGGCTGCTGCCCCTTCCATTTAACCCAGGAAAGCCCGTGGCCCGGCCTGTCTAACACACACCGACATGACTCTGGGGGTGAGAAGAAGCCTTCTCACAGGCTCCGGGTTCTCATTTCAGGCCCTCTCCCCCTCCCTCTCTCTCTCCCTCTCCCTCTCCCTCTCTCTCTGTGTCCGACTGCTTCACCCTCCATGAACCCATTTCTATCAAGTGTGGTCACTGATGCAGTTCAGGAAAGGCTGGCGGCCTCTGTGTTTTATTTTTTTACACAGCAGGATCCCATGACTTTCCCTATCTCCACACCTGCTGTGAAAGCCTCTCTCTCCCCACCTTCCCCGTGGGAATTCCCCAGTCTGAGGGCCATCCCCTCAGTTCCCTCCCTCCCCAGCACCACAACCCCCCTGAAAGGGCTGAAATTCAAACTGGGGAGCAGCTGGATTCTCTCAGGAGACATTTTCAAATCACTGCCTCGGGATTTCAGTTGGGGTCAAATCCCACTTTCTGGAAGGCCCTGACTGGGAGCTGGGCAGTGACTGCACACGAGGAGACCTCTCTCTCTCCCCCCGGACCCAGTGTCTTCTCACCGACCCACAGCAACTCCGCTCTGTTTTGTTATCTGTCCCCCTCTTTCCCCTGACCTCTCCTTTCTCTCTCTCTCATGTGGGGAAAGGCCACAGGCGCCTGTGGGCACAGCAAGATCAGGAGGATGGAGAGAGAGAGAGAAATCCACACCCAGAAGCTGCGTAAACTGAATTAAAATGGTTCCCCCTGTCCACCCATCAGTCTCCAGAAGGTGCTAAACTCCCTGTCTTATTTTGGAATCATAACAAGCTTCTAAACAGCCTCAGGTTTCAGATTTTTAATCTCCTCTTTGTCACACACCAAAGGGTTAATGTGTTTGTGACTAATCGCAAGGCCGGGATATTTTAACCCCAGGGTTTCAAAATCTAGCACCCCATCATCTAACAGAAACCGCTTCATCGATGCACCAAAAACCAGGGATCCTCCGAGATTAAAATTAAACCTCGGGGTCATAAAGAGACACAACTCACGTGGGTGGGTGAGGGGTGTGGAACAGGCCTGAGTCCATCCATCCAAGCTGGGGAAAAGCTCCTGCCCATGGATTCATAGTCACATTGCAGTCTTCAAACTCCAAATTCCTGGGGAAAAGAGAGAGGGAAAAGAATTGACTAAAACACAAAGCAAGAACATTTCTAAACAAAATAGCACAGCAAGAGCCCAGGATTCCACCCCCACCCCCACCCCCTCTTTCACAGTTACACAATCCCTTAGCAACATCCAAATACAAAAATATCCAAGTTATAAATCAGAGGCTAAAACAGATTGAGAGACCTTTCCCATCCCCTGTGTTTCTCTCTGTATCTCTCTTCCTATCTCACCCACATCTCTGTCCCCCTCACTAACTTACTCTCTCACTCTGTGTCTCAGAGATGGAAATTAAACCTCGATTGGGGTCCTCAATCTTTTATTTTGAAAGTGTGGCCACTCTTGTGGGGGGCAAAGAAGAGGGCGGGGGGGGGGGGGTGGAGACCATGTGACACAGCAAGATCCCACTCCCCACCTGCTCATGACCAGTTAAAAATGTATTGGCTGAGGATTGCGGAACAGTGAGTGGGGAATGTGCCTCACCCCCTCTCTCTCTCCACCCCAACACCCTCCCCCACCCCCAATTAAAGTAACGACAAATCACATTGAGAGGGAACAAGCTGGAGAGGCAGAGACTGGGGGCTGCTCTCTCCCCACCCTCACCACACCACACTGGCCATGTTTTACATTTATAGTTCCCCCTGTCCACCCATCAGTCTCCAGAAGGTGCTAAACTCCCTGTCTTATTTTGGAATTCTCACAAGCTTTTAAACAGCCTCAGGTTTCAGATTATTAATCTCCTCATGGCCACACAGCAAAGGGTTAATGTGTTTGTGAATAATCGCAAGGCCGGGATATTTTAACCCCAGGGTTTCAAAATCAAGCACCCCATTATCTAACAGAAACCGCTTCATCGATGAACCAAAAACCAGGGTCCCTCAGAGATTAAAATTAAACCTAGGAGTCATAAAGAGACACAACTCACGTGGGTGGGTGGGGGGTGTGGAACAGGCCTGAGTCCATCCATCCAAGCTGGGGAAAAGCTCCTGCCCATGGATTCATAGTCACATTGCAGTCTTCAAACTCCAAATTCCTGGGGAAAAGAGAGAGGGAAAAGAATTGACTAAAACACAAAGCAAGATCATTTCTAAACATAATAGCACAGCAAGAGCCCAGGATTCCATCCCCCCCTTTGCCGACCCCTTCACAGTTACACAACCTCTTAGCAACATCCAAATACAAAAATATCCCAGTTATAAACCAGAGGCTAAAACAAATTCAGAGACATTTCCCATCCCCTGTGTTTCTCTCTGTATCTCTCTTCCTATCTCACTCATATCTCTGTCCCCCTCTCTCTCTCTGTCTGTCTCTCAGAGATGAAAATTAAATCTCGATTGGGGTAATAAACAGACACAATTCATGTGGGTGAAGCCTGTGGACCAGGCCTCAGACTATCCCCCTCTGGAAGAAGCTCCTTTCCTTGTCCCAGACTTTCCCTCTATGGATCCTCACCTTCCAGTTTTCAGAATACAAATTTCTCAGGAGAAAAAGAGATAAATTTTGTTGAAAGGACAAAAGCAAGGACATTTAACTGCATAAATTGAATTAAAATGGTTCCCCCTGTCCCCCCCCCTCATCAGACTCCAGAACGTGCTAAACTCCCTCTTTCAGTTTGGGAAGGGGCTGCTCATTCCTTTGGGACACTTTTTAAAATTACCATCCCAGGATTTATTTTAAAATCTCATTCTATCTCAGAGGATGTGATTGGAGGTGGCTTGTGACTACACACTGGAGACAATTAGACCCTGTCTCTCTTTTCCCACACCCCCTCCTGTTTTTACACCTCCACTCGCCTTGGCATCCCTCTCTCTCCCTGTTTCAATCACTCCCTCCCTTTTCTCTCTCTGCTCCCGTCTCTCACATTCATGGTAAAGATGGATGCTCCTATCTAGGCCCTTGTCCCTGTCCTCTCTTTCTCCATCCCTCTTTCTCGCTCGTTCTCTCTCTGTCCATCTTCCTATTTTCCTTCCCCCTGTCTCATGTGCTCTGCATTGAAATGAGAGATGAAATGTTCCTGTCTCCCCATTTAAAATAATGACAAATCACATTGCTGTTTCTGGTCATTTTTTGTTGATTAAAGTTTAAAATGGGCACAAAGAGATCTGGAGAGAGAGAGAGGGAGAGAGAGAGAAAAGCTGGAGGGAGAAAGACACAGAAAATCACACAGGTAAAACTAAAGTCAGAATATCAGGAAACTGAACAGTAATGGCCCCTATGAATCTAATTGAACAGATTCCACTTCATCGCACTGTCTCCCCACCTGTCTTATTTTGCAATTATAACCAGCTTTTAAACAGCCTCAGATTTCAGATTTTTAATCTCCTCTTTGTCACACACCAAAGGGTTAATGTGTTTGTGAATAATCGCAAGGCCGGGATATTATAACCCCAGGGTTTCAAAATCCAGCACCCCATCATCTAACAGAAACCACTTCATCGATGAACCAAAAAGCAGGGTCCCTCCGAGATTAAAATTAAACCTCGGGGTTATAAAGAGACACAACTCACGTGGGTGGGTGGGGGGTGTGGAAAAGGCCTGAGACCATCCATCCAAGCTGGGGAAAAGCTCCTGCTCATGGATTCATAGTCATATTGCAGTCTTCAAACACCAAATTCCTGGGGAAAAGAGAGAGGGAAAAGACTTGACTAAAACACAAAGCAAGAACATTTCTAAACAAAATAGCACAGCAAGAGCCCAGGATTCCACACCCACCCCCACCCCCTCTTTCACAGTTACAGAACCTCTTAGCAACATTCAAATACAAAAATATCCCAGTTATAAACCAGAGGCGAAAACAGATTGAGAGACCTTTCCCATCCCCTGTGTTTCTCTCTGTATCTCTCTTCCTATCTCACTCACATCTCTGTCCCCCTCACTCATTCACTCTCTCACTCTCTGTGTCTCAGAGATGGAAATTAAACCTCGATTGGGGTAATAAACAGACAGAACTCACGTGGGTGAAGCCTGTGGACCAGGCCTCAGTCTATCCCCCTCCCTCCGCACCCTCCTCTATCTCTGCCTCCATCATCCCTCCCTCTGCACCCTCCTCCTTTCCCTCAATCTTTTATTTTGAAAGTGTGGTCACTCTTGTGGGGGGCAAAGAACAGGGCGGGGGTGGAGACCATGTGTACACAGCAAGATCCCACTACCCACCTGCTCATGACCAGATAAAAATGTATTGGCTGAGGATTGCGGGACAGTGAGTGGGGAATGGGCCTCACCCCCTCTCTCTCTTCCCCCCCCAACACCCTCCCCCAACCCCAATTAAAGTAACGACAAATCACATTGAGAGGGAACAAGCTGGAGTGGCAGAGACTGGGGGCTGCTCTCTCCCCACCCTCACCACACCACACTGGCCATGTTTTACATTTATAGTTCCATTTATAGTTCCCACTGTCCACCCATCAGTCTCCAGAAGGTGCTAAACTCCCTGACTTATTTTGGAATTATAACAAGCTTTTAAACAGCCTCAGGTTTCAGATTTTTAATCTCCTCTTTGCCACACACAAAAGGGTTAATGTGTTTGTGACTAATCGCAAGGCCGGGATATTTTAACACCAAGGTTTCAAAATCCAGCACCCCATCCTCTAACAGAAACCGCTTCATCGATGAACCAAAAACCAGGGACCCTCCGAGATTAAAATTAAACCTCGGGGTCATAAAGGGACACAACTCACGTGGGTGGGTGGGGGGTGTGGAACAGGCCTGAGTCCATCCATCCAAACTGGGGAAAAGCTCCTGCCCATGGATTCATAGTCACATTGCAGTCTTCAAACTCCAAATTCCTGGGGAAAAGAGCGAGGGAAAAGAATTGACTAAAACACAAAGCAAGAACATTTCTAAACAAAATAGCACAGCAAGATCCCAGTATTCCATTCCCCCCCATACCGACCCCTTCACAGTTACACAACCTCTTAGCAACATCCAAATACAAAAATATCCCAGTTATAAACCAGAGGCTAAAACAAATTCAGAGACATTTCCCATCCCCTGTGTTTCTCTCTGTATCTCTCTTCCTATCTCACTCACATCTCTGTCCCCCTCTCTCTCTCTCTCTCTCTCTCACTCTGTGTCTCAGAGAGAGGGAAAAGAATTAACTAAACACACAAAGCAAGATCATTTCTAAACAAAATAGCACAGCAGGAGCCCAGGATTCCACCCCCACACCCACCCCCTCCCCTTCACAGTTATGCAATCCCTTAGCAACATCCAAATACCAAAATATCGCAGTTATAAACCAGATGCTAAAACAGATTGAGAGACCTTTCCCATCCCCTGTGTTTCTCTCTGTATCTCACTCACATCTCTGTTCTCCTCACTCTCTCTCTCTTTCGCTCTCTCTCTGTCTCTCAGAGATGAAAATTAAACCTCGATTGGGTTAATAAACAGACACAACTCACGTGGGTGAAGCCTGTGGACCAGGCCTCAGACTATCCCCCTCTGGAAGAAGCTCCTTGTCCTTATCCCAGACTTTCCCTCTTTGGATCCTCACCTTCCAGTTTTCAGAATACAAATTTCTCAGGAGAAAAACAGATAAAATTGGTTAAAAGGACAAAAACTAGGACATTTTTAAAAAAACACAACATAGCACAACATGATCCCAGAGTTACCACTCTCAAGTCAGTCTCTCAGCAACTTCCCAACACAAACAAATCACAGTTCAAAAGCAGGTTGAGACACACAGAAACACACACACACACACACACTGAACCAGAGTGGGCAGGCTGTTCACTCTCTCCAGAGAGAGAGTGCACAGGGAGTTTGCTGGTTTGGGACTGGTTTGGGAATATCCTGATCCATATTTATCCTGAGTGAGCTGGATACAGACTCCACCCCCTGATTCTCGCACATGTTTGGAATGTCGCTCACTCTATCCCCTAGGAGCCCTGTCCATTGAATGTTAATCTCCGGACAGGACCCCTTGCTGATCCTGTCCATTGAATGTTAATCCCTGGATAGGACCCCTTGCTGATCCTGTCCTTTGAATGTTAATGCCTGGATAGGACCCCTTGCTGATCCTGTCCATTGAATGTTAATAACAGGACAGGACCCCTTGCTGCTCCTGTCCACTGAGGGTTAATCCCAGGACAGACATGGTTTCAACAAGGGCCTGTCTTTATTTTTGGCTTAATATTAAATCTATATTTTTTTCCCCTGTTGGTTGTGTTACTCCAGTTCCAAACCCCGATCTCACACAAACCCCCAAAACACTGGCAGTAATCGCAGTCCCCAACCCACTCTCCCTCTCGGGTTGTATTCCCTGAAATTAAGTAGCATCAGGGGTGACTTGATCAATTTGTCAAATCCTGAGAGGTACTGAGGGGGGAGATTAGGTTAATGTATGAGCTCTTGTCCTGAGTAACAAGCTTTGTGAGGCAACTTATCGAATCCTATTTGAACAGACAAGTATCCTTCTGTCACTACAATTTACCTGTATGTTGCAAAGTTATTCTGTTAATTTTCATCCCACAGAGTCAAAATTTCTGTGATTCTGTGTCTGAGTCAGAACTTCAAATAGTTCAGATTCACTGTTTAAAATAAGCAGTCACTTTTCTGTGGTGGTTTTTGTGATTGAGTATGGATCTCAGAATCTGTCAGTGGAAGGGAGTTTCAACAGAGATAGGAAATGGGATTGATGAATAAAGGTCCAGGATTTTGTTCGCTGCATTAGATTGTGAATAATGAATTTGAACACTTTTTTAATTTGAACTCGAATTCAAAGATAATGAGGCTTTTGAATCTCAAAACATCAAATAGTTCCAATGAGAAATTAAATTTGATATTTGGGATCAAGCTGGTTAAAAACTCACACTACCCATTCCATGAATCAGCCTCTGTAACCTGCACTTCAGCACACCACAAGAAAAATGATATTTTCAACTGTTCTTGATTCCAGTCTGTTACTCAATCCCGGGTATCGATTATTCTATATATAAACCCCCTGCACCCCTCAATTAGATTCCAGCCTGTAACTCAATCCCGGGTAACTACTATTCTCTATATAAATCCCCTGATCCCAAACTCTCTCTCCCACTCATCCAAACTCTCTCTCCCTCTCACCCCAACCCTCTCTCCCTCTCACCCCAACCCTCTCTCCCTCTCACCCCAACCCTCTCTTCCTCTCACCCCAACACTCTCTCCCTCTCACCCCAACACTCTCTCCCTCTCACCCCAACACTCTCTCCCTCTCACCACAACACTGTCTCCCTCTCACCCCAACACTGTCTCCCTCTCACCCCAACACTGTCTCCCTCTCACCCCAACACTGTCTCCCTCTCACCCCAACACTGTCTCCCTCTCACCCCAACACTGTCTCCCTCTCACCCCAACACTGTCTCCCTCTCACCCCAACACTGTCTCCCTCTCACCCCAACACTGTCTCCCTCTCACCCCAACACTGTCTCCCTCTCACCCCAACACTGTCTCCCTCTCACCCCAACACTGTCTCCCTCTCACCCCAACACTGTCTCCCTCTCACCCCAACCCTCATTCCCTCTCACCCCAACCCTCATTCCCTCTCACTCCAACCCTCTCTGCCTCTCAACACAACCCATTCTCCCTCTCACACCAACCAACTTACCATCTCATCCCCACTCTCCCTCTTACCCCAACACTATCTCCCTCTCACCCCAACTCTATCTCCCTCTCACCCCAACTCTCTCTCCCAATCTCCCCAACTCTCTCTCCCAATCTCCCCAACTCTCTCTCCCAATCTCCCCAACTCTCTCTCCCAATCACCCCAACACTCTCTCCCTATCACCCCAAACCACTCACCCAAAATTCTCTCAATATCATCCCCACTCTCTCACCCTCTCCCCCCAACTCTCTTTCACTCTCACCATCTCCTCATTCCCTCTTACACCAACCCTCTCTCCCTCTCACCCAACCCTCTCTCCCTCTCACCCCATCCTTCTCTCCCTCTCTGCACAACCCTCTCTAACTCTCACCAAAACTCTCTCCCACTCACCCCAAACTTCTATCCCTCTCAATGCAACCCTCTCTCCATCTCACCAGAACCCGCTGTCCCTCTCACCACAACTCTCTTTCCCTCTCACCCCAACAGTCTCTTCCTCTCACCCCAAACCTCCCACCCTCATACCCCAACTCACTCTCTCTCTCTCACCCCAACCCTCTCTCCCTCTCACCCCAAACCTCTCTCCCTCCCTTCCCCACTCTCTCACCCGACTCTCCCTCCCTATCACCCCAAACCTCTCACCCAAAAGCTCTCTCACTCTCATCCGCACTCTCTCACCCTCTCACCCCAACTCTCTCTCACTCTCTCCCTTTCACGTGCAATCCCACTTTCACAACCCCTCTCACACGCTCACTCTCACACTCTATCTCTTGCACACACAATCTCCCACGCACACACACCATCTCTCTCTCACACACACAATCTCTGTCTCTCACATGCACTCTCTCTCTGATCATCATCTTGGCCCACACCCTCTCTGACAAGCCCACGCTTTCTCTCCCACCCCCCAAACTATCTCTGCACCATCCCACCCACCATCCCCACCCCTGTGCTCTCTCATTCCCATGCTCTCTCCAGTTTTGGATGAGAGAGAGTTGGTGAGGCAGGACGGAGATCCCTTCTCAATCCGTTTCTCAGTCTCTATTTCTCTCTGCGAGTGTTTGATGGGGACAGTATGGAGGGAGTTCTATTCTATATTTAACCCTGTGCTGTACCTGTCCTGGGAGTGTTAGTTAGGGACAGTATAGAGGGAGCTTTACTCTGTATCTAACCCCGTACTGTACCTGTCCTGGGAGTGTTTGATGGAGACAGTATCGAGGGAGCTTTACTCTGTATATATCCCCGTGCTGTACCTGTCCTTGGAGTGTTTGATGGGTACAGTATCGAGGGAGCTTTACTCTGTATCTAGCCCCTGCTGCATCATCTCTGGGAATGGTTGCTGGCAACATTCTCATCAAAAACAAGAACATTCCACAAAGCAGGGCTTAACAAATTGAACATGAATTTCCTTGTTTGATTCTCCCTGGTCTGTTCTGATTCTCTGATAGATTCCTCATGTTTACCCTCCACATGAGCAGTCATCCTAATCCCGTCTTCCTGTCCTGCTCCCAACGCGGCATCCGACTACAATAAGGCCAGTGATACAGGAGCGTCTCAGCGAGTGAGACAGGTGAGTCTTGAACCTGACCTGGGTGTATGTGAGTGACCCGGGTTAATCCGACACTCCAGGGACAGTTTAGACAGTTCGAGTGCATCGCAGCTTTGCCAGAATGAGAGCTGGATTCCAAGGGTTAAATTGCAAAGTGAGATTGCACAAACACGGGTTGTATTCCTTGAAATTTAGTAGCATCCGGGGTGACGTGATCAAATGGTCAAATCCTGAGAGGAACTGAGGGGCCCAGTGTAGAGGGAGCTTTACTCTGTATCTAACCCCGTGCTGTACCTGTCCTGGGAGTGTTTGATGGGGACAGTATCGAGGGAGCTTTACACTGTATCTAGCGCCGTGCTGTACCTGCCCTGGGAGTGTTTGATGGGGACAGTATCGAGGGAGCTGTACTCTGTATCTAACCCCGTGCTGTACCTGTCCTGGGAGTGTTTGATGGGGACATTATTGAGGGAGATTTACTCTCTATCTAACCCAGTGCTTTTCCTGCCCTGGGAGTGTTTGATGGGGACGGTGTAGACGGAGATTTACTCTGTATCTAACACCGTGCTGTACCTGTCCTAGGAGTGGTTGATGGGGACAGTGTTGAGGGAGCTTTACTCTGTATCTAACCCAGTGCATTACCTGTCCTGGGAGTGTTTCATGTGGAGAATATAGAGGGAGCTTTACTCTGTATCTAACCCTGTGTGGTACCAGTCCTGGGAGTGTTTGATGGAGACTGTGTAGAGGGAGATTTACTCTGTATCTAACCTAGTGCTTTACCTGCCCTGGGAGTGTATCATGGCCACAGTGTAGGGGGAGCTTTTCTCTGTATCTAACCCCGTGCTGTACCAGTCCTGGGAGTGTTTGATGGGGTGAGTATAGAGGGAGGTTTACTCTGTATCTAACCCCGTGATGTACCTGTCCTGAGAGTGTTTGATGGGGACAGTGAAGAGGGAGCTTTACTCTGTATCTAACCCTGTGCTGTACCACTCCTGGGAGTGTTTCATGGAGACAGTGTAGAGGGAGTTTTACTATGTATCTAACCCTGTCCTGTTCCTGTCCTGGGAGTGTTTGATTTGGACTGTGTAGATGGAGCATTACTCTGTATCTAACCCTGTGCTGTACCAGTCCTGGGAGTGATTGATGGGGACAGGTTAGTGGGAGATTTACACTGTATCTAACCCAGTGCTTTAGCTGCCCCGGCAGTGTTTGATGGGGACAGTGTAGAGGAAGCTTTAGTCTGTATCTAACTCTGTGCTGTACCTGTCCTGGGAGTGTTTGATGTGGACAGCATAGGGGGACCTTTACTCTGTTTCTAACCCTGTCCTGTTCCTGTCCTGGGAGTGTTTGATTGGGACAGTGTAGAGGAAGCTTTACTCTGTATCTTACCCAGTGTTTTACCAGTCATGGGAGTGTTTGATGGGGACAGTGTAGAGGAAGCTTTATTCTGTATCTAACTCTGTGCTGTGCTTGCCCTTGGAGTGTTTGATGGGGACAGTGCAGAGGGAGCTTAATTCTGTATATAACCCCATGCTGTACCTGCCCAGGGAGTGTTTGATGGGCACAGTGTAGAGGGAGTTTTACTCTGTATCTAACCCTGTCCTGTTCCTGTCCTGGAAGTGTTTGGTGGTGACAGTGTAGAGGGAGCTTTACTCTGTATCTAACCCCGTGCTGTACCTGTCCTGGGAGTGTTTGATGGGGACAGTGTAGTGGAAGCTTTACTCTGTATCTAACCCCGTGCTGTACTTTCCCTGGGAGTGTTTGATGGGGATAGTACAGAGGGAGCTTTATTCTGTTTCTAATCCCGTGCTGTACCTGTCCTGGGAGCGTTTGATGGGGACAGTGTAGAGGGAGCTTTACTCTGTATCTAACCCCGTGCTGTACCTGTCCTGGGAGTGTTTGATGGGGACAGTATAGAGGGAGCTTTACTCTGCATCTAACCCCGTGCTGTGCTTGCCCTCGGATTGTTTGATGGGGACAGTGCAGAGGGAGCTTTATTCTGTATCTAACCCCGTGCTGTAGCTGCCCTGGGAGTGTTTGATGGGGACAGTGTAGAGTGAGCTTCACTCTGTATCTAACCCCGTGCCGTACCTGTCCTGGGAGTGTTTGATGGGGACAGTATCGAGGGAGCTTTACTCTGTATCTAACCCCGTGCTGTACATGTCCTGGGAGTGTTTGATGGGGACAGTGTAGAGGGAGCTTTACTCTGTATCTAACCCAGTGCTTTACCAGCCCTCGGAGTGTTTGATGGGGAAAGTGTAGAGGTAGCTTTACTCTGTATCTAACCCTGTCCTGTTCCTGTCCTGGGAGTGTTTGATGGGGACAGTATAGAGGGAGCTTCACACTGTATCTAACCCTGTCCTGTTCCTGTCCTGGGAGTGTTTGATGGGGACAGTGTAGAGGGAGCTTTACTCTGTATCTACCCGCGGGCTGTACTTGTCCTGGGAGTGTTTGATGGAGACAATGTAGAGGGAGCTTTACTCTATATCTAACCCAGTGCTTTACCTGTCCTGGGAGTGTTTGATGGGTACAGTGTAGAGGAAGCTTTACTGTGTATCTAACTCTGTGCTGTTCCTGTCCTGGGAGTGTTTGATGTGGACAGTATAGAGGGAGCTTTACTCTGTATCTAACCCTGTCCTGTTCCTATCCTGGGAGTGTTTGATGGGGACAGTATAGAGGGAGCTTTACTCTGTATCTTACCCCGTGCTTTACCTGTCCTGGGAGTGATTGATGGGGACAGTATAGATGGAGCTTTACTCTGTATCTTACCCCGTGCTTTAC
This sequence comes from Cetorhinus maximus, assembly GCF_964194155.1. Taxonomy (NCBI): domain Eukaryota; kingdom Metazoa; phylum Chordata; class Chondrichthyes; order Lamniformes; family Cetorhinidae; genus Cetorhinus; species Cetorhinus maximus. The sequence continues at coordinate 3,917,235 of NC_135916.1, forward strand.
CTGTCCTGGGAGTGATTGATGGGGACAGTGTAGAGGAAGCTTTACTCTGTATCTAACTCTGTGCTGTACCTGTCCAGGGAATGTTTAAGGGGGACATTATAGAGGGAGCTTTACTCTGTATCTTACCCCGTGCTTTACCTGTCCTGGGAGTGATTGATGGGGACAGTGTAGAGGAAGCTTTACTCTGTATCTAACTCTGTGCTGTACCTGTCCTGGGAGTGTTTGATGGGGCCAGTATAGAGGGAGCTTTACTCTGTATCTAACCCCGTGCTGTACTTGCCCTGGGAGTGTTTGATGAGGACAGTGCAGAGGGAGCTTTATTCTGTATCTAACCACGTGCTGTACCTGTCCTGGGAGAGTTTGATGGGCACAGTGCAGAGGGAGCTTTATTCTGTATCTAACCACGTGCTGTACCTGCCCTGGGAGTGTTTGATGGGGACGGTGTAGAGGGACCTTTAATCTGTATCTAACCCTGTGCTGTACCTTTCCTGGGAGTGTTTGATGGGGACAGTATCGTGGGAGATTTACTCTGTATCTAACCCCGTGCTGTACCTGTCCTGGGAGTGTTTGATGGGGACAGTATTGAGGGAGATTTACTATGTATATAACCCTGTCCTGTACCAGCCCTGGGAGTTTTTGATGGGGACAGGTTAGAGGGAGCTTTACTCTGTATCTAACCCCATGCTGTACCAGTCCTGGGAGTGTATGATGGGGACAGTATTGTGGGAGCTTTACTCTGTATCTAACCCTTTGCTGTACCACTCCTGGGAGTGTTTGATCGATACAGTGTAGAGGGAGCTTTACTCTTTATCTAACCCAGTGCTTCACCTGCCCTGGGAGTGTTTGATGGGGAAAGTGTAGAGGTAGCTTAACTCTGTATCTAACCCTGTCCTGTTCCTGTCCTGGGAGTGTTGATGGGGACAGTGTAGTGGGAGCTTTACTCTGTATCTAACCCCGTGCTGTACCAGTCCTGGGAGTGTTTGATGGGGAGAGTATAGAGGGAGCTTTACTCTGTATCTAACCCTGTGCTGTACCAGTCCTGGGAGTGTTTGATGAAGACAGTGTAGAGGGATCTTTACTCTATATCTAACCCAGTGCTTTACCTGCCCTGGGAGTGTTTTATGGGGAAAGTGTAGAGGGAGCTTTACTCTGTATCTAACCCTGTCCTGTTCCTGTCCTGGGAGTGTTTTATGGGGACAGTATAGAGGGAACTTTACTTTGTATCTAACCCTGTCCTGTTTCTGTCCAGGGAGTGTTTGATGGGGACAGTGCAGAGGGAGGTTTACTCTGTATCTAACCCTGCCCTGTTCCTGTCCTGGGAGTGTTTGATGGGGACAGTGGAGAGGGAGCTTTACTCTGTATCCAACCCTGTGCTGTACCTGTCCTGGGAGTGTTTGATGGGGACGTTGTAGAGGGAGATTTAATCTTTATCTAACTCCGTGCTGTACCCTTCCTGGGAGTGTTTGATGGCGTCAGTGTAGAGGATGCTTTACGATGTATCTAACCCCGTGCTGTACCTGTCCTGGGAGTGTTTGATGGGGACGGTGTAGAGGTAGCTTTACTCTGTATCTAACCCCATGCTGTACCTGTCCTGGGAGTGTTTGATGGGGACAGTTTAGAGGGAGTTTTCCTCTGTATATAACCCCGTGCTGTACCTGTCCAGGTAGTGTTTGATGGGGACAGCGTAGAGGAAGCTTAACTCTGTATCTAACCCCGTGCTGTACCTGCCCTGGGAGTGTTTGATGGGGACGGTGATGAGGGTGATTTACTCTGTATCTAACCCTGTCCTGTACCTGCCCTGTGAGTGCTTGATGGGGACAGTGTAGAGGGAGCTTTACTCTGTATCTAACCCTGTGCTGTACCAGTCCTCGGAGTGTCTGATGGGGACATGTTAGAGGGAGATTTACTCTGTATCTAACCCCGTGCTGTACCTGCCCTGGGAGTGTATGATGGAGCCAGTGTAGTGGGAGCTTTACGCTGTATCTAACCCAGTGCTTTAACTGCCCTGGGAGTGTTTGATGGGGAAAGAGTAGAGGTTGCTTTACTCTGTATCTAACCCTGTCCAGTTCCTGTCCTGGGAGTGTTTGATGGGAACAGTGTAGAGGGAGCTTTACTCTGTATCTAACCCTGTCCTGTTCCTGTCATGGGAGTGTTTGATGGGGACAGTGTAGAGGGAGCTTTACTCTGTATCTAACCCCTTGCTTTACCTGTCCTGGGAGTGTTTGATGGGGACAGTGTAGAGGGAGCTTTACTCTGTATCTAACCCAGTGCTTTACCTGCCCTGGGAGTGTTTGATGAGGAAAGTGTAGAGGTTACCCACTCCCGGGTATCAGATATTCTATATATAAACCCAGCAAACCCCTAGATTAGATTCCAGTCTGTAACTCACTCCCGCCTATCAGTGATTCTATTTATAAATCCCCGAAACTCTCGATTAGATTTCAGTCTGTAACTCACGCTCGGGTATCTGTGATTCTATTTATAAATCCCAGAAACTCTTGATCAGATTCCAGTCTATAACTCACTCTCAGGTATCTGATTTTCTTTATTTAAACCATGCCAAAAATCCTCCATTAGATTCGAATCTGTTACTCATTCCCGGGTATCTATCAGCCTATATATATATATACCCTCCAAACCCATCAATTCGATCCCAGTCTGTAACTCCATCACGGGTATCTGTTATTCTATATATAATCCACCTCGAACCCCTCGTTTAGATTCCAGCCTGTAACTCACTCCCAGGTATCTGTTATTATATATATAAAACACCCCGACCCCTTCGATTAGATTGCAGTCTGTAACTCTCTCCCGGGTATCTGTTGTTTTATAAATAAACCCCCTGAAGTCCTCGATTAGATTCCAGTTTGTAACTCACTCCCGGGTATCTGTTATTCAAGATATAAACCACCCCAAACCCCTCGATTAGATTCCAGTCTGTAACTCTCTCCCGGGTATCTGTTATTCTATATATAATCCACCTCGAACCCCTCGATTAGATTCCAGTCTGTAACTCACTCCCGGGTATCTGTTATTCTATATATAATCCACCCCGAGCCCCTCGATTAGATTCCAGTCTGTAACTCACTCCCGGGCATCTGTTATTCTATATATAAACCACCCCGAACCCCTCGATTAGATTCCAGCCTGTAACTCACTCCCAGGTATCTGTTATTATATATATAAACCACCCCGAACCCTTCGCTTGGATTCCAGTCTGTAACTCACTCCCGGGTATCTGTCATTCTATATATAATCCACCCCGAACCCCTCGATTAGATTCCAGTCTGTAACTCACTCTTGGGTATCTGTTATTCTATATATAAATCCCCCAAACCCCTCGATTTGATTCCAGTCTGTAACTCACTCCCGGGTATCTGTTATTCTATATATAAACCCCCTGAACCCCTCGATTAGATTCCAGTCTGTAACTCACTCCCCGGTATCAGTTATTCTATTTATAAATCCCCGAAACTCTCGATTAGATTCCAGTCTGTAACTCACTCTCGGGTATCTGCGATTCTATATATAAATCCCCGAAACTCTCGATTAGATTCCAGCCTATAACTCACTCTCAGGTATCTGATTTTCTTTATTTAAACCATCCCAAAAATACTCCATTAGATTCGAATCTGTAACTCATTCCCGGGTATCTGTTAGCCTATATATATATATATATATATATATATATATACCCTCCAAACCCATAAATTTGATCCCAGTCTGTAACTCCATCACGGGTATCTGTTATTCTATATATAATCCACCTCGAAGCCCTCGATTAGATTCCAGCCTGTAACTCACTCCCAGGTATCTGTTATTATATATATAAAGCACCCCGAACCCTTCGATTAGATTCCAGTCTGTAACTCTCTCCCGGGTATCTGTTATTCTGTAAATAAACCCCCTGAAGTCCTCGATTAGATTCCAGTCTGTAACTCACTCCCGGGTATCTGTTATTCAAGATATAAACCACCCCAATCCCCTCAATTAGATTCTAGTCTGTAACTCTCTCCTGGGTATCTGTTATTCTATATATAATCCACCCCGAACCCCTCGATTAGAATCCAGTCTGTGACTCACTCCCGGGCGTTTGTTATTCTATATATAATCCACCGCGAACCCCTCAATTAGATTCCAGTCAGTCACTCACTCCCGGGTAACTGTTATTCTATATATAATCCACCCCGAACCCCTCGATTAGATTCCAGTCTGTAACTCACTCTCGGGTATCTGTTATTCTATATATAATCCACCCCGAACCCCTCGATTAGATTCCAGTCTGTAACTCACTCCCGGGAATTTTTTATTCTGTATATAAACCGCCCCGAACCCCTAGATTAGATTCCAGTCTGTAACTAACTCCCGGGTATCTGTTATTCTATATATAAACCACCCCGAACCCCTCGATTAGATTCCAGTCTGTAACTCAATCCTTGGTATCTATTATTCCATATATAAACCCCACAAAACCCTCGATTAGATTCCAGTCTGCAACTCACTCCCGGGTATCTATTATTCTATATATAAACCCCACAAACCCCTCGATTAGATTCCAGCACTTCCACATCACAAGTTGAGGAAGGGGTCTCCCCCCATTTTAAAGTTAGTTAAAGGCTCTCCCGCCAAATTTAAGATGGAGAAGGGATGTCTCACAGGATATTGTTCTTTACACTCAATAATGTTAACACATTTTTGAACATTTTCAGTTTCCCCCTACACTTTCTCTTTCTGTCATCCTGTCTCGTTCCTTCTCTCCCTCTCCCATCCCATCTGTCTGCCACTCTATACATTTCTCTGTTTCTCTAACTCACCCCATATCTTTACCCTACACTCGCTCCCCTCTCTTCATCTCTCTCTCTCAACTCATCACTTTTTTATCGCTTGATCTCCTCTCTCTATCTCACTCGCTTACCCAGCTCTCTTTCCCTCTCTCCCTGCCTCTCTTCCTCTGAGAATCTAGTCTACAAACACCAGGCAGCCATTTTAGGTTTGTTCACAGTGGCCATTTTATGCCCCCACAGGAATGGGACACTTAGGACAGAGTTGACTCATGTAACATTAGTATTTTAAACGTGACAGAGACACAGGTATGGAGACATAAATTCCAGGTGTATTCCCTGGAATATTGAAGGATCCGGGCCTTCAGTCCCACACTTTGCTGTTGTGAATTTGAATTCTGAATTTTCTAAAACTGAATCTGGAAGTAAAAACCCCCGGGATGGAATGATTGACATTCTTTCTGCTGCTGCAAAGCCCGTGTCTGTGTCTGTTTCTCAGTATTTATTAACAATTTGAGATAATAGTTTAGAATGCCACAAGTTTGCCATAAT
>NC_135916.1:3927767-4301579 GCF_964194155.1 Cetorhinus maximus
CCATTAAACCTGGCCTTGCATACATTTTTCCTTTCATATATAACATTTGAACCCTCTCCAAGTCTCTCCCATCTAAATCCATCTGCACCCTCTCTCCATCTTGCGTTCATCCAGCCTCCCCTGAAGTGCACCCCTGCTGTTCAACTCGACCACTCCGAGTGTTAACGAATTCCACATTCCCCCCACTCTCTGGGTAAAGAGGTTTCCCCCAATTTGCCTTATTGGGAATATTAGTGATTGCCTCATGGTCATGGCACCTCGCGTTTTCTACGTCTTTTCACATTTAAACAACCTTAAAGACCTCAATCAGCTCAATCCTCAGCCTTCTCTCTTCTAGGGGGAGGAGCTGGTAGCCGATAGCTTTACATTATGGGACTTGTTTGGGTAAAGACTGGGGCGAGGGCTGACAGATGCTGGGGGGGCAGGGACATGCTGGGTGTTCAGGTTCACAAGATATTGCAAATCAACACCTCAAGTTGAGAGCAAAGCCAAGACTAATAGAAAACTGAATGCAGGGCAGGATGTAGAGAGGTGAATTCTCGAGATGTGATGGTGAACCCATATAAACCATTAATAATAGCTCCAATGGAGTGCTATGTGCAGTTTCATTGGAATAATGTTGTTGGAACAGAGAGAGAGAGTAGGTCTTGGCCTGCGATGAGGAAACAGCAGTATGAAGGTAGAGGTCGACAAAATGAAAGCATTTTATTTTGCATGGCCATTTGTGAGAGGTGTTGCAAACCATTGAGGGACAAGGGTGAGTAGGTGAAACAAAGAGATTCTTTCGATTGATGTTCTTTCCAGGGGATACTTGTCTTGATGAGGTGAGATATGGGATATAAGAGCAGGGAGGCTATGTTGGAAATGGATGAAACACTCGTGAGGACACAACCGGGATACTGCGCGCAGCTCTGGTCACCAGCACTAAAGGGAAGTTTTAACTGTGCTGGGGAGAGTATGGAGGAAATTTAACAGGATGTTGTCTGGACTGAAGGTTATTATTTATGACAGAATATTCCATAGGCTCTGGCTCTAGTCTTTGGGACAGAGGAGGCTGAATGGAAACCTAATCTGCATTGTATACAATGATGAGGGACCCAAATAGAGGGTCTGGATAGGAAACCCCTAGGCTCCCCTTGGATGAGGGAATGGGGGGGTGAAGGTTGGCGGGGGGTAGTGGGGTGGTGGGCAGGGGCATTGATATAGGGTAATGGGTAGAAGGCTAAGAGGAAATTCAAGGGGATTTTTTTTTAAGATAGTTGGAATCTGGAACTCTCAGCCTCCAAAGCCGTAGAGGCAGAATACCTCACAACATTAGAAACAAATACTTGTATGTGAGCTTCTAGTGTCATCGGCTACAAGGATAGGGGGAGGAGCTGGACAGTGGGATAATGTTGTCTGGGCCAATCCAAGCTGTAACATCCTACCAGTGTATGATTGGATGAAGTGACTGAGGCCGTGAAACAAGGAGGGGCACAAGGAAGTCCACTTTTCCGTTTATTTAAAGGCAGGTGACATGCTGAAATTTATACTGAGTGTTACAAGGTTGTGGATTACACCAGAGGAATTATTGACTGTAGGCTGGACAATGTGTTTATTAAAAAAAACGATCATTTCTCGTTCATGGGATGTGGGCGTCGCTGGGTGGGTCAGCATTTATTTCCCATCCCTAACTGCCCTTGTTCAGAGGGCACTTAAGAGTCGGTCAGATTGATGTGGGGCTGGAGTCACATGTAGGCCAGAGCAGGCAAGGGCGGCAGATTGTCTTCCCTAAAGGGCATTAGCGAACCAGATAGGTTGATGGTATCGTGGTCGTCATCAGACTTTCAATCCCCCTTAGTACACCGACCAGATCAGTGACTGTAAAGCTCCCGGGAGCTGAGTGAAGGAATTTGGGATGAGCACAGGCACTTGAGATTGTCCCTCTGCCTGATTGAAGGATGAAGGCCCACACGAATTCGTTAGACTCCAACCGCCTGTGTTCCTGTTGTCATCCATGTGAACTGAAGATTCACTGAGTAATGAGTTACACAGAAATTACAACACAGCCAAGCCTTTCCGCACAACAAGTTGTGGTTCATGTTTTTTTTCCTCTCTCCTCTCTACATACTTTGACTTCCCCTAAGGGTGTTACTTAACAGACCCATGCTAGCAATTTAAGACAATGATCAGGCAATGGAGTAGGTTTGTGTGGGGTGGTGTGGGTGAGGGGATTTTTTAGCATTAGACAGATGGTTACCAGTGTCTTCACAAAGAGGAAACCAATAACCAACTGACGCGAGGAGCGAATAACAAAGTGTGTGGAAATGGCCAGTGAGTGAGCTGGTGAGTGGAGGTGGGGGGGTGGGGGGTGGAGTGGGGGTGGTGGGGGGAGGGGCAGGAGGGGTGGGAAGGGGAGGGGAGGGGTGGGGGTTGGGGGGAGACCTTCCAGAGAAAGGGTAGAGGAGGGACAAGCCGAATGGAGAAAGAGAAGGAGGTTATGAGTGAAGCTCTTTCACAGATAGGGCCCAGGGGCATTAAGATGGATTGGGAAAGGTGATGGGAATGGGACTAAGGGGAAATTCCTTCGGAGAGAGGATGCAGGAGTCGGATATGGGAGAACGCGCCATGCAATAGGACTTTGGGAAGAATTTATTCAGGGCAATGACCTAATGAATAGGAACAGGAGTAGGCCATTCGGCCCATCTAGTCTGCTGATCTGAATGTGGCCTTAACCCCACTTCCCTGCCCATTCCTCAGAACTCTCGACTCCCTTGTCAAGCAAGATATTCTTCCCAGCTCCGCCTTAAATATATTTACTGACCCAACCTGCACTGCTCTCTGGGGGAGAGAATTCCACACTCTGACGACCCTCTGAGAGAAGAAATTCCTCCTCATCGCCATCTTAAATGGGAGACCCCTCTTTTCCTGAAACTTCCCTCCTTAGTTCTATGTTCCCACACGAGGGGGGACATCCTCTCAGCATTCACCATGTCAAGCCTTAATCAGTATCTCACATATTCCCATTTGAACACCACTCATTCTTCCAAACTCCAATGGGTGTAGGCCCAACCTACTCAACTTTTCCTCATGAGGCAAATCCCTACAACCCCCAAGCGTGGGAGGCTTCGATCTGTGGCCTGAGTTCAAAGTTCAGTTAATCAAATGGCCTTCTGGATTTGAGCACGTAAGCCTGGTTGATGCTTCCAGGGCAGTACTGAGGGAGTGCTGCTGTGTCAGAGGTGCCTTCTTTCACCAGGGACATTAAATTGAGACCCTGTATGCTCTCTTGTATACACTGCAGAATAGGCAATCTGACCATGTAGGAGAGCAGAAAAGACCCCCCTCAACTTGGCGTCCTTTTGAACCGCAATAGTGTGGGCCGTGTGGCAAGTCACTTGCACACAGCAAGATCCCACAAACAGCAACATGGCGACGACGAAATATCCTGCTTTGGTGATGTCACTGAATGGGTATTGGCCAGAGGAGAACTCTCCTGCTCCCCATTGTAAAAGTGTAGCGGGCATTTTGATAGATCATTTTTTTATTCCCCAAGGGCAGAGTACAAAAGGAGGAATGTGTTGCTCCAGCTGTGCAGGGCCTTAATGGGGCCTCATCTGGAGTACCATAGAAAAGTTATGGCTCTACTCCTGCTGCAAATTCATGTGTTCCACACTGTAAGAACCATAGAACACTACAGCACAGAAAACAGGCCATTCAGCCCTTCTAGTCTGTGCCAAAATATTATTCCGCTAATCCCATTGACCTGCACCCAGTCCATAACCTTCCAGACCTCTCCCATCCATGTATCTATCCAATTTATTCTTAAAACTTAAGAGTGAGCCCGCATTTACCATGTCAGATGGTAGCTCGTTCCACACTCTCACCACTCTCTGAGTGAAGAAGTTCCCCCTAATGTTCCCCCTAAACCTTTCCCCTTTCACCCTAAAGCCATGTCCTCTCGTGTTTATCTCTCCTAATCTAAGTGGAAAGAGCCTACTCGCATTTACTCTGTCTATACCCCTCACAATTTTGTAAACTTCTATCAAATCTCCCCTCATCCTTCTACGCTCCAAGGAAAAAAGTCCTAACCTGTTTAATCTTTCCCTGTAACTCAACTCCTTAAGACCCGGCAACATCCTAGTAAATCTTCTCTGCACTCTTTCAATCTTACTGATATCCTTCCCGTAGTTAGGCGACCAGAACTGCACACAATACTCCAAAGTTGGCCTCACCAATGTCTTATACAACCTCACCATAACATCCCAACTCCTATACTCAATACTTTGATTTATGAAGGCCAGTATGCCAAAAGCTTTTAAATGAAGACTTAAGACAGTGCATCTTTGGCAGGGGGCAGTGGGTGGAATGAGGGGGTGGCGGGGGATGATGGGGGAGTGAAGGTGATGGCACAGTTATATTGTCACCGGGCTGGCATTGCAGAGATCCAGGCTAATGCTGTGGGGATGGAAAGCAAGTTTAAACCCCACCAGGACGGAGGGTAGAATTTCAGCCCAATAAAAACATCTGTAGTTACAAGTCTGATTGACCATTTGGTTCTCTAAAGCCCTTTAGGGAAAGAAATACACATCCAACCCTACCCACCACGCCTCCACCACTGCTTATGTGACTCCAGATCCACAGCAATGCAATTGGCTCTGAAATGGCTGAGCAAGCCATTCAGTTCTCAATGGTAATTGACGCTTACCTAGCCTGGCAACGCCCACATTGAATGAATAAATAATAATAAAATAACTCTTGGCACTGGAGTGACTCTCAGAGAGCGGGAATGGGATTCGACCTCCATGTCTTTTGACTCAATGGCCCGAATGCCAGAAGCTGAGTCGCAGCTGACTCCTGCTAGCACTAGGAGGCGCTCTGAATGATTCCAAGGGTTAGTGGGAGTTGAACATGGAACTTTATAAGGTTATTGAAGGCGGTAGGTGGAATTCTGCATGAGTTTCTGCACTTTCATTCATAAATGAAACTTACAGAATACTGAAAGGCCTGGATAGAGTGGACGTGGGGAAGATGTTTCCGTTAGTAGGAGAGACTAGGACCCGAGGGCACAGCCTCAGAGTAAAGGGAAGACCTTTTAGGACAGAGATGAGGAGAAACTTCTTTAGCCAGAGAGTGGTGAATCTATGGAATTCATTGCCACAGAAGGCTGTGGAGGCCAGGTCATTGAGTGTATTTAAGACTGAGATAGATAGGTTCTTGATTGGTAAGGGGATCAAAGGTTACAGGGAGAAGGCAGGAGAATGGGGTTGAGAATCTTATCAGTCATGATTGAATGGCAGAGCAGACTCGATGGGCCGAATGGCCTAATTTCTGCTCCTATGTCTTATGGTCTTATAATAATCATGCTTTGAAGGAAGGGAGGAGATGGCAGGAGGAGGTGTGGGGGCTGGTGGATGGAGTTGAAAGATTTGGTAGAACAGGAGGACATTAGTTCCAAGTTCCAAGGGATATGGATCCAAGTTCATAACACATTAAAACCGATCTTCAGGTCCATGGGGCCATGCATAAAACCCATTCAATAACAGGCGGCATAACAAGGTGTGTCGATTCTGAAATTGGAGATGCAACGGAGAATCTATGTCAAACATGAGTAAGGTCACAGCTGAATGATGTGTGCACCCTTGGGATCAGCTCCATAGGCAACGTGTTCCAGAGCCACAGCAGATTCACTGGGATGCTGCCTGGCATAATGGTATACAGAGATCAAAGGTGGACTTTAAAACAAAGAGACTGCTTCAGCTTGAAAAAAAACAAAGAGGGACTCGGAGCTGATTTCAAAAAAGTGTTAACAATAAATTTATATGATGAATAGTTAAAGTGTAATTCCCTTGGAGGATGGGGGAGTCCAGGACAAGAGGGAATAACATTAATATTCGAGCCAAGCCGTTCATGGGAAATGTGAGGAAGCACTTGTACACATAAAGGGGATTTGAAACTTGGAACTCCCAATAGATAGCTTTTGAGGTTGTGTCAATGTGTATGTGTGTGTGCGTGTGTCTGTCTGTGTCTGTGTGTTGGTGATTTGTGAGTGAGTGTTGTTGTGCTTGTGTGTGAGAGAGTGTGTGACTGGGTGTGAATATGTTCATTTGTGAATAAGTGCGTGTGTGAGATGGTCTGTGTGATTCTGTTTGTGAGTGTATGGGAGAGGCTCTGTGTGTGTGTGTGTTTGTGTATGTGAGTCCATAAGTCTGTGTGAGTCTGTGTGTGTGACAATGTTTGACTGTCCACGTGGCTGTGTGCGTGACTGTGCTTCTGACTGAGTACGTGACTGTGTGACTGTGTGTGTGAATGTGTGTGTGTGTGACTGTGTGTGTATGTGAGTCTATGTGAGACTGTGTGTGAGAGAGTGTGTGACTGTACGTGTGACTGTGCTTGTGACTGTCCTGTGTGTGACCCTGTGTGCGTGTGTGTGGCTGTGTGTGTGATTGTGTGTGAGAGGAAATGTGTGTGTGTGTGAGTGAGTCTGTGTGTGACTCTGTGTGACCGTGTGTGTGAGCGTGTGAGTGTGTGTGAGTGTCTGTGTGTGTGTGCGTGTGGCTGTGTGTGTGATTGTGTGTGAGAGGAAGTGTGTGTGTGAGTGAGTGTGTATGCCTCTGTGTGACCATGTGTGTGAGTTGAGCATGTGTGTGTGTGACAGTGTGTGTGTGAGAGAGTTTGTGTGCGTGTGTCTGTGTGAGTGTGTGTGTGTGACTGTGTGTGTGTGATTGTGTGTGAGTGTGTGTATGTGTGTGTGTGTGTGACTGTGTGTGTGCGTGTGTGTGTGTGACTGTGTGTGAGAGAGAGAGAATGTGTGTTTCTGTGTGTGCGACTGTGTGTGAGAGGAAGTGTGTGTGTGTGAGTGAGCATGTTTGTCTCTGTGTGACCATGAGTGTGAGTTGAGTGTGTGTGTGAGAGAGTTTGTGTGTCTGTGTGTGTGTGTGACTGTGTGTGTGTGAGAGACTGTGTGTCTGTGATTGTGTGTGTGTGTGTGAGAGTGTGTGTGTGTATGTGTGTTTGTGTGACTGTGTGTGTGTGTGTGACTGTGTGTGAGCGTGTGTGTGGGTCTGATTTGAACATATCAAACCAGATTAATAGATTTTTGTTAGACAAGATTTCAGGGATCACAAATTATTAAATTACAGCACAGCTATAAAGAGCATGATCGATGGGCTGAATGGCCCCTTCCTATCCCTATGCTCCTCAAGTTAGGAAAGACAGTAAATGGGAAAAAGGTAGCATCCAATCATGAGGGACCTAGAACAAAGAGATACAGGAACGGGATTCAGTGTGAGATTTCAGAGAGACTGGGGTGTTGCAGTTCGCTAAGGGAGTCCGAGTTGCTGCGGCAGTGCACAATGTTAACATTCAATTGTTATTGTGTAGCTTCGGATTGTGATGCTGGAGTGTCCAATTCTCCTTCCATCACATGGCTGATCAGGAATCTCTCCCGCTCTTAGCGCCTGCCATTAGCGGCTGTTGGGTGGATCTACACGTTGATGTACAGGTTATCGTCATTAGTAACACGCCTTCCTGTCCATCATGTTCTGGGTAGGGAACTGGATACCAACCACCTGTCTCAGAATAAGGAAGGCGAGCCACCGCCCCACAAGAGCCCCACATAGGCAGGAGAGGGACACTGTAATTAGACAAAGTGTTGTGAGGCTGTACACCGTGTGTAAGGGGCTGCAGGAGAGCCCCTGGGAGCATGTAGGGACCGGCCAGGCAGATGTTTGAACGGGGAGAGGTTATGATGGGACATGGGAGCAGTACCGGCCCATTGGAATAGGACCACAGCTTGTATGGAGGACGAATGACTACTTAGGCCGGGAAACCAGTTTCAGTCTCGCCATGCCTGTCTCATTGTGCTAGCGGTTAGGAGCGAGACAACGGCAGCCGGCTCCACAATTGTAAAAAGAACGGGAAATGGCCGGGGGGGCGGGTCTGGGCCGATGGAGGAGTGGGCAGTTGATGAAACTCTACAATATGGAGGACAAATACACGTTAACACATAGCTGGAGTACAACTCGGGCAGAATAGGATGCTGTCTGCTATGAGGAAACACCAACATGGAGAAAGTGGTGGAAAAGTTGGGGCTTTTGAGAAGAAAATCTAAAATGATGGTTTGACGGAAATGCTAAAACAAGAAACATTGAGAGAAGGAGTTGGAGAGACGGAAATAGATTCCTTCCGAAAGCTGAAAACCGTCAGGGCTGTTTTATCTGAGCTTGACACGTTTCCAGTAATCCTGCTTTTGTGTGTTAGGAGTGAAGGGACAATGATTGAAAATGATGATCCAGGGTAATGTTCGGGTCTTATTTTTTAACAGGCAGTGTGCGATGAAGACAAAAACGTTTTTATTAGTGGTGGAAAGTGAATCAACCAGCTCTCAGAAGAGGGGAGTAGATGAACCCTTGAAGGAAGGAACCACACAGACCTTGCAAACGGCAAGCGAGGGGGTCAGGGGAGGAGGAATACACTCTTAGTGGCGGGGCGCAGAAGAGATGGGGCGAATGGTCAACAGGAGAGTAGGATAGGAGTCAAGGGAGAGTTTCTTTAAGGAGAGATCACAGGTGGGGATTGACCGAAGGAGGAAGGGGCGAGGGCAGTGGGATGAAGGGAAAAGGGTTTTGACTTTTGCCCTCATAATGTGAGCACAGGGGAGATGGCCCGAATGGGGAATTGGATTGAGGCCAATTGGGGAACTGTTTCAGAGACGGGGCACTCCCTGGATCACTCATTCCGCTACATGAAAACTCAATGAATTTTAGTTAAACATCTTTCTTCGGCGGAATAACGGGCGAAACAGTAAACAACTGCGCAAAGGTTCGCATTTTGAAATCTATATACGTGTTTTTGTGTTAAATAATCCAATTGAACGCCCGTAGAAGGATAGCTGTGTGGCCTATGGGTGTGTTAGTTGGGGACACTTAAGGGACAGAGGAGAAAACCTCGCATTAGCCACGAATATCTCTGCATATCGCGTTGAGAAAGTGTTGAGATCTCAGGACAAGGGCAGGCAACATCCCCGTGCATTTATACAGCGCCTATCCCTTTGATAAATGTCGTAAGGCCAGTCAAAGGCAGATAACTAGACCAATAACAACGAACACTGAGACCAGGATCTCTAACTGATCAAAAGAGGAGATTTTGAAGGCGCCGTTTCAAGGAGGTGGAGAGGTGTTTGGGGCTTAGTCAGCGGATTCCAGAGGGTGAGCCCAAGTGGACGAGCGAACCGACACTAGTATAGGGGAAGGGGAAGAAAAACAGATCTTAGAGGGTTGTGTTAGCTGGAAGTCTTCAGAGGCGAACAGGAGGGTTAGAATTGTCGGGGCTGGAGGAGGTTACAGAGATAGGGAGGGAGGGGGCGAAGGGCTGATGGAGAGATTTGAGCAGGATGATGAAAATTGTGGGGGTTGGAGGAGGTAACAGAGGCAGAGAAGCTGCGGGCAGCCTTGGAGTTGAAACGGAGGAACGAGGGTTTTAAAATCGAGGTGCAGGGCAGAGGCAGCATAGACGAATTTTTGGAGGCTCCAATATCAGGAACCGACCAGGGGAAAGCCTGGACACCTGGGATAGAAAAAGCAGAGTAAAGATCTCTGAAGTTCTTATTTAAAAGACACACAACATTGGTGTTTGAGGTACCTTAGAAGCAGTCGTTCGAATTTAGCTGCAGCTTCCTCATTCTAACCACTTCAATAGAGTTTAAGGATAAAGAAACCTTTCCTTTTTTTTAATGAACCCCACGTTTCGCTACCAACCACAGAAATAAAGGGGCACTTACCATTGGTCAGCAGAATTGAGACGGATACCATCTGGAGAATGGATTTCAGGTGCCAGACAGGCATCTTGCAGCAATGCTCTGCTCGGCCTATTCCTTTGACCGAGACCGGGGCTAAATATAAAAGGGCCCAGACCGTGCCAGAATGGATTGGTTACTGATCATGACGTGATGGGTAAGATCACTGTTCTTTTTTTAGAGAAGAAGGAAGGTTCTTGGTACTGCTGAGGGAGTAAAGTTGTGAAAAATATGGTTTCCTCGTGTGAACTTCTGCAGAGTGAGTGCTGGAGGTACCAGTCCTTTTCTGAGCTCCATTTGCAGAGAGGTTGCTCTGTCTAAGTGAGGCTGGAGGGAGTGCAGCCTCTGGAAGCTACCAGTCCCGTAGAGGAGCGCCTTCCACCGCTGGCTGCCGCTGTTGGAGATTGTAACACCTTTTGCAATCTTTCAAACTGATGATTCTCCCCCCACTTTTCACACCCGGGTCAAGCGCCAGCTGAACTGAAGGTGCTACCGATTTCCTGGTCGCCATTTCTGACCAGAATCCTGGTGCTAATTCTCATTGGCCCTGGTAAACATTTAACTCACAACCAACGTCACGAACACAGGTTATCAATTCAACATCATATTGCTCGTTGTTTTCTGCTTTAAAGTTGTGGGGGTGGGGGTGGCCTGCTTTGAAAATGGAAATTCTAATAACAAAAAGACTTGCATTGGCATAGCGCCTGTCACGCTCACTTTGACTTCTCAATTGATGCCTTATAGCCTACTTGCAACGCAGTCTCTGTTCTAATGAGGGAAATGCGGAGCAAATTTATGCACAGCAAGCTCCCAGGAAACAGCAATCGGATCATCTCTGGGAGGTAGTCGTGTCGTCTTCATGTCACTCGGGTGATGGTCCAGAAATCCAGGTTCAAGCCCTCGGGAAAAGGGTTCGAATCCTAGTACGGCCGCTGGTGGAATTGGAGTTCAGTTAATAAATGTGGAATGGGAAGTTGTTGACAGTGATGGTGACCATGGTAACTAGGACGGAATGCTTTTTTTAAAAAATATGATTCATTCTCATCTTCCTTCCATCATAAGGTCAGAAGTGGGGATGTTCGCTGATGATTGCACAATGTTCAGCACCATTTGCGACTCGTCAGATACTGAAGCAGCCCATCTCTAAATGCAGCAAGACCTGGACAATATCCAGGCTTGGGCTGACAAGTGACGAGTAACATTCACGCCACACAAGTGCCAGGCAATGACCATCTCCAACAGACAGAGAATCCAACAATCGCTCCTTGATGTTCAATGGCATTACCATCACTGAATCCCCACTATCAACATCCTGGGAGTTACCATTGACCAGAAACTGAAGTGGTCTAGCCATATAAATACTGTGGCTACAATAGCAGGTCAGGTGCTGGGAATTCTGCGGTGAGTAACTCACCTCCTGACTCCCCAAAGCCTGTCCACCATCTATAAGGCACAACTCAGGAGTGTGATGGGATACTCTCCACTTGCCTGGATGAGTGCAGGTCCCACAACACTCGAGAAGCTCGACACCATCCAGGACAAAGCAGCCCCACTTGATTGGCTCCCCATCCACAAACATTCACTCCCTCCACCACCAACGCACAGTAGCTGCAGTGTGTGTAGCATCTTCAAGATGCACTGCAGGAATTCACCAAGGCTCCTTAGACAGCACCTTCCAAACCCATGACCGTTACCATATAGAAGGACAAGGAAAGCAGACACATAGGAACACCAGCACCTGGAAATTCCTCTCCAAGCCACTCACCATCCTGACTTGGAAACATGTTGGCTGTTTTTTCACTGTAACTGGGTCAAAATCCTGGAACTCCCTTCCTAACAGCGCTGTGGGTGTACCGACACCACAGGGACAAAATCTTGGAATTCCCTTCCTAACCCACTTGTATCTGGCTGATTCTTAATTTCGCTCTGAAATGGACTAGCAAGCCGCTCAGTTCAAGGACAAATAGGGATAGGCTCCTGTCACAACCCATTAAAGAGTAAAATTAAAGACCAGGTAACCAGTTGTGTGATGTTGTCAGTGGGATTTTTTTTTGCAGGAACTGGATGGGACTCCCAGGCTCTCCCTCGACAGTGTGCCATGGGATCTTGTACAAGAAGACAATCAGACAGCTGGGGCCTATGAATTAACGTCTCATCCATAAAGCAGCACCGCCAACGATGCAGCACTCCCTCAGACAAGACGCCAACGCTTCCCCCATCACTGCTCCAATTCTGCTGAAGCTTCGCTTTACCTCGCCAAGGCCACGAGTTTCCTTTTTTTAATGCACGGTGCGGAGACATGAAAACAACAGCAGCAAGAATTTGAACACTTCTTAGTGGAAACGGCCAGTTCCGCCCCCGCTTTGTGGCTTATGCTGCCAAGCCGGGGAATGCAGATGTCAGTGACCCTCCAGGGAGGGCGCTGTTGAGCTGCTCCGAGAACCGTGGAACTCATCCTACCAATAAACCCGCCTCCTGTTCCCTGGGTCCTGTTCCCACTAAATTGCTGACCACCCAACCTCCCATCCTGGCTCCCGGGTCAGTCCATATTGTTCACGGTTCTCTCCTGAGGCACCATCCTCCGTTTCAAACTGGTTTAGCAATGTTACTTCTCAAACAAAATGTAGAGAAATGCAAGACACCGCCCCCATCTCCAATCTCCCTCTCCTTTCCAAATCCCTTGAATGTGTTGCCGCCTTCAAAACATTTTCCCACCATTCCCGGAGCTCCATGTTTCAAATTCTCCACGTGGGATGCCGGCCTTGTTATCCAATAGAAACGAGATCATAGGAAATTCACCAGCGACTTCATACGTGGCAGTGACAAGGGTAAACGGTGCACAATTACTTTTATCACTGGGAAATGGCAGATACATGGATGTCCTTCACAGAACAAGCACTTAACGGCAGAAATAAAAAAATAATAAATATTTCTGGATAAATCTCAGCAGGTCCAGCAGCATCTGTGGAGAGACAAACAGAGTCAAGGTTTCACCTTCAATATAACGCTTCTTCTGAAATGGGGAGCGGTGGAATGTGCTGGAGATTCGGCTGTTGAACGCAAGGTGAGGGGGAAGGTGGTGCAAAGGAAAAAAGGGTCATGGATTAGTTAGAGGTTTGGGGAGATTAAATTACAAAGATGCCATGGAACAAATGGGAAAGAGAGGGTGAATGGTAAAAGTAAAGGACCAAAGCATTGGTCCAGAGCAGGTGTTAATAGCAGATTAAAGGTCATCGCTGTCTGATAGCTAAATAGCAGAATGTGTTAACTGGAGAATAAAGGTCAGTGCTGCCTGAAAGCAAAACATGAGCAAATGATATAGACTGAAAATCGGGGAAAATAATGCAAATAGAGGACAGAGTTCATGGTCTGAAGATGTTGAATTCAGTTTTGAGTCCATAAGCCTGGAAGACGCCAAATTGGGAGATGTGGCTCTTTTCCCACAGCTTTGTTGAGCTTCACTGGAACATTGCATCAGGCCGAGGACTGAAATGAGAGCAAGATGCTAGACTGGAATAGCAACCGGAGCGGGGCCTTGTTTGTGGACTAAGCAGAGATGTTCTACAAAGTGGTCACCCAGCCTATGTTGAGTCTTCCCACAGTAGAGGAGTCCACACTGTCAGCAGCGAATGTAATGGACTAATTTTCTATTTCATTTCTTCTTTCATGGGGTGTGGGTGTCACTGTCACGATGTGCCTTTATTACCCGTCCCTAATTGCCCTTGAACTGAGTGACCTGCTGGCCCCTTTCAGAGGGCAGTTCAGAGTCAACCACATACCTACGTGTGGAAAGTCAAACGCAAGGCAGGCCTGATAAGGATGAAGGTTTTCCTTCCCTGTTGGGTGTTAGTGAACCAGATGGGTTTTTACTCAAATCCATGGCGGTTTCATGGTCACCGTTACTGGGAGACGAGTTTGCAATTCCACATATTGGGACCTAAATTTCGACTTGAATCCGTGTCCCCAGTGGATGAGCCCGAGGCTCAACCATCCAAATACAACCAGATTACAACTGTTACCATTTGTGAGAGGAAGAGGAAGCAGTAAATAGTTGCTTCACCTGAAATGACTGTTTTTACTTAATTGTAGAAGAGGTTCGGAGGGTGAAATTTCCTGTAACTACACAAAAATAAATATAGCTGGAAAATCTCAGCTGGTCTGACAGTATCTGCGGAGAGGAATACAGTTCACGTTTCCAGTCCATATGACACTTCATCAGAACTGAGTAAAAATAGAAATGAGGTGAAATATAAGCTGGTTGAGGGGGGTGGCACAGGTAGAGCTGGATAGATGGCCAGTGATAGGTGGAGGCAAAGAAGAGATTATCAAATATGTTACAGACAAGAGGAAAAGGTGGTGTTGAAGCATTTGTGCTTCTTTATGTCCAAAATGCAGGCGGATGGGGATGTAGCTCAGTGGTAGAGCGCATGCTTCGCATGTATGAGGTCCCGGGTTCAATCCCCGGTATCTCCATTTCGGCTTTTGAACGCAGCCGTGCACAGTTTCTCACCTTTACACACACAGACATGGTTAACTCGCTTCATATGTGCAGAAAGCGATCATTCGCCAACATCAAAATTCAATGAAGGATGCGCCATCTGTCGGAATAGCTTCAAAATAAAGCTCTTCACATCATCAAAGCAACACCTGTGGTTGTTCATTGAGACATTTGTACCTTCAGTGATTTGTGTGCTTGTTGACTCACGACACTCAGGGTTCAAGCTCTCGTTCAATGCTTTGTGGCTTTGCGGCAGGAAGCATTCGCCCAGAGTAGGTGATAACCGCAGAATAAAGGTGGGCGCTGTCTGAGAGCAAAAAGGCAGAATGTGTTAGCGCTGGAAGGGGCAGCTCATTGGACAGTCCCAAGCCCAATGACAGATAGTTCCATAAGATCCTCGCACTTGTTGTTGGCGGTGAGTTTGGAGACAGGCTAGAATGTTTCAGAATAGGTAATTGATGACTGAAAGGAAGAGTCTGTTTGCCTTGTGTTCATTGACAACTTTTTCATTCAATCCGCCCCGCTATCTAACTTATCCCTCACCTCCTTAGCACCAGCTGTCCTTCTGCCCTTTTATTCAACAGCACAGAGCCCATCACACCCCCATCTCTCTCCTCTCTTCGGAAGACGACGCATATCCGGCTCTGAAAACCACCCGCTTCTCTCTCCACTGTTGCTGTCGGTTCTGATGAGTTTTTCAGCTCTTTCTGTTTTCATTTCAGCTTCCAAGGGCTAAATTGTTATCACCCTCTTTCTGTCCACCAACACTTCTTTCGTCCTACTAGTTCTGAAACGTGTGGTCATGTGCAGTCCAGAAGGGGGATGCAGGAGTTGCTGTCAGTGACTCTCCAGAGAGGGCGCAGTTGAGCTGCTCCGAAATCCGGGGAACTCATCCTGTCCATGAGCCCCGCCTCCTGTTCTCTGGGCTCTGTTTCCACTAAATTGCTGACCACCCAACTTCACATCCTGGCTCCCTGGTCAGTGCATTCTATTATAATATTATTATATATTAGTTTATTATATATATTATATATATATATATAAAATAGATATGTTATTATAATATTGTTCAGTGTACTCATCTGAGCCACTACTTTCCGTTTCAAACCTGTTTAGTCACCTCACTTCTCTAAACAATGTGGAGATAATGAACTCTCTGCACCTGAAATACACCGCTCCCATCTCCAATCTCCCTCTCCTCTCCAAAGTCCCTGAATGTGTTGCCGACTTCAAAACATTTGCCCGTCATTTCACGAGCTTCATGTTTGAAATTCTCCACGTGCGATTCAGCCTTTGATACCCAATCGAAAAGAGGCCATTGCAAATTCACCAGCGACATCATACGTGGCAGAGACAAGGGTAAAGGATGTACAACTATCTTCATAACTTGTAAGTGGCAGATACATGGGAGTTCTTCACAGGACAGGCACTTAAAGGCAGAAATAAAAAGAAAAAAAAAAATTGCTGGGCAATTCTCCGCAGGTCTAGCAGCATTTGTGCGGATAGAAACAGAGTTAATATTTCATCTTCAATATGACGTTTCTTCTGAAATCAGGAGTGGTGGAATGTGGTGGGTTTTCGGTTGTTGGACGCAAGTTGAGGTGGAAGGTTGTCAGGGAAAAGAGGGTCATGGATTGCTTAGAGGTCTGGGGACATTAAGTTACAAAGGAGCCATGGAACAAATGGGAAAGAGAGGGGGAATGGTATGAGTAAAGGAACAAAGCATTGGTGCAGAGCAAGTGTTTATAGCCGATTAAAGGTCAGCGCTGTCTGAAAGCAAAATAGAAGAATGTGGTAATAGGAGAATAAAGGTCAGTGCTGTCTCAAAGCAAAACACGAGATCACGATATAGACTGACAATCGGGGAAAAATAAGAGAAATAGAGGACAGAGTTCATGTTCTGAAGATGTTGAATTCAGTTTTGAGTCCATAAGCCTGGAAGACGCCAAATTGGGAGATGAGGTTATTTTCCCTCAGTTTTGTTGGGCTTGACTCGAACATTGCATCAGGCCGAGGACTGGTATGTGAGCATCAGCGCAAGATGCTGAACCTGAATAGGAACCGGACCTGGGCCATGTTTGTGGACTGAGCAGAGATGTTCTACAAAGTGGTTACACAGCCTGTGTTGAGTCACCCCAAAGTAGAGGAGTCCACACTATCAGCAGCGAATGCAATGGACTAATTTTCTATTTTCTTTGTTCTTTCATAGGTTGTGGGTGTCACTGACAGGGTCAGCATTTGATACCCATCCCTAATTGCCCTTGAACTGAGTGAGTTGCTGGGCTCTTTCAGAGGACAGTTAAGAGTCAACCACATACCTATGTGTGGAAATTCACAAGTAGGGCAGGCCTGATAAGGATGAAGGTTTTCCTTCCCTGTAGGGTGTTAGTGAACCAGATGGGTTTTTACTCAAATCGATGGCGGTTTCATGGTCACCGTGACTGGGAGACGAGTTTTCAATTCCACATATTGGTACCTAAATTTCGACTTGAATCCGTGACCCCAGTGGATGAACCTGGGGCTCAACCATCCTAATACAACCACATTACAACTGTTACCCTTCGTGAGTGGAAGAGGAACTAGTAAATAGTTGCTTCACCTGAAAGGAGATTTGTTAATTAATTGTAGGGTGAAATTGCCTGTAACTACACAAAAATAAAAATAGCTGGAAAATCTCATCAGTTCTGACAGCAGCTGCTAGAGGAATACAGTTCACGTTTCGAGTCCATATGACACTTCATTAGAACTGAGGAAAAATAGAAATGAGGTGAAATATAAGCTGGTTGAGGGGGGTGGCACAGGTTGAGCTGGATGGAGGGACAGTGACAGGTGGAGGCAAAGAAGAGATTGTCAAAGATGTCACAGACAAGAGGACAAAGTGGTGTTGAAGCATTTGTGCTCCTTTATGTGGAGGGTAAGTACCGATGGGGATGTAGCTCAGTGGTAGAGCGCATGCTTCGCATGTATGAAGTCCCGGGTTCAATCCCCGGCATCTCCATTTCGTCTTTTGAAAGCAGCCGTGCACAATTTCTCACCTGTACACACACAGACATGGTCAACTCGCTTCATATGTGCAGAAAGCGATCATTCGCCAACATCCGAATTCAATGAAGGATGCGCCATCTGTCGGAATGGCTTCAAAATCGAACTGTTCACATAATCAAAGCAGCATCTGTGGCTGTTCATTGAGACATTTGTACCTTCAGTATTTTGTGTGCTTGTTGACTCACGACACTCAGGGTTCAAGCTCTCGTTCAATGCTTTGTGGCTTTGCGGCAGGAAGCAGTCGCCCAGAGTAGGTCATAACCGCAGAATAAAGGTGGGCGCTGTCTTAGGGCAAAATAGCAGAATGTGTTAGCGCTGGAAGAGGCAGCTCATTGGACAGTCCCAAACCCAATGACGGAGAGTTCCATCAGCTCCTCGCACTTGTTGTTGTCGGTGAGTTTGGAGACAGGCTAGAATGTTTCAGAATAGGTTATGGGTGAGTGAAAGGAAGAGTCTGTTTGCCTTGTGTTCAATGACAACTTTTTCATTCAATCTGCCCCGCTATCTAACTTATCCCTCACCTCCTTAGGACCAGCTGTCCAAAAGCCCTTTTATTCAACAGCACAGAGCCCATCACACCCCTATATCTCTCTCCTCTCTTCGGAAGAAGACGCATATTCGGCTCCGAAACCCACCCGCTTCTCTCTCCACTGGTGCTGTCGGTTCTGATGAGTTTTTCAGCTCTTTCTGTTTTCATTTCAGCTTCCAATGGCTAAATTGTTATCACCCTCTTTCTGTCCACCAACAATTCTTTAGGCCGATTAGTTCTGAAGCGTGTGGACATGTGCAGTCCAGAAGGGGGATGCAGGAGTTACTGTCAGTGACTCTCCAGGGAGGGCGCTGTTGAGCTGCTCCGAGAACCGCGGAACTCATCCTGTCCATGAGCCCCGCCTTCTGTTCCCGGGGCTCTGTTCCCACTAAATTGCTGACCACCCAACCTCCCAACGTGATCCGAGGTCTGTAAATATTGTTCAAGGTTCACTCCTGAGGCACCGTCTTCCGTTTCAAACCTGTTTAGCCATGTCACTTCTCTAAAAAATGTAGAGATAATGAACTCTCTGCAACTGAAAGACACCGCTCCCATCTCCAATCTCCCTCTCCTCTCCAAAGTCCCTGAATGTGTTGCCGACTTCAACACATTTGCCCGTCATTTCCCGAGCTTCATGTTTGAAATTCTCCATGTGGGATTCAGCCTTTGATACCGAATCGAAAAGAGGCCTTTGCAAATTCACCAGCGACTTCATACGTGGCAGTGACAAGGGTAAATTACCTTTATAACTGGGAAATGGCAGATGCATGGAATTTCTTCACAGAACAGGAAATTAAGGGCTGAAATAAATAGAAAAAAAGTGCTGTAAAAATCTCAGCAGGTCTAGCAGCATCTGTGTGGATAGAAACAGAGTTAACATTTCACCTTCATTCTGACGTTTCTTCTGTAATCAGGAGTGGTGGAATGTGGTGGGTCTTCGGCTGTTGGAAGGAAGGTGAGGAGGAAGGTGGAACAGAAAAAAGAGGGTCATGGATTGATTAGAGGTCTGGGGACATTAAATTACAAAGATGCCATGGAACAAACGGGTAAGAGAGGGGTAATGGTATGAGTAAAGGTACAAAGCATTGGTCCAGAGCAGGTGTTAATAGCAGATTAAAGGTCAGCGCTGTCCGAAAGCAAAATAGCAGAATGTGTTAATAGGAGAATAAAGGTCAGTGCTACCTGAAAGCAAAACAGGAGATCAAGATATAGACTGAAAATCGGGGAAAATAATACAAATAGAATCAGAGTTCATGGTCTGAAGGTGTTGAATTCAGTTTTGAGTCCATAAGGCTGGATGACGCCAAATTGGAAGCTGAGGTTCTTTTCCCAGAGCTTTGCTGGGATTCACTGGAACATTGCATCAGGCCGAGGGCAGAACCGGGGCGGGGCCATGTTTGTGGACTGAGCAGAGATGTTCTACAAAGTGGTCACCCAGCCTGTGTTGAGTCTTCCCAAAGTAGAGGAGTCCACACTCTCAGCAGCGAATGCAATGGACTAATTTTCTATTTCCTTTGTTCTTTCATGGGATGTGGGCATCACTGGCACGATGTGCCTTTGTTACCCGTCCCTAATTGCCCTTGAACTGAGAGAGTTGATGGGCCCTTTCAGAGGGTAGTTAAGAGTCAACAACATACCTATGTGTGGAAAGTCACAAGTAGGGCAGACCTGATAAGGATGAAGGTTTTCCATCCCTGAAGGGTGTTAGTGAACCAGATGAGTTTTTACTCTAATCGATGGCGGTTTCATGGTCACCGTTACTGGGAGACGAGTTTTCAATTCCACAATTTGTGGCCTAAATTTCGACTTGAATCCGTGTCCCCAGTGGATGACCCTGGGGCTCAAACATACAAATACAACCACATTACAAATATTAACTTTCCTGAGTGAAAGAGGAACCAGTTAGTAGTTGCTTCAGCTGGAAAGAGTGTTTATACTTAATTTTAGGGTGAAATTGCCTGTAAAAACACAGAAATTAAAATCGTTCGCAAACCTCAGCAGGTCTGACAGCATCTGCGGAGAGGAATACAGTTCACGTTTCGAGTCCATATGGCACTTCGTCAGAACTGAGGAGAAATAGAAATGAGGTGAAATATAAGCTGGTTGAGGGGAGTGGAACAGGTAGAGCTGGATAGAGGGCCAGTGATAGGTGGAGGCAAAAAAAAGATTGCCAAAAATGTCACAGACAGAAGGACAAATGGTTGTTGAATATATGTATTTGAGCCTCTTTACTTACCACCCGATTACGTGTGGGGATGTAGCTCAGTGGTAGAGCG
Source organism: Cetorhinus maximus (assembly GCF_964194155.1). NCBI lineage: Eukaryota > Metazoa > Chordata > Chondrichthyes > Lamniformes > Cetorhinidae > Cetorhinus > Cetorhinus maximus. Next base: position 3,947,891 of record NC_135916.1, read on the forward strand.
CATGTTTTGCATATATGACGTCCCGGTTTCAATCCCCGGCACCTCTACTTCGCCTTTTGACCGCAGCCATGCACAGTTTCTCACCTTTACAAACACGGACATGGTAATGTGCAGAAATCGATCATTCGCCAACATCCGAATTCAATGAAGGATGCGCCATCTGTCGGAATGGCTTCAAAATAAAGCTGTTCACATCATCAAAGCAGCATCTGTGGTTGTTCATCGAGACAACCATGAGGGCCCGCAGAAACGCATTTGTTCCTTCGGTGTTTTGTGTGCTTGTTGACTCACGACATCTCAGAGTTCAAGCACTCGCTCAGCAGTGTCCATGTCTCTGCTTCACGGTTCCTTGGAGTTTGTGGATCACTCCAGCTCGGAAACTAACTCACCCTGAGTATGTTGTCACATTCTAGGCAGCACACATAGGAAGGATGCGAAGGTTTATGAATGGGTCGCCCTGAGGTTATAACCGGGAGCGCTCGAGAGACGAGAAGCTTCAGTTCCGCGGAGGAGGTGCAGAGTCTGGGGCTATTCCCCTTCGAGGAGGGAATGTTGACAGGAGGTTTGATAGAGGCGTTCAAAATCATGAGGGGTCTGGACAGATTCGATGGGGAGAAACAATTCCCTGTGTTTGAGATGTTGGGATAATTTGACATTCAAGAACCGAATAGAAGAGATTGTATCGAGATTGCGGGAGATTCTATCGAAAATGGAGATAATTATAACGAGGTTGGAGTGACTGTATCAAGATTGGGGGTGATTGTAACGAGATCCGGGGTGACTGTGTCGAGATTGGGGCTCATTATATCGTGTTTGGAGTGATTTATCGAGATTGGGGTTGATTGTATCGAGATTGGGGGTGATTGTAACGGGATCTGGTGTGGCTGTATCGAGATTAGCGTTGATTGTATCGAGATGTGGGGAGATTGTGTCGAGATTGGGGGTGATTGAGCTGCTCGAGAGCCGGGGAACTCATCCCGTCCATGAGCCCCGCCCCCTCTTCCCTGGCTTCTGTTCCAACCTCCCATCCTGGCTGCATCTCAGTCAATATTGTTCTCGGTTCTCTCCTTAGGCACCATCCTTCCTTTCAAACTTGTTTAGTCAAGTCACTTCTCAGAAAAATGTAGAGATAATGAACCCTCTGTAGCTGCAATTTACCGCCCCCATCTCCAATCTTCCTCTCCTCTCCAAAGATCCTGAATCTGCTTCCGCCTTCAAAACCAGTGCCCATCGTATTCCGAGCTCCATGTTGCAAATATTCCCTTGTTACCCAATCGAAAAGAGACCATAACAAATTCACCAGCGACCCCATACGTGGCAGAGACAAGGGTAAACTGTGCACAATTACCGTTATAACTGGGAAATGGCAGATACATGGAATTTCTTCACAGCACAAGCACTTAACGGCAGAAATAAAATTAAAACAGTACGTGTTGGAAAAGCTCAGCAGGTCTGGTTGCATCAGTGGATAGAGAAACAGAGTTAACGTTTCACTATCAACATGAATTTTCTTCGGAATTGAAGAGAGGTAAAGGTAAGCGCTGTCTGTAAGCAAAATAGCAGAATGTGGTAATAGGAGAATAAAGGTCAGTGCTGCCTGAAAGCAAAACATGAGCAAATGATATAGACTGACAATCGGGGAAAATAATAAAAATAGAGGGCAGAGTTCATGCTCTGAAGATGTTGAATTCAGTTTTAAGTGCATAAGCCTGGAAGACGCCAAATTGGAAGATGAGGTTCTTTTCCCACAGCTTTGTTGGGCTTCACTGGAACGTTGCATCAGGCCGAGGAGTGAAATGTGAGCATGAGAGCAAGATGCTGAAATGGAATAGCAACCGGGGCGGGGCCATGTTTGTGGGCTGAGCAGAGATGTTCTAAAAAGTGGTCACCCAGCCTGTGTTGAGTCTTCCCAAAGTAGAGGAGCACACACTGTCGGCAGCGAATGTAATGGACTAATTTTCTATTTCCTTCGTTCTTTCATGGGATGTGGGCGTCACAGACAGGATCAGCCTTTGTTACCCGTCCCTAATTGCCCTTGAACTGAGTGAATTGCTGGGCCCTTTCAGAGGGCAGTTAAGAGTCAACCGCATACCTACGTGTGGAAAGTCACAATTAGGACAGGCCTGATAAGGATGAAGGCTTGCCTTCCCTGAAGGATGCTAGTGAAGCAGATGGGTTTTTACTCAAATCGATATCGGTTTCATGGTCACTGTGACTGGGAGACGAGTTTTCAATTCCACATATTGGGACCTAAATTTCGACTTGAATCCATGTCCCCAGTGGATGAGCCTGGGACCCAACCATCCTAATACAACCACATTACAACTGTTACCCTTCGTGAGTGGAAGAGGAACCAGTTAATAGTTGCTTCACCTGAAAGGAGTGTTTTTACTTAATTGTAGAAAAGGTTCGGAGGGTGAAATTACCTGTAACTACACAAAAATAAAAATAGGTGGAACATCTCAGCTGGTCTGACAGTATCTGCAGAGCGGAATACAGTTCACGTTTCCAATCCATATGACACTTCAACAGAACTGAGGAAAAATAGAAATGAGGTGAAATATAAGCTGGTTGAGGGGGGTGGCACAGGTAGAGCTGGATAGAGGGCCAGTGATAGGTGGAGGCAAAGATGAGATTGTCAAAGATGTCACAGACAAGAGGACAAAATGTTGTTGAAACATTTGTGCTTCTTAATGTCCCAAAGCAGGTACCTGGGGATGTAGCTCAGTGGTATAGCGCATGCTTCGCATGTATGAGGTCCCGGGTTCAATCCCCTGCATCTCCATTTCGCCTTTTGAATGCAGCCGTGCACAGTTTTTCACCTTTACACAAACAGACATGGTAAATTCGCTTCATATGTGCAGAAAGCGATCATTCGCCAACATCCGAATTCAATGAAGGATGCGCTTTCTGTCGGAATGGCTTCATAATAAAGCTGTTCGCGTAATCAAAGCAGCACCTGTGGTTGTTCATTGAGACATTTGTACCTTCAGTGTTTTGTGTGCTTGTTGACTCACGACACTCAGGGTTCAAGCTCTCGTTCAATGCTTTGTGGCTTTGCGGCAGGAAACATTCGCCCTGAGTAGGTGATAACCGCAGAATAAAGGTGGGCGCTGTCTTAGGGCAAAATAGCAGAATGTGTTAGCGCTGGAAGGGGCAGCTCATTGGACAGACCCAAGCTCAATGACAGATAGTTCCATCAGCACCTCGCACTTGTTGTTGGGGGTGAGTTTGGAGGCAGGCTAGAATGTTTCAGAATAGGTTATGGGTGATTAAAAGGAAGAGTCTCTTTGTCTTGTATTCAATGACACCTTATACATTCCGTCTGCACCGCTATCTAACTTACCCGTCACCTCCATAGCCCCAGCTGTCCTTCTGCCCTTTTATTCAACAGCACAGAGCCCATCACACCCCCATGTCTCTCCTCTCTTCGGAAGAAGACGCATATCCGGCTCTGAAAACCACCCGCTTCTCTCTCCACTGTTGCTGACAGTTCTGTTGAGTTTTTCAGCTCTTTCAGTTTTCAATTCAGCTTCCAATGGTTAAATTGTTACCACCCACTTTCTGTCCACCAACACTTCTTTCGTCCTATTAGTTCTGAAACGTGTGGTCATGTGTAGTCCAGAAGGGGGATGCAGGTGTTGCTGTCAGTGACTCTCCAGGGAGGGCGCAGTTGAGCTGCTCCGAGATCCGGGGAACTCATCCTGCCCATGAGCCCCGCCTCCTGTTCTCTGGGCTCTGTTTCCACTAAATTGCTGACCACCCAACTTCACATTCTGGTTCCCTGGTCAGTGCATTCTATTATAATATTATTATAAATTAGTATATTATATATATTATATATATATATAATATAGATATATTATTATAATATTGTTCAGTGTACTCTTCTGAGCCACTACTTTCCGTTTCAAACCTGTCTAGTCACCTCACTTCTCTAAACAATGTGGAGATAATGAACTCTCTGCACCTGAAATACACCGCTCCCATCTCCAATCTCCCTCTCCTCTCCAAAGTCCCTGAATGTTTTGCCGACTTCAAAACATTTGTCCGTCTTTTCACGAGCTTCATGTTTGAAATTCTCCATGTGGGATTCAGCCTTTGATACCCAATCGAAAAGAGGCCATTGCAAATTCACCAGCGACTTCATACGTGGCTGTGACAAGGGTAAACGATGCACAATTATCTTTATAACTTGTAAGTGGCAGACACATGAGAGTTCTTCACAGGACAGGCACTTAAAGGCAGAAATAAAAACAAAAAAAAAGTGCTGGGCAATTCTCCGCAGGTCTAGCAACATTTGTGCGGATAGAAACAGAGTTAATATTTCACCTTCAATATGACGTTTCTTCTGAAATCGGGAGTGGTGGAATGTGGTGGGTTTTCGGTTGTTGGACGCAAGTTGAGGTGGAAGGTTGTCAGGGAAAAGAGGGTCATGGATTGCTTAGAGGTCTGGGGACATTAAATTACAAAGATGCCATGGAACAAATGGGAAAGAGAGGGGGAATGGTATGAGTAAAGGAACAAAGCATTGGTGCAGAGCAAGTGTTAATAGCAGATTAAAGGTCAGCGCTGTCTGAAAGCAAAATAGCAGAATGTGGTAATAGGAGAATAAAGGTCAGTGCTGTCTCAAAGTAAAACATAAGATCACGATATAGACTGACAATTGGGGAAAAGTAAGAGAAATAGAGGACAGAGTTCATGGCCTGAAGATGTTGAATTCAGTTTTGAGTCCATAAGCCTGGAAGACGCCAAATTGGGAGATGTGGTTCTTTTCCCACAGCTTTGTTGGGCTTCACTCGAACATTAGATCAGGCCGAGGACTGGTATGTGAGCATCAGCGCAAGATGCTGAACCTGAATAGGAACCGGACCTGGGCCATGTTTGTGGACTGAGCAGAGATGTTCTACAAAGTGGTTACAAAGCCTGTGTTGAGTCTTCCCAAAGTAGAGGAGTCCACACTATCAGCAGCGAATGCAATGGACTAATTTTCTATTTTCTTTGTTCTTTCATAGGTTGTGGGTGTCACTGACAGGGTCAACATTTGTTACCCATCCCTAATTGCCCTTGAACTGAGTGAGTTGCTTGGCCCTTTCAGAGGACAGTTAAGAGTCAACCACATACCTATGTGTGGAAAGTCACAAGTAGGGCAGGCCTGATAAGGATGAAGGTTTTCCTTCCCTGTAGGGTGTTAGTGAACCAGATGGGTTTTTACTCAAATCGATGGCGGTTTCACGGTCACCGTTACTGGGAGACGAGTTTTCAATTCCACATTTTGGTACCTAAATTTCGACTTGAATCCATGACCCCAGTGGATGAACCTGGGGCTCAACCATCCAAATACAACCACATTACAACTGTTACCCTTCGTGAGTGGAAGAGGAACCAGTAAATAGTTGCTTCACCTGAAAGGAGAGTTTTAAATTAATTTTATGGTGAAATTGCCTGTAACTACACAAAAATAAAAATAGCTGAAAATCTCAGCAGTTCTGTCAGCATCTGCGGAGAAGAATACAGTTCGCCATTCGAGTCCATATGACACTTCATTAGAACTGAGATAAAAGAGAAATGAGGTGAAATATAAGCTGGTTGAGGGGGGTGACAAAGGTTGAGTTGGATGGAGGCCCAGTGACACGTGGAGGCAAAGAAGAGATTGTCAAAGATGTCACAGACAAGAGGACAAAGTGGTGTTGAAGCATTGCTGCTTCTTTATGTGCAAGGTCAGTGCCGGTGGGGATGTAGCTCAGTGGTATACCGCATGCTTCGCATGTATGAAGTCCCGGGTTCAATCTCTGGCATCTCCATTTCGTCTTTTGAATGCAGCCGTGCACAATTTCTCACCTGTACACACACAGACATGGTCAACTCGCTTCATATGTGCAGAAAGCGATCATTCGCCAACATCCGAATTCAATGAAGGATGTGCAATCTGTCGGAATGGCTTCAAAATAAAGCTGTTCACATAATCAAAGCAGCATCTGTGGATGGTCGTTGAGACATTTGTACCTTCAGTGTTTTGTGTGCTTGTTGACTCACGACACTCAGAGTTCAAGCACTCGTTCAATGCTTTGTGGCTTTGCGGCAGGAAGCATTCGCCCAGAGTAGGTGATAACCGCAGAACAAAGGTGGGCGCTGTCTTAGGGCAAAATAGCAGAATGTGTTAGCGCTGGAAGAGGCAGCTCATTGGACAGTCCCAAACCCAATGACAGAGAGTTCCATCAGCTCCTCGCATTTGTTGTTGAGGGTGAGTTTGGAGACAGGCTAGAATGTTTCAGAATAGTTATGAGTGAGTGAAAGGAAGAGTCTCTTTGTCCTCTGTTCAATGACACCTTTTTCATTCAATCTGCCCCGCTATCTAACTTATCCCTCACCTCCTTAGGACCAGCTGTCCAATAGCCCTTTTATTCAACAGCACAGAGCCCATCACACACCTATCTCGCTCCTCGCCTCGGAAGAAACGCATATTCGTCTCCGAAACCCACCCGCTTCTCTCTCAACTGGTGCTGCCAGTTCTGATGAGTTTTTCAGCTCTTTCTGTTTTCATTTCAGCTTCCAAGGGCTAAATTGTTATCACCCTCTTTCTGTCCACCAACAATTCTTTCGGCCGAGTAGTTCTGAAACGTGTGGACATCTGCAGTCCAGAAGGGGGATGCAGGAGTTGCTGTGAGTGACTCTCCAGGGGGGGCGCTGTTGAGCTGCTCCGAGAACCGGGGAACTCATCCTGTCCATGAGCTCCGTCTCCTGTTCCCTGGGCTCCGTTCCCACTAAATTGCTTACCACCCAACCTCCCAACGTGATCCGAGGTCTGTCAATATTGTTCAAGGTTCACTCCTGAGGCACCTTCTTACGTTTCAAACCTGTTTAGTCATGTCACTTCTCTAAAAAATGTAGAGATAATGAGCTCTCTGCACCTGAAAGACACCGCTCCCATCTCCAATCTCCCTCTCCTCTCCAAAGTCCCTGATTGTATTTCCGACTGCAAAACATTTGCCCGTCATTTCCCGAGCTTCATGTTTGAAATTCTCCACGTGGGATTCAGCCTTTGATACCCAATTGAAAAGAGGCCATTGCAAATTCACCAGCGACATCATACGTTGCAGTGACAAGGGTAAACGATGCACAATTACCTTTATAACTGGGAAATGGCTGATACATGGAATTTCTTCACAGAACAGGAACTTAAGGGCTGAAATAAATAGGAAATAAAAGTGCTTGAAAACTCTCAGCAGATCTAGCAGCATCTGCGCGGATAGAAACAGAGTTAATATTTCACCATCAATATGACGTTTCTTCTGAAATCAGGAGTGGTGGAAGGTGGTGGGTTTTTGGCTGTTGATTGGAAGGTGAGGAGGAAGGTGGAACAGGGAAAAGAGGGTCATGGATTGATTAGAGGTCTGGGGACATTAAATTACAAAGGAGCCATGGAACAAGTCGGAAGGAGAGGGGGAATGGTAAAAGTAAAGGAGCAAAGCATTGGTCCAGAGCAAGTGTTAATAGCAGATTCAATGTCAGCGCTGTCTGAAAGCAAAATAGCAGAATGTGTTAATAGGAGAATAAAGGTCAGTGCTGCCTGAAAGCAAAAGAGGAGATCAAGATATAGACTGAACATCGGGGTAAATAATACAAATACAGGGCAGAGTTCATGGTCTGAAGGTGTTGAATTCAGTTTTGAGTCCATAAGGCTGGAAGACGCCAAATTGGATGATGAGGTTCTTTCCCCACAGCTTTGTTGGGCTTCACTGGAACATTGCATCAGGCCGAGGGCAGAAATGTGAGCATGGGAGCAAGATGCTGGACTGGAATAACAACCGGGGCCGGGCCATGTTTGTGGGCTGAGCAGAGATGTTCTACAAAGTGATCACCCAGCCTGTGTTGAGTCTTCCCAAAGTAGAGGAGTCCACACTGTCAGCAGCGAATGAAATGGACTAATTTTATATTTCCTTTGTTTTTTCATGGGATGTGGGAGTCACTGGCAGGATGTGCCTTTATCACCCGTCCCTAATTGCCCTTAAACTGAGAGGCTTGCTGGGCCCTTTCAGAGGACAGTTAAGAGTCAACCACATAAAATCGTGTGGAAAGTCACAAGTAGGGTACGCCTGATAAGGATGAAGGTTTTCCTTCCCTGAAGAATGTTACTGAACCAGATGGGTTTTTACTCAAATCGATGGCATTTTGATGGTCACCGTGACTGGGAGACGAGTTTTCAATTCCACATTTTGTTACCTAAATATCGACTTGAATCCGTGTCCCCAGTGGATGAGGCTGGGGCACAACCATCCTAATACAACCACATTACAACTGTTACACTTCGTGAGTGGAAAGGGAACCAGTAAATATTTGTTTCACCTGAAAGGTGAATTATAGAACAGGTTCTGTGTGTGAAATTTCCTGTAACTACACAAAAATAAAAATAGCTGGAAAATATCAACAGGCCTGTCAGCATCTGCGGAGAGAAATACAGTTGACGTTTCGAGTCAATATGACACTTCATCCGAACTGAGGAAAAATAGAAATGAGGTGAAATATAAGCTGGTTGAGGGGGTGACACAGGTGGAGCTGGATAGAGGGCCAGTGATAGTGGCCAGGTGGAGGCAAAAAACAGATTGTCAAAGATGTCACAGACAAAAGGACCAAGTGGTGTTGAAGCATTTGTGCTTCTTTATGTCCAAAGTGAGAGCCGGTGGTGATGTAGCTCAGTGGTAGACCGCATGCTTCGCATGTATGAAGTCCCGGGTTCAATCCTCGGCATCTCCACTTCATCTGTTGAATGCAGCCGTGCACAGTTTCTCACCTTTACACACACAGACCTGGTAAACTCGCTTCATATGTGCAGAAAGCGATCATTCTCCAACATCCGAATTCAATGAAGGATGCGCCATCTGTCGGAATGGTTTCAAAATAAAGCTGTTCACATCATCAAAGCAGCACCTGTGGTTGTTCATTGAGACATTTGTACCTTCCGTGTTTTGTGTGCTTCTTGACTCACGACACTCAGAGTTCAGAGTCCATGTCTCTGCTTCACGGTTCCTGGGAGTTTGCGGATCAGCCCAGGGTGGATTTGACTTTCTTGAACCTAGTAGAAGTGATCATATCGAGATGGGTTTGATTGTATGGAGATTGTTGGTGATTGTATCCAGTTTGGGGGTGCTTGTATCGAGATTGTTGGTGATTGTATGGAGATTGTTGATGATTGTATGGAGATTGTTGGTGATTGTATAGAGATTGTTGGTGATTGTATCGAGATCGGGGGTGATCGTATCGAGATTGGTGGTGATTGTTTGGAGATTGTTGGTGATTGTATGGAGATTGATGGTTATTGTGTGGAGATTGGGTGTGATTGTATGGAGATTGTTGGTGATTGCATCGAGATCGGGGGTGATTGTATCGAGATTGGGGGTGATTTTATTGAGAATTGGGGTGATTGAATGGAGATTGTTGGTGATTGTATCGAGATTGTCGGTGATTGTATCGAGATTGGGGGTGATTTTATTGAGAATTGGGGTGATTGAATGGAGATTGTTGGTGATTGTATCGAGATTTTTGGTGATTGTATCGAGATTGAGGGTGATTGTATCGAGATTGGGTGTGATTGTATGGAGATTGTTGGTGATTGTATTGAGATTGAGGGTGATCGTATCGAGATTGGGTGTGATTGTTTCGAGATTGGGGGTGATTGTATCGAGATTGGGGGTGATTGCATCGAGATTGGTTGTGATTGTATCGAGATTGGGTGTGATTGTATGGAGATTGTTTTTGATTGTATTGAGATTAAGGGTGGTTATATCGAGATTGGGTGTGATTGTTTGGAGATTGTTGGTGATTGTATCGAGATTGTGGGTGATTGTATCGAGAATGGGGGTGATTTTATGGAGATTTCTGGTGAGTGTATCGAGATTGGGGGTATTTGTATCGAGGTTGGGGGTGATTATATAGAGATTGTTGATGATTGTTTCCAGATTGGGGGTGATAGTTTCGAGATTGGGGTGATTGTATCGATATTTCGGGTGATTGTATGTAGATTTTTGGTGATTGTATGACGATCGGGCACGATTGTATCAAGATTGCTGGTGCTTATATCGGGGCGTTGGCCATATTGGAAACCTGGATATGGGTGGATCGCACCTTCCCTGTGAATGAAGCCTCCACTTCTCCCTCTCCAATCCAACCAGCCCAGCCCGTCATGACGCTAGCCTGGCATTTCCAACCACATCACACCATGGTGCTTCCTTTCATTTGTCTTGCACTTTCTCATTCTTTGGCAATCTCACTGCATTCCTGCCCACTCAACCAAAATCCCCCTTCGCCAAGCCTCGCCAAATTATCATCGAAGCATAGGCACCTAGATATCTTCACTGCTGTTCTCCCTCTGCCACGGCAGTGTGTGACTTCTCGCCTCCCCTGACTGCATCTTCAATTCCTCGTATTCTCTTTCCTCTGTACTCGCTGCCCGCTTACCCTCCCTGAACCCCTTTCTCGATGGAAAGTTACCAATCAGTTTCGCAGTCACTCTCTTGGCCTTGCCATCTTCGATGTCCAGCTCTCTATTAAAGCAATGACTTTCCTCACGTCGGCCAATGTCCCGTTACAGCTCCCATCTCTGCTTAACTCCAAGGGACATAGGGCTGAAAGGAAGTGGTGAGTAACTGGTTGAGATGCCCACTGCCAGGGTTTGTTGGAGCACGTGAAACAATGTAAGGTCGCTCCCTCATCGAATGAAACCATTCACTATTCCATGACCATGCTGGGACGCACAGATAGCCCAGGGATTCCAATAACTAATCCATACCTTATTCTGAAACACTCTCGCCGGCCGACACACTCACCCCCAACAACAAGTGCGAGGAGCTGATTGAACTCTTTGTCATTCGGCTTTGGACTGGCCAATGAGCTGCCTCTTCCAGTGCGACCACATTCTGCTATTTTTCTCTCAGACAGCGGCCAAATTTATTTCTGGTATTATCACCTACTCTGGGCGAATGCTTTGTGGCTTTGCAGCAGGAAGCATTCGCCCCGAGTAGGTGATAATAGCAGAATAAAGGTGGGCGCTGTCTGAGAGCAAAATAGCAGAATGTGTTAGCACTGGAAGAGGCAGCTCATTGGACAGTCCCAAGCCCAATGCCAGATAGTTCCATCAGCTCCTCGCACTTGTTGTTGTGGGTGAGTTTGGAGTCAGGCTAGAGTGTTTCAGAATAGGTTATGGGTGAGTAAAAGGAAGAGTCTGTTTGTCTTGTGTTCAATGACATCTTTTTCATTCAATCTGCCCCGCTATCTAACTTACCCCTCACCTCCTTAGCCACAGCTGTCCTTCTGTCCTTTTATTCAACAGCACAGAGCCCATCACACCCCTATCTCTCTCCTTTGATCGGAGGAAGACACATATTCGGCTCTGAAAACCACTTGCTTCTCTCTCCACTGTTGCTGCCGGTTCTGACGAGTTTTTCAGCTCTTTCTGTTTTCATTTCAGCTTTCAAGGGCTAAATTGTTATCACCCTCTTTCTCTCCGCCAACACTTCTTTAGCCCGATTAGTTCTGAAACGTGTGGTCATGTGCAGTCCAGAAGGGGGATGCAGGAGTTGCTGTCAGTGACTGTCCAGAGAGGGCGCTGTTGAGCTGCTCCGAAAACCGGGGAACTCATCCTGTCCACGAGGCCCGCCTCCTGTTCCCTGTGTCCTGTTCCCACTAAAATACTGACCACCCAACTTCACATCCTGGCTCCCAGGTCAGTCAATCTTGTTCAGGGTTCTCCCTTAAGGCGCCAACTTCCGCTTCAAACCTGTTTAGCCATGTCACTTCTCTAAAAAATGTAGATATAATGAGCTCTCTGCACCTGAAATACACCGCTCCCATCTCCAATCACCCTCTCCTCTCCAAAGTGCCTGAATGCGTTGCCGACTGCAAAACATTTACCCGTCATTTCCCGATCTTCATGTTTGAAATTCTCCACGTGGGATTCAGCCTTTGATACCCAATTGAAAGAAGCCATTGCAAATTCACAAGCGACTTCATACGTGGCAGAGAAAAGTGTAAACGATGCACAATTACCTTTATAACTGGGAAATGGCAGATACATGGAATTTCTTCACAGGACAGGCACTATAAGGGAGAAATAAAATGAAAAAAACATGCTTGAAAAATCTCAGCAGGTCTAGCAGCATCTGTGCGGATAGAAACAGAGTTAACATTTCACCTTCAATATGACGTTTCTTCTGAAATCAGGAGTGGTGGAATGTGGTGGGTTTTCGGTTGTTTGACGCAGGGTGAGGTGGAAGGTGGAACAGAAAAAAAGAGGGTCATGGATTGATTAGAGGTCTGGTGAAACTAAATTACAAAGATGCTATGGAACAAATGGGAAAGAGAGGGGGAATGGTATGAGTAAAGGAACAAAGCATTGGTCCAGAGCAGGTGTTAATAGCAGATTAAAGGTCAGCGCTGTCTGAAAGCAAAATAGCAGAATGTGGTAATAGGAGAATAAAGGTCAGTGCTGCCTGAAAGCAAAACATGAGAAAATGATATAGACTGACAATCGGGGAAAATAAAACAAATAGAGGACAGAGTTCATGGTTTGAAGATGTTGAATTCAGTTTTGAGTCGATAAGGCTGGAAAACGCCAAATTGGAAGATGAGGTTCTTTCCCCACAGCTTTGTTGGGCTTCACTGGAACATTGCATCAGGCCGAGGACTGAAATGTGAGCATGAGAGCAAGATGCTGGACTGGAATAGCAACCGGGGCGGGGCCATGTTTGTGGGCTGAGCAGAGATGTTCTACAAAGTGATCACCCAGCCTGTGTTGAGTCTTCCCAAAGTAGAGGATTCCACACTGTCAGCAGCGAATGCAATGGACTAATTTTCTTTTTCCTTTGTTCTTTTATGGGATGTGGGCGTCACGGGCAGGATGTGCCTTTGTTACCCATCCCTAATTGCCCTTGAGCTGAGTGACTTGCTGGGCCCATTCAGAGGGCAGTTAAGAGTCACGCACATACCTATGGTGGAAAGTCACAAGTTGGGCAGGCCTGATAAGGATGAAGCTTTTCCTTCTCAGAAGGATGTTACTGAGCCAGATTGGTTTTTACTCAAATCAATGGCATTTTCATGGTCATCGTGACTGGGAGACGAGTTTTCAATTCCACAATTTGCTACCTAATTTTCGACTTGAATCGGTGTCCCCAGTGGATGAACCTTGGGCTCAACCAAACTAATACAACCACATTACAACTGTTACCCTTCGTGAGTGGAAGAGGAAGCAGTAAATAGTTGCTTCACCTGAAAGGAGTGTTTTTGCTTAACTGTAGAACAGGTTCAGAGGGTGAAATTGCCGGTAACTACACAAAAATATAAATAGCTGGAAAATCTCAGCAGGTCTGACAGCAGCTCCGGAGAGGAATACAGTTGACGTTTCGAGTCCATATGACACTTTATCAGAACTGAGGATAAATAGAAATGAGGTGAAATATAAGCTGGTTGAGGGGGGGGTGGCACAGGTAGAGCTGGATTGAGGGCCAATGATAGGTGGAGGCAAATAAGAGATTGTCAAAGATGTCACAGAAAAGAGGACAAAGTGGTGTTGAAGCATTTGTGCTTCTTTATGTCCCAAATACACGCAGTTGGGGATGTAGCTCAGTGGTAGAGCGCATGCTTCGCATGTATGAGGTCCCGGGTTCAATCCCCGGCATCTCCACTACACGTTTTGAATGCAGCTGTGCGCAGTTTCTCACCTTGACACACACACAAATGTTAAACTCGCTTGATATGTGCAGAAAGCGATCATTCGCCAACATCCGAATTCAATGACGGATGCGCCATCTGTCGGAATAGAATCAAATAAAGCTGTTCACATCATCAAAGCAGCACCTGTGGTTGTTCATTGAGACATTTGTACCTTCAGTATGTGTGCTTGTTGACTCACGACACTCAGAGTTCAAGCACTCGTTCTGCAGAGTCCATGTCTCTGCTTCACGGAGCCTGGGAGTATGTCGATCACTCCAGCTCGGTAAGTAACTCACTCTGAGTATGGTGTCACATTCCAGGCTGCACTCTTTAGGAAGGATGCGATATTTTATCAATTGGTTTCACCGAGGTTATAACCGGCAGCGCTCAAGAGACAAGAAGTTTCAGTTCCGCGGAGGCGGTGCAGAGTCTGGGGCTTTTCCCCTTCGAGGAGGGAATGTTAACAGGAGGTTTGATAGAGGCGTTTAAAATCATGAGGGATCTGGACAGAGTCGATGGGGAGAAACAGTTCCCAGTTTTTGAGATGTTGGTAGAATTTGACATTCATGAACCGACTAGAAGTGATTGTCATCGAGATTGGGGGTGATTGTCTCCAGATTGGGGGTGATTGTATCGAGATTGCGGGTGATTGTATCGAGATTGCGGGTGATTATCTCGAGATTGCGGGTGATTGTATCGAGATTGCGGGTGATTGTATCGAGATTGCGGGTGATTGTATCGAGAATGGGGGAATTGTATCGAGATTGGGGGTGATTGTATCGAGATCTGGGAATTGTATCGTGATATGGCGGTGATTGTATCGTGATATGGAAGTGATTGTATCGAGATTGGGGGGAATTGTATCGAGATTGGGGGGAATTGTATCGAGATTGGGGATGATTGTATCGAGATTGGGAGGAATTGTATCGAGATTGGGGGTGATTGTATCGACATTGGGGGAATTGTATCCAGATTGGGTGTAATTGTATCGAAATTGGGGATGATTGTATCGAGATTGGGAGGAATTGTATCGAGATTGGGGGTGATTGTATCGAGATGTGGGGTGATTGTGTCGAGATTTGGGGTGATTGTATCGAGATTGGCGGTGATTCTATCGAGATTGTGGGTGATTGTATCGAGATGCGGGGTGATTGTGACGAGATGTGGGGTGATTGTTTGGATATTGGGTGTGATTGAGCTGCTCGAGAGCCGGGGAACTCATCCTGTCCATGAGACCCGCCCCCTCTTCCCTGGCTTCTGTTCCAACCTCCGATCCTGGCTGCAGCTCAGTCAATATTGTTCTCGGTTCTCTCCTGAGGCACCATCCTTCCTTTTAAACTTGTTTAGTCATGTCACTTCTCAGAAAAATGTAGAGATAATGAAGTCTCTGTACCTGCAAGCTACCGCCCCCTTCTCTTCTCTCCAAAAATCCTGAATCTGCTTCCGCCTTCAAAACCCGTGCCCATCATTTCCCGAGCTCCATGTTTCAAATTCTCCCTTGTTACCCAATCGAAAAGAGACCATAGCAAATTCACAAGCGACCCCAAACGTGGCAGTGACAAGGATACACTGTGCACAGTTACCTTTATAACTGGGAAATGGCAGATAAATGGAATTTCTTCACAGAACAAGCACTTAACGGCAGAAATAAAAACTAATAAATATGTCTGGAAAAATCTCAGCAGGTCCAGCAGCATCGGTGGAGAGGGAAACAGAGTTAAGGTTTCATATTCAATATAACGCTTCTTCTGAAATGAGAAGTGGTGGAATGTGCTGGCGTTTCGGCTGTTGGACACAAGGTGAGGGGGAAGGTGGAGCAAAAAAAAAAGGGTCATGAATTGGTTAGAGGTTTGGGGAGATTAAATTACAAAGATGCCATGGAACAAAATGCAAAGAGAGGGGGAATGGTAAAAGTAAAGGAGCAAAGCATTGGTCCAGAGCAGGTGTTAATAGCAGATTAAAGGTCAGCGCTGTCTGAAAGCAAAATAGCAGAATGTGGTAAAAGGAGAATAAAGGCCAGGGCTGCCTGAAAGCAAAACATGAGGACAAGATACAGACAATTGGGAAAAATAATACAAATAGAGGGCAGAGTTCATGGTCTGAAGTTTTTGAATTCGGTGCATGGTTCAAAAGCCTGTAAGACACCTAATTAGAAGATGAGGTTGTTTTCCCCGCAGCTTTGTTGGGCTTCACTGGAACATTGCATCAGGCCGAGGACTGAAATGGGAGCATGGGAGCAAGATGCTGGACTGGAATATAAACCGGGGCGGGGCCATGTTTGTGGACTGTGCAGAGATGTTCTACAAAGTGGTCACCCAGCCTGTGTTGAGTCTTCCCAAATTAGCGGAGTCCACACTGTCAGCAGCGAATGCAATGGAGTAATTTTATATTTACTTTGTTCTTTCATGGGATGTGGGCGTCACTGACAGGATCTGCTTTTGTTACCCATCCCTAATTGCCCTTGAACTGAGTGACTTGCTGGGCCCTTTCAGAGGGCAGTTAAGAGTCAACCACATACCTCTGTGTGGAAAGTCACAAGTAGGGCAGGCCTGATAAGGATGAAGGTTTTCCTTCCCTGAAGGAAGTCAGTGAACCAAATGGGTTTCAACAATTTCGATTTGAACCCGTGTTCCCAGTGGATGAACCTGGGTTTCAATAATACTAGTCCAAGCACATTCCCACTGTCTCACTTCGTGAGTGGTAGAGGTACAAGTAAATCTTTGCTTCACCTGAAAAGAGTGATTTTACTTAATGGTAGAAGAGCCACGAAGGGTGAAATGACCTTTAACTAGAAATATGCATTTGTGCTTGTTTATGTTTGTGGTTTTGGTATGTGAGTGATTTCACTGAACAGGAGAACAGGCTCGAAATATTAAATGCGCTTTAACTAAACATGCATTTGCCGATGTTGGCACTTGGGGATGTAGCTCAGTGGTAGAGCGCATGCTTTGCATGTATGAGGTCCCGGGTTCGATCCCCAGCGTCTCCACTTGTCCTTTTGAATGCAGTGGTGCCTTTTGCACACAGTGTGCCCTTGTCCACACAGACATGGTAAACTCGCTTCATATGTGCAGAAAGCGAACATTGGTCAACAACAGAATTCAATGAAGGAAGCGCCATCTGTCGGAATTGCTTCCAAAAGAGCTGTTCACAGAAGCAAAGCGGTTCTTCCTTGAGGTTGCCATGAGGATTCTCAGTTTATTTTGTGGCTCACCACACTCAGAGTTCAAGCAGTCGTTCAGCTGAGCCCAAGTCCTCTGCTACACGGTGCCTGGGTAAGTAACCCGCACTCTTTAGGGAGGAGGCGAAGGTTTCAGAATAGGTTGCACTGAGGTTATAACCAGGCGCGCTCCAGGGACAAGGGACTTCAGTTCCGCTGAGGGGGTGCAGAGTCTGAGGCTCTTCGAGGAGGGAATTTTGACAGGAGGTATGATAGAGGCGTTCAAAATCATGAAGGTCGAGGCAGAGTGGATGGGGAAATCAGTTCCCTGTGTCTGAGATGTAGAGAGGTTTCGACATTTACGATCCTATCAGGGGTGATTGTATCGAGATTTGGGGTGATTGTATCGAGATCGAGGGTGATTGTAACGAGATCGGGGGTGATTGTATCGAGAATGGGGGTGATTGTATCGAGATCGAGGGTGATTGTATCGAGATCGAGGGTGAATGTATCGAGAATGTTGGTGCTTATATCAGGGCCTTGGCCTTATTGGAAAGCTGGACGTAGTTGGCACCTTCCCTGTGAATGAAGCCTCTACTTCTCCCTCTCCTAACCACTCTGCCGAGCCTGTCATGGGGCTAGCCTGGCACTTATAACCATATCTCACCTTGAGGTTTCCTTTCACTTCTCTCGCACTTTCTCTTTCTTTGGCAACCTCACTGTGTTCCTCCCTCTCATCCAAAATCCCCCTTCGACAGCGCTCTCCACGCTATCATCAACATATTGGCGACTAGATATCTTCACTGCTGCTCTCCCTCTGCCACGGCAGTGTGTGACTACTGGCCTCCCGTGACTGCATCTCTAATTCCTCGGATTCTCTTTCCTCTGTACTCGCTGCCCTCTTACCCTCCCTGAACCCCTCTCTCGATGGAAAGTTTCCAATCAGTGTCGCACTCACTCTCTTAGGCCATTTCGATGTCGTACTCTCTCTTCAATCCATTATTTTGCTCTGGCCCGCCACTGTCCCAATACAGCTCCCATCGCTGCTTAACACTAAGGGAGAGAGACGGTTTCATGGTCAACATCACTGGGGACGCGTTTTCAATTCCACATTTTTGTATCTAAATTTCGATTTGAATCCGTGTCCCCAATGGATGAGACTGGGATCAACAACACTAGTCCAACCACATTACCACTGTCACCGATCATGAGTGAAATAAGTACAAGTAATTCGCTGCTTCACCTGGAAGGAGTGCTATAAGTTTGCAGAAGAACAGGCTGAAAGGGCGAAATGACCTTTTCCTACACATAGGCATTTGTGCTTGTTTAGGTGCCCCTGTGTCGTATGTTGGGGTGCAGTTCAGTGTTCCGGCACATCATTCGCATGTATGAGGTCCCTGGTTCAATTCCTGGCATCTGCACTTCACATTCAGGATTCAGTAGTGCACAGCTTCTCACCGTTGAACACCAAAGACATGGCGAATTCGCTTCAGACGTCTGGAGAGCGAACAACCGCCAGCCATGAATTCAATGAAGGCTGCGCCACCTGCTGGACTGGCTGCGCACTGAACCAAAACAGAAACTGTGGTTGTTCATGGAGACAACAATGAGGGCCCACAACCGCAGCAGAGGCATTTGTATCGTCATTCCTTTGTGTGCTTGGTGACTCACGACACTCACTCAGAGTTTAAGCACTCGTTCAGCCGAGTCCAGGTCCTCAGCTACACAGTGCCTGGGTGTTTGTGGATCCCTCCAGCTCGGGGAGTAAATCAACCTGATTATGCTGTCCCATTCTGGGCAGGACTCTTCAGGAAGAACGCAAAGTTTTCAGACTGAGGTAATAACCAGGGGCGCTCGAGAGACAAGGGGCTTCAGATCCGTGGAGGCGGTGCAGAGTCTGGGGCTTTTGCGTTCGAGGAGGGAATGTTAATAGGAGGTTTGATAGAGGCGTTTAAAATCATGTGGGGTTGAGACACAGTCGATGGGTAGAAACAGATCCCAGTGTTTGAGTTGTAGGGAGGCTATAACAACCATGAATTTATTGGAAGTGATTGTATCGAGATTGGGGGTGATTGCATCGAGGTTGGGGGCGCTGGTATCCAGAATGGCGGTGATTGTATCGAGATTGCGGAAGATTATAACGAGATTGTGGGAAAGTGCATCGAAAGTGAGGGTGATTGTATCGAAATTGGGGTGATTGTAGCGAGATTAGGGTGATTGTCCCGAGGTTGGGGCTGATTGTATTGAGAATGGCGGTGATTGTATGGAGAATTGGAGCAATTTTATCGAGATTGGGTGAGATTATATCGAGATTCAGGAGATTGTATCGAGGCCTTGGACTTGATGGAAAACTGGACATGTGCGGGTGGCACCTTCTCTGTGAATGGAGCCTACAACCCTCCCTCTCCCATCCACCCAGCCCAGACTGTCATGGCGCCAGCCTGGCACTTATAACCACATGACACCAGCTACTGTTAGGCCAGGCCTGATAAGGATTTGTGCTTGTTTATGTTAGTGGTTTTGGTAAGTGAGTGATTTCTCTGAAGAGGATAAGAGGCTGGAATGGTCAAATACACTTTAACTAAACATGCATTTACTGCTGTTTAACTGTGGGGATGTAGCTCAGTGGTAGAGCGCATGCTTTGCATGTATGAGGTCCCGGGTTCGATCCCCGGCATCTCCAATTCCCCTTTTGAATGCAGTGGTGCCATTTGCACACAGTGTGCCCTTGTCCACACAGACATGGTAAACTCGCTTCATATGTGCAGAAAGCGAACATTGGTCAACAACTGAATTCAATGAAGGATGCGCCATCTGTCGGAATTGCTTCCAAAAGAGCTGTTCACAGAAGCAAAGCCGCACCTGCGGTTCTTCCTTCAGGTTACCATGAGGATTCACAGTTTATTTTGTGGCTCACCACACTCAGAGTTCAAGCAGTCGTTCAACTGAGCCCATGTCCTCTGCTACACGGTGCCTGGGTAAGTAACCCGCGGTGAGTAACTAACCCAGAGTATGGTGTCACATTCAAGGCAGCACTCTTTAGGAAGGAGGGGAAAGTTTCATAATTGGTTGCACTGAGGTTATAACCAGGGGCGCTACAGGGACAAGGGACTTCAGTTCCGCGGAGGCGGTGCAGAGTCTGGGGCTCTTCGA
This sequence comes from Cetorhinus maximus, assembly GCF_964194155.1. Lineage (NCBI taxonomy): Eukaryota > Metazoa > Chordata > Chondrichthyes > Lamniformes > Cetorhinidae > Cetorhinus > Cetorhinus maximus. The sequence goes on from NC_135916.1 coordinate 3,967,908, forward strand.
GGAGTGAATTTTGACAGGAGGTATGATAGAGGCGTTCAAAATCATGGAGGTCGAGGCAGAGTCGATGGGGAAAACAGTTACCTGTGTTTGAGATGTAGAGAGGTTTCAACGTTCATGATCCTATCAGGGGTGATTGTATCGTGATTGGATGTATTTGTATCGAGGTGGTGCTTATATCGGGGCCTTAGCCTTATTGGAAAACTGGACGTGGTTGGCACTTTCCCTGTGAATGAAGTCTCTACTTCTCCCTCTCCTAACCACTCAGCCCAGCCGGTCATGGCGCTAGCCTGGCACTTATAACCATATCGCACCTTGAGGTGTCCTTTGACTTCTCTCGCACTTTCTCTTTCTTAGGCAACCTCACTGTGTTCCTCCCAATCATCCACACCCCCCCCTTCGCCAGCGCTCTGCCAGCTATCATCAACATATTAGCAACTTGATATCTTCACAGCTGCTCTCCCTCTGCCACGGCAGTGTGTGACTACTGGCCTCCCGTGACTGCATCTCCAGTTCCTCGGATACTCTTTCCTCTGTACTCGCTGCTCTCTTACCCTCTCTGAACCCCTCTCTCGATGGTAAGTTTCCAATCAGTTTCGCACTCACTCTCTTATGCCACTTCGATGTCCTGCTCTCTCTTAAAACCATTATTTTGCTTTCGCCGGCTGCTGTCCCGGTACAGCTCCCATCTCTGCTTAACTCTGAGGGACACAGGCCTGAAAGGATATGGTGAGTAACTGGTTAAGATGTCCACTGCCAGGGTTTGTTGGAGCACGTGAAACAATGTAAGGTCGCTCCCTCATCGAATGAAACCATTCCCCTTTCCAGGACCGTGCTGGGACGCACAGATAGCCCAGGGATTCCGTTCACTATTCCATACCTTATTCTGAAACACTCTCGCCGGCCGACACACTCTCCCCAGCAACAGGTGCGAGGAGCTGATTGAACTATTTGTCATTCGGCTTTGGACTGTCCAATGAGCTGCCTCTTCCAGTGTGATCATATTCTGCTATTTGCTCTCAGACAGCGGCCACCTTTATTCTGCTGTTATCACCTACTCTGGGCGAATGTTTCCTGCCGCAAAGCCACAAAGCATTCGCCCAGAATATGTGATAACAGTAGTTAAAGGTGGGCGCTGTCTGAGAGCAAAATAGCAGATGTTTTAGCGCTGGCAGAGGCGGCTCATTGGACAGTCCGAAACCCAATGACAGAGAGTTCCATCAGCTCCTCGCACTGATTGCTGGGGGTGAGATTGGAGGCAGGCTAGAGTATTTCAGAACAGGTAATGGGTGAGTGAAAGGAAGAGTCTCGTTGTCCTCTGTTCAATGACACCTTATACATTCAATCTGCCCCGCTATCTAACTTATCCCTCACCTCCTTAGCCCCAGCTGTCCTTCTGTTCTTTTTGTTAAACAGCACAGAGCCCATCACACCCCTATCTCTCTCCTCTGTTCGGAAGAAGACTCATTTTCGGCTCTGAAAAGCACCTGCTTCTCTCTCCACTGGTGCTGCCGGTTCTGACGAGTATTTCAGCTCTTTCTGTTATAATTTCAGCTTCCAAGGGCGAAATTGTTATCACCCTCTTTCTGTCCACCAACATTTCTTTAGGCCTATTGGTTCTGAACCTTGTGGGCATGTGCGGTCCAGAAGGGGGATGCAGGAGTTGCTGTCAGTGACTCTCCAGGGAGGGCGCTGTTGAGCTGCTCCAAGAACCGAGGAACTCATCCTGTCCACGAGCCCCGCCTCCTGTTCCCTGTGGTCCTGTTCCCACGAAATTGCTGAACACCCAACTTCCCATCCTGGCTCCCTGGTCAGTCAATGTTGTTCAGGGTTCTCTCCTGAGGCACCACCTTCCGTTTCAAACCTGTTTAGTCATGTCACTTCTCGAGAAAATGTGGAGATAATGAACTCTCTGCACCTGAAATACACCGCTCCCATCTCCAATCTCCCTCTCCTCTCCAAAGTCCCTGAATGTGTTGCCGATTTCAAAACATTTTCCCGTCATTTCCCGAGCTTCATGTTTGAAATTCTCCACGTGGGATTCAGCCTTTGATACCCAATCGAAAAGAGGCCATTGCATATTCACCAGCGACTTCATACGTGTCAGTGACAAGGGTAAACGATGCACAATTACCTTTATAACTGGGAAATGGCAGATACATGGAAGTTCTTGACAGGACAGGCACTATAAGGGAGATATAAAAAGAATAAAAAGTGCTTGAAAAAGCTCAGCAGGTCTAGCAGGTTCTTTTCCCACAACTTTGTTGGGCGTCACTTGAACGATTGTTTCAGGCCGAGGACTGAAATATGAGCATGAGAGCAAGATGCTGGACTGGAATAGCAACCGGGGCGGTGCCGTGTTTGTGGACTGAGCAGAGATGTTCTACAAAGTTGTTACCCAGCCTGTGTTGAGTCTTCCCAAAGTAGAGGAGTCCACATTGTCGGCAGCGAATGCAATGGATTAATTTTCCATTTCCTTTGTTCTTTTATGGGATGTGGGTGTCACTGGCAGGATGTGCCTTTATTACCCGTCCCCAATAGCCCTTGAACTGAGTGACTTGCTGGGGCCTTTCAGAGGGCAGTTTAGAGACAACAAGTTTCCTATGTGTGGAAAGTCACAAGCAGGACAGGCCTGATAAGGATGAAGGTTTCCCTTCCCTGAAGGGTGTTAGTGAACCAGATTGGTTTTTATATCAATCGATGGCATTTTCATGGCCACCGTTACTGGGAGAGGAATTTCCAATTCCATATATTCGTACCTAAATTTCGACTTGAATCCGTGTCCCCAGTGGATGAGCCTGGGGTTCAACCATCCTAATACAATCACATTACAACTGTTACCCTTCGTGAGTGGAAGAAGAACCAGTAAATAGTTGCTTCACCTGAAAGGCGTGTTTTTACTTAATTGTAGGGTAACATTGCCTGTAACGACACAAAAATAAAAATAGCTGGAAAATCTCAGCAGGTCTGACAGCATCTGCGGAGAAGAATACAGTTTACGTTTTCTTGACCATAAGAAATTTCAAGAGAACTGAGGAAAAACAGAAATGTGGTGAAATATAAATGGTTGAGGTGGGTGGCACAGGTAGAGCTGGATAGAGGGCCAGTGACAGGTGGAGGAAAAGAAGAGATTGCCAAAGATAAAAGGACAAAGCGGTGTTGATTATATGCATTTGTGTTTCTTTACGCCCAAACTATTCGCATGTGCTGAAGTAGCTTATTGGTAAAGCGCACGCTTTGCATTTGTGAGGCCCCGTGTTCTATTCCCGGCTTCTCCACTTTAGTTTTCGATGCAGCCGTGAACAGTGTTTCACCTTTACTCACACAGACATTGTAAACACGCTTCATATGTGCAGAAAGCGATCATTCGCCAACATCCGATTCAATGAAGGTTGCGCAATCTGTCGGAAAGGCTTCAAAACTGAGGTGTTCACATAACTCAAGCCGCACCTGTGGTTGTTCATTGAGACATCCGTGAGGGCCCGCAGCCACACATTTGTACCTTCAGTCTTTTGTGTGCTTGTTGACGCACGACACTCAGAGTTCAAGCACCCGTTCTGCAGAGTCCATGTCTCTGCTTCACGGTTCCTGGGAGTTTGTGGATTACTCCAGCTCAGTAAATAACTCATCCTGAGTATGGTGTCACATTCTTGGCCGGACTCATAGGAAGGGAATGAAGTTTACTGAATTGGTTGCACCGAGGTTATAACCGGGAGTGCTGAAGAGACAAGAGGCTTCAGTTCAGCGGAGGAGGTGCAGAGTCTGGGGCTATTCCCCTTCGAGGAGGGACTGTTGACAGGAGGTTTGATGGAGGCGTTCAAAATCAAAAGGGGTCTGGACAGAGTCGATGGGGAGAAACGATTCCCAGCTTTTGAGATGTTGGGAGGATTTGACATTCTTGAACAGACTACAATTGATTCTATCGAGATTGGGGGTGACTGATTCGAGATTGGGGAAATTGTATCGAGATTGGGGGGAATTGTATCAACATTGGGGTTGATTATATTGAGATTGGGGGTGATTGTATCGAGATTGGGAGTGATTGTATCGAGATTGGGCATGATTATATCGAGAATGGGGGTGATTCTATCGAGATTGGGCATGCTTGTATCGAGATTGGGGGTGATTCTATCTAGATTGGGGGTGATTGTATGGATATTGGGGGAATTGTATCGAGATTGGGGTGAATTGTATCTAGATTGGGGGTGATTGTATCGAGAATCGGGGAAGCGTATCGAGATTCGGGGAATTGTATCAAGATTGGGGTTGATTGTATCGAGATTGGCGGTGATTCTATCGAGATTGGCGGTGATTGTATCGAGATTGGGGGTGATTTATATCGAGATTGAAGGTGATTGTGTCGGGATTGGGCGTATTTGTTGCGAAAATCCGAATACTTATATCGAGATTGGAGTGACTGTATCGAGATTGGAGGTGATGCTATCGAGATTGGGGGTGATTCTATCGAGATTGAGGGTGATTTTATCGAGATTGGGGGTGATTGTATCGAGATTGGGGGAATTGTATCGAGATTGGGGGGAATTGTACCGACATTGGGGTTGATTATATTGAGATTGGGGGTGATTCTATCGAGATTGGTGTGATTCTATCGAGATTAGGGATGATTCTATCGGGATTGGGGGAATTGTATCGAGATTGGTGTAATTGTATCGAGATTGGGGTTGATTGTATCGAGATTGAGGGTGATTGTATCGAGATTGGGGGAATTGTATCGAGATTGGGGGTGATTCTATCGAGATTGGGGATGATTCTATCGAGATTGGGGGTGATTGTTTCGAGATTGGGTGACTGTGTCGAGATTGGAGGTGATTGTATCGAGATGTGGGGTGATTGTGTCGAGATTGGGGGTGATTGAGCTGCTCGAGAGCCGGGGAAGTCATCCTTTCCATGCCCCGTCTCCTGTTCCCTGGCTTCTGTCCCAACTTCACATCCTGGCTGCAGCTCAGTCAATATTGTTCTAGGTTCTCTCCTGAGGCACCGTCCTTCGTTTCAAACTTGTTTAGTCAAGTCACTTCTCAGAAAAATGTAGAGATAATGAACTCTCTGTACCTGCAAGACACCGTCCCCATCTCCCATCTCCCTCTCCTCTCCAAAGCTCCTTAATCCGCTCCTGCCTTCAAAACATTTGCCCATCAAGTGTGTTCGTGAACCAGATAGATTTTTTACATAAATCGATGGCGGTTTTATGGTCACCGTTACTGGGAGATGAGTTTTCAATTCCACAATTTGTTACCTAAATTTCGACTTGAATCCGTGTCCCCAGTGGATGAACCTGGGGCTCAACCATCCTAATACAATCACTTACAACTGTTACCCTTCGTGAGTGGAAGAGGAACCAATAAATAGTTGCTTCACCTGAAAAGAATGTTTTTACTTAATTGTAGAACAGCTTCAGAGGGTGAAATTGCCGATAGCTACAGAAAAATAAAAATAGCTGGAAAATCTCGGCAGGTCTGACAGCATCTGCGGACAGGAATACAGTTCACGTTTCGAGTCCATATGACACTTTATCAGAACTGAGGATAAATTGAAATGAGGTGAAATATAAGCTGGTTGAGGGGGGGTGGCACAGGTAGAGCTGGATAGAGGGTCAGTGACAAATGGAGGCAAAGAAGAGATTGTCAAAGATGTCACAGACAAGAGGACAAAGTGGTGTTGAAGCATTTGTGCTTCTTTATATCCAAAACAAACGCCAGTGGGGATGTAGCTCATTGGTAGAGCGCACGCTTCGCATGTATGAGGTCCCGGGTTTAATCCCCGGCATCTCCAATTCGTATTTTGAATGCAGTTGTGCACAGTATCTCAACTTTACACAACAGACATGGTAAACTCGCTTCATATGTGCAGAAAGGGATCATTCAACAACATCTGAATTCAATGAAGGATGCGCCATCTGTCGGAATGCCTTCAAAATAAACTGTACACATAACCAAAGCTGCACCTGTGGTTACTCACTGAGATAACAGTGAGGGCACGCAGCCACACATTTTTACCTTCAGTGTTTTGTGTGCTTGTTGACTCACGACACTCAGAGTTCAAGCACTCGATCAGCAGAGTCCATGTCTCTGCTTCACGGTGCCTGGGAGTTTGTGGATCACTCCAGCTCGGTAAGTATCTCACCCTGAGTATGGTGTCACATTCTAGCAGCATTCTTTAGGAAGGATGCGATGGTTTATGAATGGGTTGTACTGAGGTTATAACCGGCAGCGCTTGAGAGACAAGAAACTTCAGTTCCGCGGAGACGGTGCAGAGTCTGGGGCTATTCCCCTTCGAGTATGGAATGTTGACAGGAGGTTTGATAGAGGCGTTCAAAATCATGAGGGGTCAGGACAGAGTCGATGGGGAGAATTAGTTCCCAGCTTTTGATATGTTGGGTGGATTTGACATTCTTGAACATACTAGAAGTGATTGTATGGAGATGAGGGGTGATTGTGTCGAGATTAAGGGTAATTGAGCTGCTCGAAGCCCGGGGAACTCATCCTGTCCATGAGCCCCGCCCCGTGTTCCCTGGCCTCTGTTACAGCCTCCCATCCTGGCTGCAGCTCAGTCAATATTGTTCTCGGTTCTCTCCTGAGGCACCATCCTTCCTTTCAAACTTGTTTTGTCATGTCACTTCTCAGAAAAATGTAGAGATAATGAACTGTCTGCTCCTTCAAGCTCCCGCCCCCATCTCCAACCTCCCTCTCCTCTCCAAAGATCCTGAATCTGCTTCCGCGTTCAAAACCAGTGCCCATCATTTCCTGAGCTCCATGTTTCAAATTGTCCCTTGTTACCCAATCGAAAAGAGACCATAGCAAATTCACAAGCGACCCCAAACGTGGCAGTGACAAGGGTAAACTGTGCACAGTTACCTTTATAACTGGGAAATGGTAGAAACATGGGATTTCTTCACAGAAGAAGAACTTAACGGCAGAAATAAGAATTAATAAATATGTCTGGAAAAATCTCAGCAGGTCTAGCAGCATCTGTGGAGAGGGAAACAGAGTTAAGGTCTCATATTCAATATAACGCTTCTTCTGAAATGAGAAGTGGTGGAATGTGCTGGCGTTTCGGCTGTTGGACACAAGGTGAGGGGGAAATGGAGCAAAAAAAAAGGATATGGATTGGTTAGAGGTTTGGGGAGATTAAATTACAAAGATGCCATGGAACAAAATGCAAAGAGAGGGGGAATGGTAAAAGTAAAGGTACAAAGCATTGGTCCATAGCAGGTGTTAATAGCAGATTAAAGGTCAGCGCTGTCTGAAAGCAAAATAGCAGAATGTGGTAAAAGGAGAATAAAGGCCAGGGCTGCCTGAAAGCAAAACATGAGAACAAGATACAGACAATTGGGGAAAATAATACAAATAGAGGGCAGATTTCATGGTCTGAAGTTATTGAATTCGGGTTTCAGGTTTCAAAAGCCTGTAAGACACCTAATTAGAAGATGAGGTTTTTTTCCCCGCAGCTTTGTTGGGCTTCACTGGAACATTGCATCAGGCAGAAATGAGAGCTGGAGAGCTAGATGCTGGACTGGAATAGCAACCGGGGCGGGGCCATGTTTGTGGACTGAGCAGAGATGTTCTAAAAAGTGGTCACCCAGCCTGTGTTGAGTCTTCCCAAAGTATAGGAGACCACACTGTCAGCAGCGAATGTAATGGACTAATTTTATATTTCCTTTGTTCTTTCATGGGGTGTGGGCGTCACTGACAGGATGTGCCTTTGTTACCCGTCCCTAATTGCCCTTGAACTGAGTGACTTGCTGGGCCCTTTCAGAGGGCAGTTAAGAGTCAACCACATACCTACATGTGGTAAGTCACAAGTAGGGCAGGCCTGATAAGGATGAAGGTTTTCCTTCCCTGAAGGATGTTACTGAACCAGATGGGTTTTTACTCAAATCGATGGCATTTTCATGGTCACCGTTACAGGGAGACGAGTTTTCAATTCCACATATTTGTACCTAAATTTCGATTTGAATCCGTGTCCCCAGTGGATGAGCCTGGGGCTCAACGATCCTAATACAACCACATTCCAACTATTACCCTTCGTGAGTGGAAGAGGAACCAGTAAATAGTCGCTTCACCTGAAAGGAGTGTTTTTACTTCATTGTAGAACAGTTTCGGATGGTGAAATTGCCTGTAACTAGAGAAAAATAAAAATAGCTGGCATCTCTTAGCAAGTCTGACAGCATCGGCGGAGATATCACAGGCAAAAGGAGAAAGGGTTGTTGCATTTATGCTTGTTTATTTAGGCTGTATTCCCATGTGGTGATATAGCTCATGGGTACCGCGTGTGCTTTCCCTGTGTGAGGTCCTTGGTTCCATCACCTGCTTCTCCACTTCACCGTGTAAATGCAGTGCTGATGTCTCTCAGAATTGCTTCCAAGACATTTCTTTGCAGAAGTAATGCCGCACCTGTGCTTGCTCATTGTGACAACGGTAGCCCCAAATTTTCGGCTGTAGTTTATTGTTTGTTTGGTGGCTCACGACAGTCAGATTTTAAGCACTCGTTCAGCAGAGTCCATGTCTCTGCTTCACGGTTCCTGGGAGTTTGTGGATCACTCCAGCTCGGTAAGTAACTCACCCTGAGTATGGTGTCACATTCTAGGCAGCACTCTTTAGGAAGGATGCGAACGTTTATGTTTGGGTTGCACTGAGGTTATAACCTGGGGCGCTCAAGAGACAAGATGCTTCAGTTCCGCGGAGGTGGTGCCGAGTCTGGGGCTTTTCCCCTTCGAGGAGGGAATGTTGACAGGAGGTTTGATAGAGGCGTTCGAAATCATGAGGTGTTTGGACAGAGTCGATGGGGAGAAACAGATCCCACCATTTGAGATGTAGGGAGGATTTGACTTTCATGAACCTACTAGGAGTGATTGTATCGAGATTGGGTGTGAATGTATCGAGATTTGGTTTGATTGGGTCGAGATTGGGGGTGAATGTATGGAGATCTGGCGCGATTTTATCGAGATTGTTGTTGATTTTATCGGGGCCTTGGCCATAATGGAAACCTGTAAATTGGTGGATGGCACCTTCCCTGTGAATGAAGCCTCAACGTCACCCTCTCCCATCCACCCAGCCCAGCCTTTCACTGTGGAACTCATCCTGTCAAAGAGCCCCACCCTCTTTTCGCTGGGCTCTGTTCCCACTAAATTGCTTACCACTCAAATTCCAATCCTGGCTCCCAGGTCATTCAATATTTTTCAGGATTCTCTCCTGAGTCACCATCCCACGGTTCAAACTTGTTTTGTCATGCCGCTTCTCAAATGAAATGTGGAGATAATGAACTCTCTGCACCGGCCCAGCCACCGCCCCCATCTCCAAACTGTCTCTGCTCTCCAAAGATCCTCAATCTGTTGCCGCCATCAAATTGTTTCCCAGCAATTCCCGATCCCCATGTTTGACATTCTACACGTGGGATGCAGCCCTTGTTACCCAATCGAAAAGAGGCCATTTCAATTTCTGAAGCGACTTCTTACATGGCAGTGACAAGGGTAAACTATTCACAATGACCTTTATATGTGGGAAATGGTAGATACATGGAATTTCTTAAAGGTAAGCGCTGTCCGAAAGTAAAATTGCAGAATGTAAGAGGAGAATAATGGTCAGCGCTGTCTGAAAGCAAAACATGAGAACAAGATACAGACTGACAATCGGTGTAAATAATACAAATAGACGACAGAGTTCATGCTCTGAAGATGTTGAGCTCAGTGTTGAATCTATGATGTTGAAAGACGCCTAATTGGAAGATGAGGATCAGTTCCCACAGCTTTGTTGGGCTTCACTGGAACATTGCATCCGGCCGAGGGCAGAAATGTGAGCATGAGAGCAAGATGCTGAACTGGAATAGCAACCGACCAGAAGGTCGGAATCATGGTTGTGTGGATGAACAGAGATGTTCTGCAAAGTGGTCACGATGGCTCTGTTGAGTCCTTGCATAGTGGAGGAGTCCACACTGTCAGCAGCGAATGCAAAGGACATAATTAATGTTCATTTTGCTCTTTCATGGGATGTGGCGTCATTGGCAAGACCTGCTTTAGTTACCTGTCCCTAATTGCCCTTGAACTGATTGACTTGCTGGGCCATTTCTGAGGGCAGTTAAGAGTCACCCACATACCTATGGGTGAAAAGTCACTTGTAGCTCAGGCCTGAAAATGATGAAGGTTTTCCTTCCCTGAAGGATGTTAGTGACCCAGATGGGTTTTTACGCAAATCGATGGCGGTTTCATGGTCACCATCACTGGGGGGCGAGTTTTCAATTCAACATTTTGGGACCTAAATTTCGATTTGAACCCGTGTCCCCAGTGGATGAGACTGGGATCAACAATACTAGTCCAACCACGTTACCACTGTCACCGATTGTGAGTGAATGAAGTACAAGTAAATCGCTGCTTCACCTGTAAGGAGTGCTTTCCGTTTGCAGCAGAACAGGCTCGAAGGGGGAAATGACCTTTTCTTACACATAGACACTTGTGCTTGTTTAGGTGCCCCTGTGTCGTATGTGGGGGTAAACCAGCGCATCCTTCGCATGTATGAGTTCCCGGGTTTAATTCCTGTCATCTCCAGGTCACATTCTGGATGCAGCAGTGCACAGCTTCTCACCTTTGAACACCAAAGACATGATAAACTCACTTCATCCGTGCGGAAAGCGATCAACCGCCAACAACGAATTGAGTGACGGTTGCGCCACCTGCTGGACTGGCTTCGAAACAGAGCTGTTCACGTAACCAAAACCTAACCTGTGGTTCTTCATTGAGACAAACAAGAGAGGCTATAGACATAACCAAAATAGAGCCTGCGGTTGTTCAGTGAGACAACAATGAGGGCCCACAACAGCAGCATAGGCATTTGTGCCGTCAGTCCTTTGTGTGCTTGTTGACTCACGCCACTCACTCAGCGTTTAAGCACTCGTTCAGTCGAGTCCAGGTCCTCAGCTACATAGTGTCTAGGTGTTTGTGGATCCCTCCAGCTCGGGGAGTAACTGAACCTGATTATGGTGCCCCATTCTGGGCAGGACACTTTAGAAAGAATGCGAAGGAGTCAGAATGGTTTACATTGATTTATAACCAGGGGCGCTCCAGAGACACGGTGTTTCAGTTCCGCGGAGGTGGTGCAGAATCTGGGGCTTTGTTGTTGAGGGAATGTTGATAGGAGGTTTGATAGAGACGTTCAAAATCATGGTGGGGGGGGAGATGTAGAGAGAAAGTCGATGGGTAAAAACAGTACCCAGTGTTTGAGACGTAGGGAGATTTTGACATCCATGAACTTATTGGGCGTGATTGCCTCGAGATTGGGGTTTATTTTATCGATATTGGGGGCGATTGTATCGATATTGGGCTGATTGTACCGAGCTCTGGGTGATTGTATCGTGATTGGGACGATTGTAGCGAAATTGGAGTGATTGTTCCGAGATTGGGGTGAATGTATCGAGATTGGCGTCATTGTATCGAGATTGGGGGCGATTGTATCGATATTGGGCTGATTATACCGTGATCTGGGTGATTGTATCGAAATTGGAGTGATTGTTCCGACATTGGGGTGAATGTATCGAGGTTGGGGGTGATTGTATGGAGGTTGCGGGTGATTGTTTCAAGAATGGCGGTGATTGTATAGAGATTGGGGGCGATTGCATCGAGATTGTGGGTGATTATATCGAAATTGGTGATGATTGTATCGAGGCCTTTGTTTTGATGCAATACTAGACATGGGTGCATGGCACCTTCTTTGTGAATGAAGCCTCCACTTCTCCCCCACCCATCCACCCAGCCCAACCTGTCATGGCGCCAGCCTGGCAATGATAACCACATCGTACCTTGGTGTGTCCCTTTCACTTCTCTCGCACATTCTCCGTCGGTAATCTCACTGCATTCCTGCCCTCTCATCCAATCTCCCCCTTCGCCAGCCCTCAACAAATTATCATCAACATATTGGCACCTAGGCATCTTCATTGCTGCTCTCCCACAGCCCCTGCAGTGTGTGACTTCTCGCCACCCGTGACTGCATCTCCAATTCCTCGTATTCTCTTTCTCTCCTGTACTCGCTGCCCGCTTACCCTCCCTGAACCCCTCTCTCTATGGAAAGCTATCAATCAGATTCGCAGTCACTCTCTTGGCCTTGCCATCTTCGATGTTATGCTCTCTACTGAAACGATAACTTTGCTTACGCCGGCCACTGTCCTGGTACAGCTCGCATTTCTGCATAACTCCAAGGGAACACAGAGCTGAAAGGAAATGGTGAATAAACAATTGAGATGTCCACTGCGAGGGTGTTTAGGAGCACGTGAAACTCTATAAGGTCGCTCCCTCATCGTATGAAACCATTCACTATTGCAGGACTTTGTTGGGAGACAGAGATAGCCCAGGGTTTCCGTTCACTAATCCAAAACTCAATCTGAAATACTCTCGCCTGACTCCACACTCACCCCCAACAACACGTGCGAAGAGCTGATGGAACCCTTCGTCATTAGGCTTGGGACTCTCCAATCAGCTGCTCCTTCCAGTGCCAACATTCTGCTATTTTGCTCGCAGGCAACGCCCACGTTTTTACTGCTATTATCACCTATTCTGGGCGAATGCTTTGTGTCTATATTACAATCACAAAATCGCACCGTGCAGCTGAGTCCCTTCAACCCATCGAGTCTGCACCGACACGTGAGAAACACCTGACCTACCGACCGAATCCCATTTACCAGCACTTGGCCCATAGCCTTGAATGTTGTGACGTGCCAAGTGCTCATCCGAGTACTTTATAAAGGATGTGAGGCAACCCGCCTCCACCACCCTCCCAGGCAGTGCATTCCAGACCGTCATCATCCTCTGGGTAAAAAGTATTTTTCTCACATCACCCTCTAAACCTCCTGCCACTCACGTTGAACTTGTGTCCCCTCGTGACTCACCCTTCAACTAAGGATATCTAGTGATCCCTATTCTCCCTGTCCATGCCCCTCATAATCTTGTACACCTCGATCAGGTCGCCCCACAGTCTTCTCTGCTCCAACGAAAACAACCCAAATCTATCCAACCTCTCTTCATAACGTAAATGTTTCAACCCAGTCAACATCCTGGTGAATCTCCTCTGCACCCCCTACAGTGCATTCACATCCTTCCTAATAATGTGGCAACCAGAACTGCACACAGTACTCCAGCTGTGGCCTCACCAAGGTTCCATAGAACTCCAACATGACCACCCTGCTTTTGTAATCTATGCCTCGACTGATAAAGGCAAGTTTCCCATATGCCTTTTTCACCACCCCACTAACATGCCCCTCCGCCTTCAGAGATCTATGGACACACATGCCAAAGTCCCTTTGTTCCTCAGAACTTCCAAGTATAATGCCGTTTATTGAATACTTCCTTGTCAAATTAATCCGTCCAAACTGTTTTACCTCACACTTTTCAGGTTTAAATAGCATCTGCCACTTATCTGCCCATTTGACCATCCTGTCGCTTTCTCCCTGTAGCCCAAGACATTCAGCCAAACTGTTAAACACCCAGCCAACATTTGTGTCATCCAGAAACTTACTAACCCTACACCCAACAGAGTCATCTATATCGTTCATATAAATGACGAATAATAGGGAACCAAGTAAAGATCCCTCTGGTACGCCACTGGAAACTGCCTTTCAGTCACTAAAGCATCCTTCTGTCATCACCCTCTGTCCCCTGCAACTAAGCCAATTTTGAATCCACCTTATGAAATTACCCTGTATCCCATGTGCGTTTGCCTTCTTTATAAGTCTCCAATGTGGGACCTCGCAAAGGCTTTACTGAAATCCATATAAACTACATCAACTGCACTCCCCTCATCTACACAACTGGAGACCAGCTCAAAAACTCATTAGCACCGTAGTTCTCTTGTGTTCAATGACACCTTTTTCATTCAACCTGCCCCGCTCTCTAATTTATCACTTACCTCCTTCCCCCCAGTTGTGCTTCTGCCCTTATTTTGAACAGCATAAAGCCCATCACAGCCCTATCTCTCTCCTCTGTTCTGAAGAAGACTCATATTCGACGCAGAAAACCAACTGTTCCTCTCTCCTCTGGTGCTGCCAATCCTGCCGCATTTTCCAGATCTCTCTGTTTTCACTTCAGCTTCCAAGGATTAAACGTTTACGCCCTCTTTCCACAACACCGCAGCTCTTGAGGACAGTTAGTTCTCAAGCGTTTGTACATATGCAGTCAGGCAGGGGAATGCAGAAGTTGCTGTCAGTGACTGTTCAGCTGTTCCGAGAACAGGGGAAATTATTCTGTCCATTAACTCTGCCTCCTGTTCTCTTGGTCCTGTTCCCACTAAATTGCTGACCACCCAACCTCGAATCCTGGCTCCCGGGTTAGTCCATGTTGTTCACGGTTTTCTCCTCAGGCACCATCCTCCATTTCAAGTTTGTTCAGTCATGTCACTTCTCAAAAAATGTAGAGATAATGAACTTTCAACACTTGCCTCCATCTCCAATCTGCCTCTCCTTTCCAAACATTCTTATGTTGCCAACTTCAAAACCTTTTCCCATCAGCGAGAAACAGAGTTATTGTTGCACCTTCAATATGACTCTTCTTCAGAACTGAAAAGAGGGCGAATGTTCTGGCTTTTCAGCTGTTGAGAACAAGGTGTAGGTAAAGTGGAGGAAATAAAGAGTGACATGAATTGGTTAGAGGGCTGTGGAGGTTAAATTTCAAAGACGCCATGGAATAAAAGAGCGTGAATGGTAGTAGTAAAGGAACAAAGCATTGGTCAAGGGCAGGTGTTAATAGCAGATTAAAGGTCATTGCTGCTTGAAAACAAAACATGAGAACAAGATACAGTCTGACAATCGTGGAAAATATTTTAAAATAGAAGAGAGTTCATGGCTGAAGATGTTGAGCTCAGTGTTGAGTCTATAAGGCTGGGGGACGCCAAACTGGAAGATGAGGATGATTTCCCACAGCTTTGTTAGGCTTCACTGGAACATTGCATCAGGCCGAGGACAGAAATGTGAGCATGAGAGGAAGGTGTGGAACTGGAATGGCAACTGGGGAGGGGTCATGTTTGTGGACTGAGCAGAGATGTTCTACAAAGTGGTCACCCAGCCTGTGTTGAGCCTTCCCAAAGTAGAGGAGTCCACATTGTCAGCAGCGAATGCAATGGAATAATTTTCTATTTCCTTTGTTCTTTCAAGGGATGCGGGTGTCACTGGCAGGATGTGCCTTTGTTACCCGTCCCTAATTGCCCTTGAACTGACTGGCTTGCTGGGCCATTTCAGAGGGCAGTTAAGAGTCAACCACCTATCTATGTGTGGAAAGTCACAAGTAGGGCAGGCCTGATAAGGATGAAGGTTTTCCTTCCCTGAAGGAAGTCAGTGAACCAGATT
The DNA here is from genome assembly GCF_964194155.1 of Cetorhinus maximus. Lineage (NCBI taxonomy): Eukaryota > Metazoa > Chordata > Chondrichthyes > Lamniformes > Cetorhinidae > Cetorhinus > Cetorhinus maximus. The sequence continues at coordinate 3,983,241 of NC_135916.1, forward strand.
GTTTTTAACAATTCCGATTTGAACCCTTGTCCCCAGTGGATGAGCCTGGAATTCAATAATAATAGTCCAGGCACATTACCACTGTCTCACTTCGTGAGAGGAAGAGGTACAAGTAAATCGTTGCTTCACCTGAAAGGACTGATTTTACTTAATGGTAGAACAGCCACGAAGGGTGAAATGACCATTAACTACACATCTGCATTTGTGCTTGTTTATGTTAGTGGTTTTGGCATGTGTGATATTTCACTGAACAGGAGAACAGGCTCGGAATGACACATGGGCTTTAACTATGCACGCATTTGTGCTTCTTTAAGTGGCGGATTTTGGCATGTGGGGACGTAGGTCAGTGGTAGAGCGCATCCTTTGCATGTACGTGGTCCCGCGTTCGATGCACGGTATCTCCGTTGCTCCTTTTGAATGCAGTGGTGCCATTTGCACACAGTGTGCCTTTCCACACACAGACATGGTAAAATCGCTTCATATGTGTAGAAAGCGAACATTGGTCAACAACCGAATAGAATGAAGGAAGCGCCGTCTGTCGGAATTTCTTCCAATAGAGCTGTTCGCAGAAGCAAAGCCGGACCTGTGGTTTTTCATTGAGGTTACCATGAGGGCCCACAGCCTTCAGTTTATTGTATGCTTGGTGGCTTACGACACTCAGAGTTCAAGCAATCATTCAACTAAGCCCATGTCGGCTGCGACACGGTGCCTGGGAGTTTGTGGATCCCGAACCTTGGTAAATAACTAAATAAATATGGCGGGACATTGTAGGCAGCACTCTTTAGGAAGGAGGCGAAGATTTCAGAATGGGTTGCACTGAGGTTATAACCAGGGGCGCTCCAGTGACAAGGGACTTCAGTTCCGCGGAGGAGGTGCAGAGTCTGGGGATTTTCCCCTCCGAGGAGGGAATGTTGACAGGAAGTTTGATTCAGGCGTTCAAAATCATGAGAGGTCTGGACAGAGTCGATGGGGAGAAACAGTTCCCAGTGTTTGAGATGTAGAGAGAATTCGACATTCATGAACATATTCGGGGTGATTATATCGAAATTGGCTTGACTCTATCTAGATTGACGGTGATTGCATCGATTTTGGGGGCGATTATATCGAGATTTGGGGAGATTATATCGAGATTGGGGAGATTATATCGAGATTAGGGGTGATTGTATCTAGATTCGGCTCATTGTATCGAGGCCTTGGCCTTAATGGAAACCTGGACATGGGTGGGTGGCACCTTCTGTGTGAATGAAGCCTCCACCTCTCCTTCTCCCATCCACCCATCCCAGACTGTCATGGCGCCAGCCTGGCGCTTATAACCACATCGCACCTTGGTGTATCCTTTCACTTCTCACGCACATTCTCCGTCGGACATTTCACCGCATTCCTGCCCTCTCATCCAGTCTCCACCTTCGCCAGCCCTCAACAAATTATCAGCAAAATATTGGCACCTAGATATCTTCATTGCTGCTCTCCCTCAGCCCCTGCAGTGTGTGACTGCTCGCCACCCGAGACTGCATCTCCAATTCCTCTTATTCTCTTTCCTCTGTGTTCGCTGCCCGCTTACCCTCCCTGAACCCCACTCTCGATGTAAAGATACCGACCAGTTTTGCAGTCACTCTCTTGGCCTTGCCACCTTCGATGTCCTGCTCTCTATTTAAACTATAACTTTGTTCACACCGGCCACTGTCCCGGTCCAGCTCCCATCTCTGCTTAACTCCAAGGGAACACGGAGCTGAAAGGGAAATGGTGAGTAACCCGTTGAGATGTCCACTGCCACGGAGCATGTGAAACTATGTAGCGTCGCTCCCTCATCGAATGAAAAAAACATACTATTGTAGGACCTTGTTGGGATACAAAGATAGCCCAGGGCTTCCTTTCACCAGTCCAAAATTAATTCTGAAATACTCTCGCCTGACTCCACACTCACCCCCAAAAACAAGAACGAGGAACTGATGGAACTCTTTGTCATTCGGCTTGGGACTCTCCAATGAGCTGCCTGTTTCAGTGCTAACACATTCTGCTATTTTGCTTTCAGACAGTGCCCACCTTTAATCTCCTAATACCACCTACACTTGGGCGAATGCATTATGTATTTATTACAACCACAGAATCACACAGTGCAGAAGAGGCCCTTCGGCCCATGGAGTCTGCACCGACATGTGTGGAACACCTGAACTACCTATTCCCATTTACTTTCACTTGGCACATAGCCTTGAATGTTATGACGTGCCAAGTGCTCATCCATCTTCTTTTTACAGGATGCGATTCAACCCTCCATCCACCACCCTCCAAGTCAGCGCATTCCAGACATTCCACACCTTCTGGGTAAAAAAAGTTTTTCCTGACATCCACCCTAAACCTGCTGCTACTCACTTTGAACTTGTGTCCCCACGTGACTGAACCTTCGGCTAACGCTAACTGATGCTCCATTGGGAACCTGTCCATGATGCTCATAATCTCATCCACCTCGATCAGGTCGCCCCTAAGGCTCCTTTGCCCCAGCGAAAACAATCCAAATTTTTTGCAACCTCTCTTCATAACGTAAATGTTTCATCCCAGGCAACATTCTGGTGAATCTCCTCTGCACCCCCTCCATTACCATCACATCCTTCCCATAATGTGGCGAACAGAACTGCACACAGTACTCCAGCTGTGGCCTCACCAAGGTTCTAGGCAACTCCAACATGACCTTCCTACTTATGTCATCTATGCCTCGATTGATAAAGTCAAGTGTCCCGTATGCCTTTTTCACCACCCCACTAACATGCCGCTCTGCCTTCGGAGATCTATGGACACACACGTCAAGGTCCCTTTCTTCCTCAGAACTTCCAAGTGTCCTGTCGTTTATTGAATACTTCCTTTTCAAATTACTCCTTCCAAAACGTTTCACCTCTCACGTTTCAGGTTTGAATTCCATCTCCCTCTTATCAGCCCGTTTGGCCACACTGTCTACATCTCCCTGTAGCCCACGGCACTCAGCCACACTGTTAAACCAATATTTGTGTCATCCGTAAACTTACTAATCCTACCCCCAACATATTCATCTATGTTGTTTATATAAATGATGAATAATAGAGAACCCAACACAGATTCCTGTGGTATGCAACTGGACATTGCCTTCCAGTCACGAAAGCAGCCTTCTGTCATCACCCTCTATCTCCTACAACTAAGCCAATTTTGAATCTGCCTTATGAAATTACCTGTATCCCAAGTGCATTTGCCTTCTTTATAAGTCTCCCATGTGGGACCTTGTCAAAAGCTTAGCTGAAATTCACATAAAATACAACAGCTGCACGAACCTCATGTACACACCTGGTCACCACTTCAAAAACCCATTAGCACTGTCTTTCTCTTGTGTTAAATAACACCTTTTTCATTCAATCTGCCCGCTCTCTAATATATCACTTACTTCCTTAGCCCCAGCTGCCCTTCTGCCCTGTTTTTGAACAGCATAGATCCCTTCACAGCCGTATCTCCCTCCTCTGTTCCGAAGAAGACTCATATTCGACGCGGAAAACCAACTGTTTCTCTCTCCACTGCTGCTGCCAGTCCTACCGCGTTTTCCAGCTCTATCTGTTTTTACTTCAGCTTCCAAGGATTAAATGTTTTCCGCCCTCTTTCCACTCGCCCGCACTTCTTTAGGCCAATTACTTCTCAAGCATTTGTACATGTGCAGTCAGGCAGGGGAATGAGTTGTTGTCAATGACTCTCCAGGGAGGGCGCTGTTGAGCTGCTGCTAGAACGGCGGAACTCATCCTGTCCATTAAACCCGGCTCCTGTTCCCTTGGTCCTGTTCCCACCAAATTGCTGACCACCCAACCTCCCATCCAGGCTCCCGGGTCAGTCCATATTGTTCACGGTTTTCTCCTGAGGCACCATCCTCCGTTTCAAACTTGTTAATCATGTCACTTCTCAAAAAATGTAGAAATAATGAATTCTTTGCATCGGCCTCCATCTCCAATCTCCCTCTCCTCTCCAAATTCTCCATGTGGGATGCAGCCCCTGTCACCCAATCGAAAAGAGGCCACAGCAAATTCACAAGCGACTCCTCACGTGGCAGTGATAAGGGTCAAATCTGAACAATTACCTTTATAACTGGGAAATGGCAATTACATGGCACTTCTTCACAACACAGACACTTAACCGCAGAAATAAATATAAAAGAGAAAATGTTGGAAAAGGTCAGCGGGCCCGGCTGCATCAGTGGAGCGAGAAACAGAGTAAACGTTTCACCTTCAATATGACTCATCTTCGGAACTGAAAAGAGGGAGAATGTTCTGGCTTTTCGGCTGTTGAGAACAAGGTGTTGGCAAAGTGGAACAAATAAAAAGGGACATGAGTTGGTCAAAGGCTATTGGAGGTTAAATTTCAAACACGACACGGAATAAAAGAATGGCAGTAGGAAAGGAACAAATATTTGGTCCAGAGCAGGTGTTAATAGCAGAAGAAAGGCTCGCGCTGCTTGAAAGCAAAACATGAGAACAAGATACAGACTGACAATCGGGGAAACTTTGCAAAATAGAAGACAGAGTTCACGGTCTGAAGATGTTGAGCTCAGTGTTGGGTCCATAAGGCTGGGGGACGCCAAATTGGAAGATGAGATTCTTATCCCACAGCTTTTTTGGGCTCAACTGGAAAATTGCATCAGGCCGAGGACAGAAATGTGAGCATGAGAGCAAGGTGCTGGACTGGAATTGGAACCTCTGGAGCGGGGTTGGGGGTGGGGTGGGGGGGGGGGGGGGTGGGGTGGGGGGGGGGGGGGGTGCGGCGGTTCATGATTGTGGGCTGAGCAGAGATGTTCTACAATGTGGTCACCTAGCCTGTGTTGAGTCTTCCCAAAGTAGAGGAGCTCACTCTGTGAACAGCGAATATAATGGATTTAATTTATGTTTCTTTTTTGCTCTTTCATGGGATGTGGGTGTCACTGGCAAGACCTGCTTTTTTAACCCATCCCTAATTGCCCTTGAAGTGAGTGACTTGCTGGGACCTTTCAGAGGGCAGTTAAGATTCAACCACCTACCTCTGTGTGGAAAGTCACAAGTGGGCCAGGCCTTATAAGGTTGAAGGTTTTTCTTCCCTGAAGGAAGTCAGTGAACCAGTTGGGTGTTTACAATTTGGATTTGAACCCGTGACCCCAGTGGATGAGCCTGGGTTTCAATAATACTAATCCAAGCACGTTACCACTGTCTCACTTCGTGAGTGGAAAAGGTCCAATTAAATCATTGCGTGACCTGAAAAGAATGATTTTACTTAATGGTAGAACAGCCACGAAGGGTGAAATGACCTTTAACTAGAAATATGCATTTGTGCTTGTTTATGTTTGTGGTTTTGGTATGTGAGTGATTTCACTGAACAGGGGAACAGACTCGAAATATTAAATACGCTTTAACTATAAATGCATTTGCGGAAACTGGCATGTGGGGATGTAGCTCAGTGGTAGAGCGCATGCTTTGCATGTATGAGGTCCCGGGTTCGATCCCCGGCATCTCCACTTCTCCTTTTGAATGCAGTGGTGCCTTTTGCACACAGTGTGCCCTTGTACACACAGACATGGTAAACTCGCTTCATATGTGCAGAAAGCGAACATTGGTCAACAACTGAATTCAATGAAGAATGCGCCATCTGTCGGAATTGCTTCGAAAAGAGCTGTTCACAGAAGCAAAGCCGCACCTGCGGTTCTTACTTAAGGATTCACAGGTTCTTCCATGAGGACTCACAGTTTATTTTGTGGCTCACCACACTCAGAGTTCAAGCAGTCGTTCAACTGAGCCCATGTCCTCTGCTATAGGGTGCCTGGGTAAGTATCCCGCGGTCAGTAACTAATCCAGAGTATGGTGTCACATTCTAGGCAGCACTCTTTAGGGAGGAGGCGTAGGTTACAGAATAGGTGGCACTGAGGTTATAACCAGGCGCGCTCCCGGGAGAAGGGACTTCAGTTCCGCGGAGGCGGTGCAGAGTCTGAGGCTCTTCGAGGAGGGAATTTTGACAGGAGGTATGATAGTGGCGTTCAAAATCATGAAGGTCGAGGCAGAGTCGATGGGGAAAACAGTCCCCTGTGTTTGAGATGTAGAGAGGTTTCGACATTCATGATCGTATCAGGGGTGATTGTATCGAGATTGGGGGTGATTATATCGAGATTGGGGGTGATTGTATCGAGATTGGGGGTGATTGTATCGAGATTGGCGGTAATTGAATCGAGATCGAGGGTGATTGTATCGAGATCGGGGGTGATTGTATCGAGATCGAAGGTGATTGTATCGAGTTTGGGGGTGATTGTATCGCGTTTGTTGGCGCTTATAACGGGGCCTTGGCCTTATTGGAAACCTGGACGTGGTTGGCACCTTTCCTGTGAATGAAGCCTCTACTTCTCCCTCTCCTAACCACTCTGCCGAGCCTGTCATGGGGCTAGCCTGGCACTTATAACCATATCTCACCTTGAGGTTGCCTTTCACTTCTCTCGCACTTTCTCTTTCTTAGGCTTCCTCACTGTGATCCTCCCTCTCATCCAAAATCCCCCTTCGCCAGCGCTCTCCACGCTATCATCAACATATTGGCGACTAGATATCTTCACTGCTGCTCTCCCTCTGCCACGGCAGTGTGTGACTACTGGCCTCCCTTGACTGCATCTCTAATTCCTCGGATTCTCTTTCCTCTGTACTCGCTGCCCTCTTACCCTCCCTGAACCCCTCTCTCGATGGAAAGTTTCCAATCAGTGTCGCACTCACTCTCTAAGGCCATTTCGATGTCGTACTCTCTCTTAAATCCATTATTTTGCTCTGGCCCGCCACTGTCCCAATACAGCTCCCATCGCTGCTTAACACTAAGGGAGAGAGACGGTTTCATGGTCAACATCACTGGGGGCGCGTTTTCAATTCCACATTTTTGTATCTAAATTTCGATTTGAATCCGTGTCCCCAATGGATGAGACTGGGATCAACAACACTAGTCCAACCACATTACCACTGTCACCGATCATGAGTGAAATAAGTACAAGTAACTCGCTGCTTCACCTGGAAGGAGTGCTATAAGTTTGCAGAAGAACAGGCTGAAAGGGCGAAATGACCTTTTCCTACACATACGCATTTGTGCTTGTTTAGGTGCCCCTGTGTCGTATGCTGTGGTGCAGTTCAGTGTTCCGGCACATCATTCGCATGTATGAGGTCCCTGGTTCAATTCCTGGCATCTGCACTTCACATTCAGGATTCAGTAGTGCACAGCTTCTCACCTTTGAACACCAAAGACATGGCGAATTCGCTTCAGACGTCTGGAGAGCGAACAACCGCCAGCCATGAATTCAATGAAGGCTGCGCCACCTGCTGGACTGGCTGCACACAGAACCAAAACAGAAACTGTGGCTGTTCATGGAGACAACAATGAGGGCCCACAACCGCAGCATAGGCATTTGTATCGTCATTCCTTTGTGTGCTTGGTGACTCACGACACTCACTCAGAGTTTAAGCACTCGTTCAGTCGAGTCCAGGTCCTCGGCTACACAGTGCCTGGGTGTTTGTGGATCCCTCCAGCTCGGGGAGTAAATCAACCTGATTATGCTGTCCAATTCTGGGCAGGACTCTTCAGGAAGAATGCAAAGTTTTCAGACTGAGGTAATAACCAGGGGCGCTCGAGAGACAAGGGGCTTCAGATCCGTGGAGGCGGTGCAGAGTCTGGGGCTTTTCAGTTCGAGGAGGGAATGTTAATAGGAGGTTTGATAGAGGCGTTTAAAATCATGTGGGGTTGAGACACAGTCGATGGGTAGAAACAGATCCCAGTGTTTGAGTTGTAGGGAGGCTATAACAACCATGAATTTATTGGAAGTGATTGTATCGAGATTGGGGGTGATTGCATCGAGGTTGGGGGTGCTGGTATCCAGAATGGCGGTGATTGTATCGAGATTGCGGAAGATTATAACGAGATTGTGGGAAAGTGCATCGAAAGTGAGGGTGATTGTATCGAAATTGTGGTACTTGTACCGAGATTAGGGTGATTGTACCGAGGTTGGGGCTGATTTTATCGAAAATGGCGGTGATTGTATGGAGATTTGGAGCAATTTTATCGAGATTGGGTGAGATTATATCGAGATTGGGGAGATTGTATCGAGGCCTTGGACTTGATGGAAAACTGGACATGGGTTGGTGGCACATTTTCTGCTAACGAATCCTCCACCTCTCCCTCTCCCATCCACCCGGCCCAGATTATCATGGCGCCAATCTGGCACTTATAACCACATCGCACCAGCTACATTTAGACCAGGCCTGATAAGGATTAGTGCTTGTTTATGTTAGTGGTTTTGGTATGTGAGTGATTTCACTGAACAGGAAACGAGGCTTGAAAGGTCAAATACGCTTTAAGTGCAGGTGTATTTACCATGGTTGGCAAGTGGGGATGTAGATCAGTGGAACAGCGCATGCTTTGCATGCCAGAGGTCCCGGGTTCGATCCCCGGCATCTCCCCTCCCCTATGTGCAGAAAGCGAACATTGGTCCATAACTGAAATCAATGAAGAATCCGCCATCTGTCGGAACTGCTTCCAAAAGAGCTGTTGACAGAAGCAAAGCCGCATCCGCCGTTCTTCCTTGAGGTTGCCATGAGGATTCACAGTTTATTTTGTGGCTCACCACACTCAGAGTTCAAGCAGTCGTTCAACTGAGCCCATGCCCTCTGCTACACGGTGCCTGGGTAAGTAACCCGCGGTCAGTAACTAACCCATGGTTAGTTACACCATTGTGACACCACTATGGTGTCACATTCTAGGCAGCACTGTTTAGGGAGGAGGCGAAGGTTTCAGAATAGGTTGCACTGAGGTTATAACCAGGCGCGCTCCAGGGAGAAGGGACTTCAGTTCCGCGGAGGCGGTGCGGAGTCTGAGGCTCTTCGAGGAGGGAATTCTGACAGGAGGTATGATAGAGGCGTTCAAAATCATGAAGGTCGAGGCAGAGTCGATGGGGAAAACAGTTCCCTGTGTTTGAGATGTAGAGAGGTTTCGACATTCGTGATCCTATCAGGGGTGATTGTATCGAGATTGCGGGTGATTGTATCGAGATTGGAGGTGATTGTATCGAGGTCGAGGGTGGTTGTATCGAAATCATGGGATTGTATCGAGATTGGGGGTGAATGTATCGAGCTTGGGGGAGATTGTATCGAGATCGTGTTTGATTGTATCGAGATCGAGGGTGATTGTATCGAGCTTGGAGGTGATTTTATCGAGTTTGTTGGTGCTTATAACGGGGCCTTGGTCTTATTGGAAACCTGCACGTGGTTGGCACCTTCCCTGTGAATGAAGCCTCTACTTCTCCCTCTCCTAACCACTCGGCCGAGACTGTCATGGCGCTAGCCTGGCACTTATAACCATATCGCACCTTGAGGTGTCCTTTCACCTCTCTCGCACTTTCTCTTTCTTAGGCAACCTCACTGTGTTCCTCCCTCTCATCCACATTCCCCCTTCGCCAGCGCTCTCCACGCTATCATCAACATATTGGCGACTAGATAACTTCACTGCTGCTCTCCCTCTGCCACGGCAGTGAGTGACTACTGGCCTCCCGTGACTGCATCTCTAATTCCTCGGATTCTCTTTCCTCTGTAGTCGCTGCCCTCTTACCCTCCCTGAACCTCATTCTCGATGGAAAGTTACCAATCAGTTTCGCAGTCACTCTCTTAGGCCATTTCGATGTCCTGCACTCTCTTAAAACCATTATTTTGCCCACGCCGGCCACTGTCCCGGTACAGCTCCCACCTCTGCTTAACACTGAGGGACACAGACCTGAAAGGATATGGTGAGTAACTTGTTGAGATGTCCACTGCCAGGATTTGTTGGAGCATGTGAAACAATGTAAGTTCGCTCCCTCATCGAATGAAACCATTCACTATTCCAGGACCATGCTGGGTCGCACAGATAGCCCAGGGATTCCATTAACTAATCCATACCTTATTCTGAAACACTCTCGCCGGCCGACACACTCACCCCCAACAACAAGTGCGAGGAGCTGATTGAACTCTTTGTCATTCGGCTTTGGACTGTCCAATGAGCTGCCTCTTCCAGTGTGATCATATTCTGCTATTTTGCTCTCAGACAGCGGCCACCTTTATTCTGCTGTTATCACCTACTCTGGGCGAATGTTTCCTGCCGCAAAGCCACAAAGCATTCGCCTAGGGTATGTGATAACAGCAGAATAAAGGTGGGCGCTGTCTGAGAGCCAAATAGCAGAATGTGTTAGACTGGCAGAGGCGGCTCTTTGGACAGTCCCAAGCCCAATGACAGAGAGTTCCATCAGCACCTCGCACTGATTGTTACGGGTGAGTTTGGAGGCAGGCTAGAGTGTTTCAGAACAGGTAATGGGTGAGTGAAAGGAACAGTCTCGTTGTCCTCTGTTCAATGACACCTTATACATTCAATCTGGCCCGCTATCTAACTCATTCCTCACCTCCTTAGCCCCAGCTGTCCTTCTGTTCTTTTTGTTAAAAAGCACAGAGCCCATCACACCCCTATCTCTCTCCTCTGTTCGGATGAAGACTCATTTTCGGCTCTGAAAGGCAGCTGCTTCTCTCTACACTGGTGCTTCCAGTTCTGACGAGTTTTTCAGCTCTTTCTGTTATAATTTCAGCTTCCAAAGGCTAAATTGTTATCACCCTCTTTCTGTCCACCAACACTTCTTTAGGCCTATTACTTCTGAACCTTGTGTGCATGTGCAGTCCAGAAGGGGGATGCAGGAGTTGCTGTCAGTGACTCTCCAGGGAGGGCGCTGTTGAGCTGCTCCAAGAACCGAGGAACTCATCAAGTCCATGAGCATCGCCTCCTGTTCTCTGGGGTCCTCTTCCCATGAAATTGCTGAACACCCAACTTCCCATCCTGGCTCCCTGATCAGTCAATGTTGTTCAGGGTTCTTTCCCGAGGCACCACCTTCCGTTTCAAACCTGTTTAGTCATGTCACTTCTCGAGAAAATGTCGATATAATGAACTCTCTGCACCTGAAAGACACCGCTCCCATCTCCAATCTCCCTCAGCTCTCCAAAATCCCTGAATGTATTTCTGTCTTCAAAACATTTGTCCGTAATTTCCCGAGCTTCATGTTTGTAATTCTCCACGTGGGATTCAGCCTTTGATATCCATTCGAAAAGAAGCCATTGCATATTCACCAGCGACTTCATACGTGGCAGTGACAAGAGTAAACGATGCACAATTAACTTTAAGACTCGAAAATGGCTGATACATCGAATTTCTTCATAGGATAGGCACTTTGAAAAAAAAGTGCTGGGCAATTCTCAGCTATCCTCATCTGTGCGGTTAGAAACAGAATTTACATTTCACCTTCAATATGACGTTTCTTCTGAAATCAGGAGTGGTGGAATTCTGTGGGTTTTCGGCTGTTGGAGGCAAGGTGAGGTGGAAGGTTGAACAGGGAAAAGAGGGTCATGGATTGATTAGAGGGCTGGGGACATTAAATTACAAAGATGCCATGGAACAAATGGGAAAGAGAGGGGGAATGGTCTGAGTGAAGGTACAAAGCATTGGTCCAGAGCAGGTGTTAATGCTGCTTAAAGGTCAGCGCTGTCTGAAAGCAAAATAGCAGAATGTGTTAATAGGAGAATAAAGGTCAGAGCTGCCTGAAAGCAAAACATGAGAAGATGATATAGACTGACAATCTGGGAAAATAATACAAATAGAGGACAAAGTTCATGGTCTGAAGATGTTGAATTCAGTTTTGAGTCCATAAGGCTGGAAAACGCCAAATTGGAAAATGAGGTTCTTTTCCCACTGCTTTGTTGGGCTACACTTGAACATTGAATCAGGCCGAGGACTGAAATGTGACCATGAGAGCAAGAGGCTGGACTGGAATAGCATCCGGGGCGGGGCCATGTTTGTGGACTGAGCAGAGATGTTCTACAAAGTGATCACGCAGCCTGTTTTCAGTCTTCCCAAAGTAGAGGAGTCCACACTGTCAGCAGCGAATAAAATGGACTAATTTTCTATTTCCATTGTTCTTTCATGGGATGTGGGTGTCACTGGCAGGATGTGCCTTTATTACCAGTCCCTAATTGCCCTTGAACTGAGTGACTTGCTGGGCCCTTTCAGAGGGCAGTTTAGAGTCAACCACATACCTATGTGTGGAAAGTCACAATTCAGGCAGGCCTGATAAGGATAAAGGTTTTTCTTCCCTGAAGGTTGTTCGTGAACGAGATGGGTTTTTACATCAATGGATGGCGGTTTCATGGTCACCGTTACTGGGAGATGAGTTTTCAATTCCACATTTTGGTCCCTAAATTTCGACTTGAAACCGTGTCCCCAGTGGATGAGCCTGGGGCTCAACCTTATAATGTAACCACATTACAACTGTTACCCTTTGTGAGTGCAAGAGGAACAAGTAAGTAGTTGCTTCAGCTGAAAGGAGTATTTTTCCTTAATTGTAAAACATTTTCGGACGATGAAATTGCCTGTAACTACACAGAAATAGAAATACCTGGAAAATCTCAGTAGGTCTGACAGCATCTGCAGAGCGGAATACAGTTCACATTTCGAGTCCATAAAACACTTCATCAGAACTGAGGAAAATAGAAATGAGGTGAAATATAAGCTGGTTGAGGGGGTGGCACAGGTAGAGCTGGAAAGAGGACCAGTGACAGGTGGAGGCAACGAAGAGATTGCCAAATATTTCATAGACAAAAGGACAAGGGGGTGTCGGCAGTCTCCATTTGTGCTTGTTTATGTACAACATTTTCGCATGTGGTGATGAGGCTCAGTGATAGTTTGCATGTTTTGCATGGTCCCGGGTTAAATCCCCGGCATTTGCACTTTTAAATGCAGAGGTGCACAGCTTCTCACCTTCACACACACAGACATGGTAAACTCGCTTCATATCCGCGGAAAGCGATCATTCGCCAGCATCCAAATTCAATGACGGATGCGCCACCAAGGTGCAGGCAAAGTGGAACAAATAAAGAGGGTCATGAATTGGTTAGAGGGCTGTGGAGATGAAATTACAAAGACGCAATTGAACAAAAGACAAAGAGAGGGGGAATGGTAATAGTAATGGAAAAAAAAACTTTGGTCTAGAGAAGGTGTTAATAGCGTATTGAAGATCAGCGCTGTCTGAAAGCAAAATAGCAGATTGTGTTAAATGGAGAATAAAGGTCAGTGCTGCCTGTATGCAAAACATGAGAACAAGATATAGACTGACAATCGAGGAAAATAATACTAATAGGGGACAGAGTTGATCACATGAAGATGTTGAGGTCAGTGTTGGGTCCATAAGGTTGGAAGATGCCTAATTGGAAGATGAGGTTCTTTTCCCACAGCTTTGTTGGGCTTTATTGGGACATTGCATCAAGCGGAGGACTGAAATGTGAGCATAAGAACAAGATGCTGGACTGGAATAGCAACCCGGGCGGGGCCATGTTTGCGAACTGAGCAGAGATGTTCTACAAAGTGGTCACCCAGCCTGTGTTGAGTCTTCCCAAAGTAGAGGAGTCCACACTGCCAGCAGCGAATGAAATGGGCTAATTTTATATTTCGTTTGATCTGTCATGGGATATGGATTTCACTGGCAAGTCCTGCATTTGTTACCCAACCCTAATTGCCCTTGAACTGAGTGAGTTGCTGGACCCTTTCTGAAGGCAGTTAAGAGTCAATCACATACCGATGTGTGGAAAGTCATAAGTCGGCCAGGCCTGATATGGATGAAATTTTCCTTCCCTGAAGGATGGTAGAGGTACAAATAAATCGCTGTCTCACTTGTCAGAAGTCATTTTACGCAATAGTAGAACGGGCTCGAAAGGTGAAATGGCCTTTAACATTCGCATGTGTGAGGTCCCGAGTTCGATCCCTGCTATCTACCCTTCACCTTCTGAATGCAGCGGTGCACAGCTTCTCAGCTTTATACACACAGAAATGTAAACTCACTTCAAACATGCAGAAAGTGAATTCAATGAACGGTGCACCATCTGTCAGAATGGCTTCAAAATAGAACTGTTCACACAAGCAACCTGTGGTTGTTCATTGAGACAACCATGAGGGCCAGCAGCCACTGGTTTGTGCCATCAGTCTTTTGTGTCTCAGGACAGTCAGAGCGTCACTCGGCTCAGGGCGAAATGACCTTTGCCTACACGTATGTATTTGTGCTTGTTTACGTCAGTGTGGGTGGTATGTGGGGATTTAGCTCAGTGGTAGAGCGCATGCTTCGCATGTATGAGGTCTCGGGTTCGATCCCCGACATCTCCACTTTACATTTTGGATGCAGCAGTTCAGGGCACAGCTTCTGACCTTTGCACACAAAGACATGGCAATCTCGCTTCATATGTGCGGAAAACGAACATCCTCCAGCAACCGAATTCAATAAAAGATGCGCCATTTATTGGAATGGCTTCCAAACAGAGCTGTTCACAGAACCAAAACCTAACCTGTGGTTGTTCATTGAGACAAACATGATAGACATGACCAAAACAGTACTTTTGGTTGTTCATTGACTCAACAATGAGGGCCCACAGACACACAATAGACATTTGAGCCGTCAGGTTTATGTGTGTTTGGCGACTCACGACAGTCACTCAGAGCACTCGTTCAGGAGAGTCCACGTCCTCAGCTACACGGTGCCGGGGTGTTTGTGGATCCCTCCAGCTCAGGGAGTAACTTAACCAGAGTATGGTGTCCCATTCTGGTCAGGGCGCTTTAGAAAGGATGTGAAGGTTTCAGTATGTTTTACATTGAGGTTATAACCAGGGGCGCTCCAGAGACAAGAGGTTTCAAATCCGCGGAGGTGGTGCACGGTCTGCGGGGCTTTTGCTCTTCGAGGAGAGAATGTTGACAGGAGGTTTGACAGAGGTGTTCAAAATGATGAGTGGTCTAGACAGAGTCGATGGGTCGAATCAGTTCCCAGTGTTTGAGATGTCGGGTGGTTTCGACATACGTGAACTTGTTGGGGGTGATTGTACCGAGATTGGGGGTGATTGTAACAAGATTGGTAGTGATTGTATTGAGAATTGGGGGTAATAGTATCGAGGTTGGGGGTGATTTTATCGAGATTGTGGTGATTGTTTCGAGATTGTTTGTGATTGTACCAAGATTGGGAGTGATTACATCGAGATTCGGGGTGATTCTATCGAGATTGTGATGATTTTAACGAGGCCTTGGTCTTGATGGGAAGCTGACATGGTTGGATGGCACCTTCCCTGTGAATGATGCCTCCACTTCCCCCTCTCCCATCCACCCAGCCCAGCCTGTCATGGCGCCAGCCTGACACTTATAACCACATCGCACCTTGGTGTGTTCTTACACTTCTCTTTCACTTTCTCCTTCTTTGGCAAACTCTCTGTGCTCCTCCCCTCTCATCCAAACCCCCCCTTCGTCAGCCCTCACCAAATTATCATCAAATCGTTGGCACCTAGATATCTTCACTGCTGCTCTCCCTCAGCCCCTGCAATGTGTGACTTCTCGCCTCCCGTGACTGCACCTCCAGTGCCTCGTATCCTGTCTCCTCTGTGCTCGCTGCCCGCTTACCCTCCCTGAACACCTCTCTGGATGGAATGGTACCAATCAGTTTCGCAGGCAGTCCCTTGGTCTTGCCATCTTCAATGTCCTGCTCTCTGTTAAAGCAATGACTCTCCTCACGCCGGATACCGCCGCAGTACAACCCATTTCTCTGCTTAACTCCAAGCGACAAAGATCTGAAAGGATATGTTGTGTAGCCGGTTGAGATGTCCACTTCCAGGGTTTGTCTGGAGCATGTGAAAGAATGCAAGGTCATCGAATGAAACCATGCACTATTCCAGGAGCATGCTGGGATACAGAGATAGCACTGGGCTTCCATTCATTAATCGATTCACTACCTTATCCTGAAACACTCTCGCCTGCCTCCACACTCAACTCCAACAATAAGTGCGATGAGCTGATGGAACTCTTTGTCACTAAGCTTGGGTCTCGCCAATGAGCTGCCTCTTCCAGTACTAACACATTCTGCTCTTTTGCTCTAAAACAGCGCCCACCTTTATTCTGCTATTATCACCTAATCTAGGCAAATGTTTTGTGCCTTTAATAGAATCATTGGCATTCATTTTGTCTTGTTTTCAATGACACCTTTTTCATTCAGTCTGCCCCGCTATCTATCTTATCCCTCACCTCCTTAGCCGCAGTCGTGCTTCTGCCCTTCTTTTCAACAGCAGAGAACCCATCACTGCCCTATCTCTCTCCTCTGTTCCGAAGATGACTCATTTCCGGCTCTGAAACCACCTGCTCCTCTATCCACTGGTGCTGCCGGCTCTGACGTGTTTTCCAGCTCTTTCTGTTTTCGTTTCAGCTACCAAGGGCTAAATATTTTTTACACTCTTTCTATCCGCCAATACTTCTTTAGGCCTATCATTTCCAAAGCATTTGTACATTTGCAGTCAGACAGGGGATTGCAGGAGGTGCTGTCAGTGACTCTCCAGGGAGGGCGCTGTTGAGCTGCTCCGAATACCAGGGAACTCTTCCTGTCCATGAGCCCCGCCTCCTCTTCCCTGAGTTCTGTTCCCACTAAACTGCTGACCACCCAACTGCCCACGCTGGCTCCCAAGTCAGTCTATATCTTTCACGTTTCTCTCCTGAGGCACCATCCTCCGTTACAAACTTGTTTAGTCATGTCACTTCCAAAACAATGTAGAGATAATGAACTCTCTGCACCTGCAAGACACCGCTCCCATCTCCAATTTCCCTCTCCTCTGCAAAGTCCCTGAAAGTGTTGCCGCCTTTAAAAGCTTTGCCTATAATTTATCGAGCTCCATGTTTCAAATTCTCCATGTGGGATGCAGCCCTTGTTACCCAATCAAAAAGAGGCCATTGCAAATTCTCAAGCGACTCCATGCGTGGCAGTGACAAGGGTAAACGGTGCACAATTACCTTTATAACTGGGAAATGGCAGATACATGGCATTTCTTCACAGCACAGACACTTAACGGCAGAAATAAAAATAAAACAGAAAGTAGTTGAAATGCTCAGCAAGTCTGTCTGCAACAGTGGAGAGAGAAAGATAGTTAACATTTCACCTTCAATATGAATCTTCTTCGGAATTGATAAGAGGGAGAATGTTCTGGCTTTTCGGCTGTTGAGAACAAGGTGTTGGCAATGTGGAGGAAATAAAGAGGGACATGAAATGGTTAGTGGGCTGTGAAGGTTAAATTGCAAAGACAACACGGAACAAAGGAGAGGAAAAATCGTTGTTGTAAAGGAAGAAAGCATTGGTCCAGAGCAGATGTAAATAGCAGATTAAAGGTCAGCGCTGTCTGAAGGCAAAAGACTGTGCTAATAGGAGAGTAAAGGTCAGTGCTGCCTGAAAGCAAAATATGAGAAAATGATATAGACAGACAATTGGGGAAAATAATACGAATAGAGGACAGAGTTGATGGTCCCAAGATGTTGAGCTCAATGTTGAGTCCACAAGGCTGGAAGACGCCTAACTGGAAGATGAGGCTCTTACCCCCCAGCTTGTATTGGGCTTCACTGGAACATTGCAGGAGTCCGAGGGCAGAAATGAGAGCACGAGAGCAAGATGCTGAACTGGAATTGCAAGCGACCAGAAGGCCGGAATCATGCTTGTGTGGATGAACAGAGATGTTCCGCAAAGCCTGTGCTGAGTCTTCCCAAAGTTTCCACACTTTCAGCATCGAATACAATGAGCGTAATTTATATTTATTTTGTTCTTTTATGGGATGTGGGCGTCACTGGCAAGACCTGCTTTTGTTACCCATCCCTAATTGCCCTTGAACTGAGTGACTAGTTGGGCCATTTCAGAGGGCAGTTAAGAGTCATCCACATACCAATGTGTGGAAAGTCACAACTAGGCTTGGCCTAATAAGGATGAAGGTTTTCCTTCCCTGAAGGATTTAAGTGAACTAGATGGGTTTTTACAACAATCGATGGCCGTTTCATGGTCACCGTCACTTGGGGGCGAGTTTTCAATTCCACATTTGGGTACTTAAATCTCGATTTGAATCCGTGTCCCCATTGGATGAGCCTGGAATTGAACAATACCAATCCAACCACATTACCACTTTCACAGATCGTGAACGAAAGAAGTACTAGTAAATCGCTGCTTCAGCTGGAAGGAGTGTTTTTAGTTTGCAGTAGAACAGACTCAAAGAGCGAAATGAGCTTTTCCTACACGTGTGTATTTGTGTTTTTTTATGTCCGCCCATATGGTATGTGGGGATGTAGCTCAGTGGTAGAGTGCATGCTTCGCATGTATGAGGTCCTGGGTCCGATCCCTGGCATCACCGCTTCACATTTTGGATGCAGCAGTGCACAGCTTCTCACCTTTGGACACCAAAGACATGGCAAATTCGCTTCCTATGTGCGGAAAGTGAACAAGCGCCAGCAACCAAATTCAATGAAGGATGCACCATCTGTTGGAACGGCTTCCGAACAGAGCGGTTTACAGAACCAAAGCAGCACCTGTTGTTGATCATTGAGACAAACATGAGAGACTATAGACATAACCAAAGCACATGCGGCAAAGCACAAACAACCTGCGGTAGTCAATTGAGACAACAATGAGGGCCCACGGCCACACAATAGACACTGGTGACTCACGACACTCACTCAGAGTTTAAGCACTAGTTCAGTAGAGTTCAGGTGCTCAGCTGCACGGTGCCTGGGAGTTTGTGGATCCCTCCAGCTCGGTAAGGAACTCACCCAGAATGGATATCCCATTTTAGGCAGCACTCTTTAAGAAGAATGCGAAGGTTTCAGAATGGGTTGCACTGAGGTTATAACCAGGGGCGCTCCAGAGACAAGGGACTTCAGGTCCGCAGAGGTGTTGCCGAGTCTTGGGCTTTTCCCCTTTTAGAGGGAATGTTGAGAGGAAGTTTGACAGAGGCGTTCAAACTCATGAGAGGTCTAGAAAGAGTCGATGGGAAGAAGCAGTTCCCAGTGCTGTGATGAAGGGAGGTATTGACATCCATGAACTTATTGGGGCTGATTGCATCGAGATTGGGTTGATTGTATCGAGAATGAGGGTGATCCTATCGAAATTGGGGGTGATTTTATGGAGATTGGAGTGTTTGTATCAAGGTTGGGGGTTGACTTTCAAGATTGGGGATGATTGTATCGAGATTGGGGTGAGTGTATCGGGATTGGGGAGATTGAATCGAGATTGCGGGTGATTGTATCGGGATGGGGATGATTGTATCGAGATTGGGCTGATTATATCGAATTTTGGGGCGATTGTACCAAGATTGGACGTGTATATATCGAGACTGGGGAGATTCTATCGATATTATGGGTGATTGTGCCGAAATTGGGATGATTGTACCGAGATGGTAGTGATTGTATCGAGGCCTTGATATTGATGGAAACCTGACATGGGTCGCTCGCAACGTTCCTGTGAATGAAGCCTTCTCCTCTCCATGCTCCATCCACACAGCCCAGCCTGTCATGGTGCCAGGCTGGCACTTATAACCACGTCGCACCTTGGTGTGTCCTTTCACTTCTCTCGCACTTTCTCCTGAGGCAACTTGACTGTCTTCCTGCCCTCTAATCCAAAATCCCTCTTCGCCAGCCCTCACCAAATTATCATCAAACCGCTGGCACCTAAATATCTTCACTTCTGCTCTCCCTCAGCCTTAGGAATGTGTGACTTCTCGCCTCCCGTGACTGAATTTCCAACTCCTCGTATTCTCTCTCCTCAGTGCCCGCTGCCATCTTACCCTCCCTGAACCCCTTTCTCGATGAATAGTAACTAATTAGATTCGCGGTCAGTCTCTTGGCCTTGCCATCTTTGATGTCCTGCTCTCTGTTAAAACCAAGACATTCCTCACGCCCGCCACTCTCCCATCTCCCATCTCCACTTAACTAAATGGGACACAGACTTGAAAGGATATGGCGAGTAACTGGTTGAGATGTTCACTGCCAGGGTGTCTCTGGAGCATGTAAAACATTATAAACTCCCTCTCTCATCGAATAGGACCATTCATTCTTACAGGACAAGACTAGGATACACAGGTAGACCCGGACATGCTTTCCCTAATTCATAACTTATTCTGAAACACTCTCGCCTGCCTCCACACTCACCTCCAAAAACAAGTGCGAAGAGCTCATGGAACTCTTTGTCATTAAGCTTGGGACTCTCCAATCATTTGCCTCTTCCAGTACTTCCGAATTCTGCTATTTTGCTTTCAGACAGTGCCCACATTAACTCTGCTATTATTACCTAATCTGGGCCACTGCTTTGTTCCTTTAAAACAATCATTAGCACTCGCTTTGCCTTGTGTTCAGTGAGATCTTTCCATTCAATCCACCGCGCCCTTTAAATTATCCCTGACCTCCTGAGACCCAGCCGCTCCCCCGCAGTTTTATTCAAAAGCACAGAGCCCATTATATCCCTATGTCTCTCTTCTGCTCGGAAGAAGACTAATATTCGACTCTAAAAACTAACTGTTTCTCTCTCCACAGATGCTGCCGGCCGTGCCGAGATTTTCAAGCTTTTTCTGTTTTTATATCAGTTTCCAAGGACTCAATATTTTCCGCCTTCTTTCTACCCATCCACATTTCTAAAGGTCTATTAGTTCCTAAGCGGGTGTTTCTTTACTGTGGTTCAGCGGGAAAGCACATGATTTGTATAGTTGAAGTGCTGGGTTCCGTCCTTAACATCTCCATGATGGCAATTTTAGACCAAAATTGGGGAGATTCTTTTCAACCATCTCATTTTTACAAGTAAAGGCTCGATAAAACCCCATGAATAAAACCCCGTCCCAAAACCCCTCGCCCCACCTGTCTCTGCCTTCCACCCAGAACGGTCTGTTATGGTTTTTGTCTGGCACTTATCACAACCTCACAACTTCCTCTGAAGAAGAGTCGTTCGGACTCGAAATATCAACTTTGTTTCTCTCTCCACAGATGCTCTCAGGCCTGCTGAGTGTTTCAAATATATTCTGTTGTTATTTCAGATTTCCAGCATCCGCAGTGTAATGCTTCTATCACCGCTTGCTCTGCCCTTTTACTTCTCTGTGGCTTTCTCGTCAATTCACAATCTCGCCTTGCTCATACCCCTCCCTCCTCATTAAACCCCCATTCCCTCCGGTCCACCAAATTACCATCAAAACCTTCTCACCGACAAATCTTCACTGCGTTTCTCCCTCAGCCTCTTCAATAGCCGCTGCTTACATTCGCGACTCCACCCGAATAATGCGTGCTCTCTCTGCTCTGAGATCACAACCCTCTTATCCACCCCCACCCCCTTGATCCCTCCCTAGATGGAAATTCCCCAACCTGATTACCCCACTGACCTTGGCACCTTTGATCTACTGGTCCCTATTCAAACCATTCCTATATCTCTCCCTGGGCACTCTGCTGGTACAGCACTCATTTCTGCTTAACTCCCAGGGACACACGCCTGAAAGTAGATCACAGACAGCTCTTTGAGGCCACCAGGTCTGTCTGAGGATTCCTATGATTAATAGATACCCCCTGACGGCCTTTCTGTTATCGAAACTTTTTTGTGTAACACCGCCCCCTTTCTCTTCCAGCTTCACCTCAAGCAACAAGGGCGTGGAGCTCCTAGACTAGATGGCAATAAGATTGAGAGCATAACTCCAGCTATTGCGCCCCTCCATTTGTATTTAGCCATTGTTGGTGTGCTATGCTCACTGCCAGTGATTGGTTGAGCCTGGCTATTGTCTCACACCAAAGGAATTGTCCACCACAGAATCTCCCAGAAGTTGAGTTGATGGCATGGAGTTGACATCTGAAGCATTGTAACAGATACTGCAAATATAATTCCTCCACGCTTAGAAACCAGCGTCATCCCTGCATATCGCTAATATATATACATATATATGTATTTTTTTATATATATATATATATATATATATGTAACATACACTCACACACACAAACACACACACACACGTGTGTATACATACACACATACACACACACACTTGCAACTTTAGGATAAAGAAAGAGGAACTTTGCATATATATATATATACAAAGTTCCTCCTCCTTTATCCTAAAGTTGAATTCCCATCATCCTCCTCTGATGCCAGGGAGACCCAACTTATCTTCCCTCTACTCTGTCCTCAGCAGACTGCTAAACACTCACTATCCTTCCTGGCTCCCATCTTTTGTGATATTGTTCAGCGTTTTCTATCCTCAGGGATTGTCCTTCTCTCCTTCAAAGGCGCTTCTAACATCCTACTTGACCCTCACCCCTTCCCCACCAAATGAACAGATGTGAAATCTACACTCCTTGAAACCAGTGACCCCCATCTCCAGTCTCCCCGTCATCTCCATCCACCATGAATATGCAGAGCCCCCAAAATCACGCATCCCCGCATCCACCGCCCCCAAAGCCTTCTCCAACATGACTGAATCTCTACGTTTCTATATTTTCAATTGGCCTTCTGCCCCTGTCAGTGCATGGAAAGGGAACAGATCAGCGTCGTTGATGAAATGACGTCTACCTGTGACAAAGATAATAAAATATCTCCACAAACTGTGACAGGGGCGGATAAATCAAAGCGTGGTATCCAAAGAGAAACTGAAACTAGAACAGGCACAGAAATTAACCAGAATTTGGGGATGTAGCTCAGTGGTAGGGCCCATGCTTTGCATGTATGAGGTCCCGGGTTCGATCCCTGGCATCTCCACTTCTCCTTTTGAATGCAGTGGCGCCATTTGTACACAGTGTGCCGTTGTACACACAGACATGGTAAACTCGCTTCATATGTGCAGAAGGCGAACATTGGTCAACAACTGAATTCAATGAAGGAAGCGCCGTCTGTCGGAATTGCTTTCAAAAGAGCTGTTCACAGAAGCAAAGCCGCACCTGCGGTTCTTCCTTGAGGTTACCATGAGGATTCACAGTTTATTTTGTGGCTCACCACACTCAGAGTTCAAGCAGTCGCTAAATTGAGCCCATGTCCTCTGCTACACGATGCCTGGGTAAGTAACCCGCAGTAAGTAAGTAACCAAGAGTATGGTGTCATTCTAGGCAGCACGCTTTAGGGAGGAGGCGAAGGTTTCAGAATAAGTTGCACTGAGGTTATAACCAGGCGCGCTCCAGGGACAAGGGACTTCAGTTCCACGGAGGCGGTGCAGCGTCTGAGGCTCTGCGAGGAGGGAATTTTGACAGGAGGTATGATAGAGGCGTTCATAATCAAGAAGGTCGAGGCAGAGTCGATGGGGAAAACAGTTCCCTGTGTCTGAGATGTAGAGAAGTTTCGACATTTACGATCCTATCAGGGGTGATTGTATCAAGATTTGGGGTGATTATATCGAGATTGGGGGTGATTGTATCGAGATCGAGGGTGATTGTATCGAGATTGAGGGTGATTGTATGGAGTTTATTGGTGCTTATAACGGGGCCTTGGCCTTATTGGAAACCTGAACATGGTTGGCCCCCTCCCTGTGAATGAAGCATCTAGTTCTCTCTCTCCTTATCACTCAGCCGAGCCTGTCATGGCGCTAGCCTGGCACTTATAACCATATCGCACCTTGAGGTTTCCTTTCACTTCTCTCGCACTTTCTCTGTCTTAGGCAACCTCACTGTGTTCCTCCCTCTCATCCAAAATCCCCCTTCGACAGCGCTCTCCACGCTATCATCAACATATTGGCGACTAGATATCTTCACTGCTGCTCTCCCTCTGCCACGGCAGTGTGTGACTACTGGCCTCCCGTGACTGCATCTCTAATTCCTCGGATTCTCTTTCCTCTGTACTCGCTGCCGTCTTACCCTCCTTGAACCCCTCTCTCGATGGAAAGTTTCCAATCAGTTTCGCACTCACTCTCTAGGCCATTTCGATGTCCTGCTCTCTCTTAAAACATTTATTTTGCTCTCGCCTGCCACTGTCCCAATACAGCTCCCATCTCTGCTTAACAGTAAGAGAGACAGACGGTTTCATGGTCAACATCACTGGGGGTGAGTTTTCAATTCCACATTTTTGTATCTAAATTTCGATTTGAATCATTGTCCCCAATGGATGAGACTGGGATCAACAACACTAGTCCAACCACATTACCACTGTCACCGATCATGAGTGAAATAAGTACAAGTAAATCGCTGCTTCACCTGGAAGGAGTGCTTTCAGTTTGCAGCAGAACAGGCTGAAAGGGCGAAATGACCTTTTCCTACACGCAGGCATTTGTGCTTGTTTAGGTGCCACTGTGTCTTATGTTGGGGTGCAGTTCAGTGTTCCGGCACATCATTCGCTTGTATGAGGTCCCTGGTTCAATTCCTGGCATCTGCACTTCACATTCAGGATTCAGCAGTGCACAGCTTCTCACCTTTGAACACCAAAGACAGGGCGAATTCGCTTCAGACGTCTGGAAAGCGAACAACCGCCAGCCATGAATTCAATGATGGGTGCGCCACCTGCTGGACTGGCTGCGCACTGAACCAAAACTGAAACTGTGGTTGTACATCGAGACAACAAGTAGGGCGCACAACCGCAGCATAGGCATTTGTGCCGTGAGTCCTTTGTGTGCTTGGTGACTCACGACACTCACTCAGAGTTTAAGCACCCGTTCAGTCGAGTCCAGGTCCTCGGCTACACAATGCCTGGGTGTTTGTGGATCCCTCCAGCTCGAGGAGTAAATCAACCTGATTATGCTGTCCCATTCTGGCCAGGACTCATTAGGAAGAATGCAAAGATTTCAGACTGAGGTTATTATCAGGGGCGCTCGAGAGACAAGGGGCTTCAGATCAGTGGAGGCTGTGCAGAGTCTGGGGCTTTTCCGTTTGAGGAGGGAATGTTAATAGGGGGTATGATAGAGACGTTTAAAATCATGTGGAGTTGAGATACAGTCGATGGGGAGAAACAGATCCCTGTGTTTGAGTTGTAGGGAGGCTATAACAACGATCAATTTATTGGAAGTGATTGCATCGAGGTTGGGGGTGCTGGTATCCAGAATGGCGGTGATTGTATCGAGATTTGAAGCAATTTTATCGAGATTAGGGGAGATTATATCGAGATTGGGGAGATTGTATCGAGGCCTTGGACTTGATGGAAAACTGGACATGGGTGCGTGGCACCTTCTTTGTGAAGGAAGCCTCCACCTCACTGTCTGCAGCCCAGACTGTCATGGTGCCAGCCTGGCAGTTATAACCACATCAAACCAGCTACTTTTAGGCCAGGCCTGATAAGGATTTGTGCTTGTTTATGTTAGTGGTTTTGGCATGTGAGTGATTTCACTGAACAGGAAAACAGGCTTGAAAGTTCAAATATACTTTAACTAAACATGCATTTACCATCGTTGACATGTGGGGATGTAGCTCAGTGGTAGAGCGCATGCTTTGCATGTATGAGGTCCCGGGTTGGATCCCTGGCATCTCCACTTCCCCTTTTGAATGCAGTGGTGCCATTTGCACACAATGTGCCCTTGTGCACACAGACATGGTAAATTCTCTTCATATGTGCAGAAGGCGAACATTGGTCAACAACTGAATTCAATGAAGGAAGCGCCATCTGTCGGAATTGCTTCTAAAAGAGCTGTTGACAGAAGCAAAGCCGCACCTACGGTTCTTCCTTGAGGTTGCCATGAGGATTCACAGTTTATTTTGTGGCTCACCACACTCAGAGTTCAAGCACTCGTTCAGCTGAGCACATGTCCTCTGCTACACGGTGCCTGGGTAAGTAACCCCTGGTCAGTAACTAACCCAGAGTATGGTGCCACATTCTAGACAGCACTCTTTAGGGAGGAGGCGAAGGTTTCAGAATAGGTTGCACTGAGGTTATAACCAGGCGCGCTCCAGGGAGAAGGGACTTCAGTTCCGCGGAGGCGGTGCAGAGTCTGAGGCTCTTCGAGGAGGGAATTTTGACAGGATGTATGATAGAGGCGTTCAAAATCATGAAGCTCTAGACAGAGTCGATGGGAAAAACAGTGCCCTGTGTTTGAGATGTAGAGAGGTTTCGACATTCATGATCGTATCAGGGGTGGTTGTATCGAGATTGGAGGTGATTGTATCGAGATTGGGGGTGATTGTATCGAGATCGCGGGTGATTGTATCGAGATCGAGGATGATTGTATCGAGATTGGGGGTGATTTTATCGAGTTTGTTGGTGCTTATAAAGGTGCCTTGGTCTTATTGGAATCCTGGACGTGGTTTCACCTTCCCTTTGAATGATGCCTCTACTTCTCCCTCTCCTAACCACTCAGCCGAGCCTGTCATGGCGCTAGCCTGGCACGTATAACCATATCGCTCCTTGAGGTGTCCTTTCACTTCTCTCGCACTTTCTCTTTCTTAGGCAACCTCACTGTGTTCCTCCCTCTCATCCGAAATCCCCCTTCGCCAGCGCTCTCCACGCTATTATCAATATATTGGCAACTAGATATCTTCACTGCTGCTCTCCCTCTATCACTGCAGTGTGTGACTACTGGCCTCCCGTGACTGAATCTCTAATTCCTCGGATTCTCTTTCCTCTGTACTCGCTGCCCTCTTACCCTCCCTGAACCTCATTCTCGATGGAAAGTTACCAATCAGTTTCGCAGTCACTCTCTTAGGGCATTTCGATGTCCTGTACTCTCTTAAAACCATTATTTTGCTCACGCTGGCCACTGTCCCGGTACAGCTCCCATCTCTGCTTAACTCTGAGGGACACAGGCCTGAAAGGATATGGTGAGTAACAGGTTAAGATGTCCACTGCCAGGGTTTGTTGGAGCACGTGAAACAATGTAAGCTCGCTCCCTCATCGAATGAAACCATTCCCCTTTCCAGGACCGTGCTGGGACGCACAGATAGCCCAGGGATTCCGTTCACTATTCCATACCTTATTCTGAAACACTCTCGCCGGCCGACACACTCTCCCCAGCAACAGGTGTGAGGACCTGATTGAACTCTTTGTCATTCGGCTTTGGACTGTCCAATGAGCTGCCTCTTCCAGTGTGATCATATTCTGCTATTTTGCTCTCAGACAGCGGCCACCTTTATTCTGCTGTTATCACCTACTCTGGGCGAATGTTTCCTGCCGCAAAGCCACAAAGCATTCGCCCAGAATATGTGATAACAGTAGTTAAAGGTGGGCGCTGTCTGAGAGCAAAATAGCAGATGTTTTAGCGCTGGCAGAGGCGGCTCATTGGACAGTCCGAAACCCAATGACAGAGAGTTCCATCAGCTCCTCGCACTGATTGTTGGGGGTGAGATTGGAGGCAGGCTAGAGTATTTCAGAACAGGTAATGGGTGAGTGAAAGGAAGAGTCTCGTTGTCCTCTGTTCAATGACACCTTATACATTCAATCTGCCCCGCTATCTAACTTATCCCTCACCTCCTTAGCCCCCGCTGTCCTTCTGTTCTTTTTGTTAAACAGCACAGAGCCCATCACACCCCTATCTCTCTCCTCTGTTCGGAAGAAGACTCATTTTCGGCTCTGAAAAGCACCTGCTTCTCTCTCCACTGGTGCTGCCGGTTCTGACGAGTATTTCAGCTCTTTCTGTTATAATTTCAGCTTCCAAGGGCGAAATTGTTATCACCCTCTTTCTGTCAACCAACATTTCTTTAGGCCTATTACTTCTGAACCTTGTGTGCATGTGCAGTCCAGAAGGGGGATGCAGGAGTTGCTGTCAGTGACTCTCCAGGGAGGGCGCTGTTGAGCTGCTCCAAGAACCGAGGAACTCATCCTGTCCACGAGCCCCGCCTCCTGTTCCCTGTGGTCCTGTTCCTACGAAATTGCTGAACACCCAACTTCCCATCCTGGCTCCCTGGTCAGTCAATGTTGTTCAGGGTTCTCTCCTGAGGCACCACCTTCCGTTTCAAACCTGTTTAGTCATGTCACTTCTCGAGAAAATGTGGAGATAATGAACTCTCTGCACCTGAAAGACACCGCTCCCATCTCCAATCTCCCTCTCCTCTCCCTGAATGTATTTCCGTCTTCAAAACATTTGTCCGTAATTTCCCGAGCTTCATGTTTGTAGTTCTCCACGTGGGATTCAGCCTTTGATATCCATTCGAAAAGAGGCCATTGCAAATTCACCAGCGACGTCATACGTGGCAGTGACAAGGGAAAACGATGCACAATTACCTTTATAACCGGGAAATGGCAGATACAGGCTAGTTCTTCAGAGGACAGGCACTATAAGGGTGAATTAAAAAGACAATAATAAGTGCTGGAAAAATCTCAGCAGGTCTAGCAGCATCTGTGCGATTAGAAACAGAGTTAACATTTCACCTTCAATATGACGTTTCTTCTGAAATCAGGGGTGCTGGAATTTGGTGGTTTTTCGGCCGTTGGATGGAAGGTGAGGTGGAAGGTGGAACAGTAAAAATAGGGTCATGGATTGATTAGACGTCTGGGGACATTAAATTACAAAGATGCCATGGAACAAATGGGAAAGAGAGGGGAAATGGTATGAGTAAAGGTACAAAGCATTGGTCCAGAGCAGGTGTTAATAGGAGAATAAAGGTCAGAGCTGCCTGAATGCAAAACCTGAGAAAATGATATATACTGAAAATCGGGTAAAATAATACAAATAGAGGACAGAGTTCATGGTCTGACGATGTTGAATTCAGATTTGAGTCCATAAGGCTGGAAGACGCCAGATTGGAAGATGAGGTTCTTTTCCCACAGCTTTGTTGGGCTTCACTGGAACATTGCATCAGGCCGAGGACTGAAATGTGAGCATGGGAGCAAGATGCTGGACTGGAATAGGAACCTCTGGGGCGGGGTGGGGAGAGGGGGGCCGGGGGGTGGGGGCGGGGGGAGGGGCATGTTTGTGGACTAAGCAGAGATGTTCCACAAAATGGTCACCCAGCCTGTGTTGAGTCTTCCCAAAGTAGAGGAGTGCACACTGTCAGCAGCGAATGCAAAGGACAAATTTTCTATTTCCGTTGTGCTTTCAAGGGAGGATCTGGGAGGATCAGCCTTTGTTAGCCATTCCGTGTTGCCCTTGAACTGAGTGAATTGCTGGGCCATTTCAGAGGGCAGTTACCAGTCAACCACCTACCTACGTGTGGAAAGTCACAAGTAGGCCAGGCCTGTTAAGGATGAAGGTTTTCCTTCCCAGAAGGAAGTCAGTGAACCAGGTGGTTTTTAACAATGTCGGTTTGATCCCGTGTCCCCAGTGGATGAGCCTGGGCTTCAATAATACTAGTGCAAGTACATTACCACTGTCTCACGTCGTGATTGGAAAAGGTACAAGTAAATCGTTGCTTCACCTGAAAGGAGTGATTTTACTTAATGCTAGAACAGTTACGAAGGGTGAAATGACTATTAACTACACATATGCATTTGGGCTTGTTTATGTTTGTGCTTTTGGTATGTGAGCGATTTCACTGAACAGGAGAACAGGCTTGAAAGGTCAAATACGCTTTAACTAAACATGCATTTGGCCTGGTTGGCATCTGGGGATGTAGCTCAGTGGTAGAGCGCATGCTTTGCATGTATGAGGTCCCGGGTTCGATCCCCGGCATCTCCACTTCTCCTTTTGACTGCAGTGGTGCCATTTGCACACAGATTGCCCTTGGACACACAGAAATGGTAAACTCGCTTCGTATGTGCAGAGAGCGAGCATTGGTCAACTACCGAATTCAATGAAGGAAGCGCCGTCTGTCGGAATTGCTTTCCAAAGAGCTGTTCGCAGAAGCAAAGCCGCGCCTGAGGCTCTTCATTGAGGTTACCATGAGGGCTCACAGTTTATTTTGTGGCTCACCACACTCAGAGTTCAAGCACTCGTTCCGCTGATCCCATGTCCTCTGCTACACAGTGCCTGGGTAAGTAACTAACATGGTGTAACATTCTAG
The DNA here is from genome assembly GCF_964194155.1 of Cetorhinus maximus. Classification (NCBI taxonomy): domain Eukaryota; kingdom Metazoa; phylum Chordata; class Chondrichthyes; order Lamniformes; family Cetorhinidae; genus Cetorhinus; species Cetorhinus maximus. The sequence continues at coordinate 4,012,926 of NC_135916.1, forward strand.
TCGGCAAGCTTTAGGAAGTAGGCGAAGTTTTCAGAATGAAAACTGAAGTTTTAACCAGGGGCGCTCCAGGTTTCAGTTCCGCGGATGGAGTGCAGAGTCTGGGGCTCTCCAATGAGGGAATTTTGATAGGAGGGATGATAGAGGCGTTCAAAATCATGACGATCTGGACAGAGTCGATGGGGAAAACAGTTCGCTGTGTCTGAGATGTAGAGAGGTTTCGAAATTCATGATCCTATCCTATCAGGGGTAATTGGATCGAGATTGGGGTTGATTGTATCGAGATTGCGGGTGATTGTATCGAGATTGGGGGTGATTGTATCGAGATCGGGGGTGATTGTATCGAGATCGGGGGTGATTGTATCGAGATTGTGGTGAATGTATCCAGATTGTTGGTGCTTATATCGGGGCCTTGGCCTTATTGGAAACCTGGACGTGGTTGGCACCTTCCCTGTGAATGAAGCCTCTACTTCTCCCTCTCCTACCCCCTCAGCCGAGCCTGTCATGGCGCTAGCCTGGCACTTATAACCATATCGCACCTTGAGGTGTCCTTTCACTTCTCTCGCACTTTCTCTTTCTTAGGCAACCTCACTGTGTTCCTCCCTCTCATCCAAAATCCCCCTTCGCCAGCGCTCTCCACGCTATCATCAACATATTGGCAACTAGATATCTTCGCTGCTGCTCTCCCTCTGCCACGGCAGCCTGTGACTACTGGCCTCCCGTGACTGCATCTCTAATTCCTCGGATTCTCTTTCCTCTGTACTCGCTGCCCGCTTACTCTCCCTGAACCTCATTCTCGATGGAAAGTTACCAATCTATTTCGCAGTCACTCTCTTAGGCCATTTCGATGTCCTGCACTCTCTTAAAACCATTATTTTGCTCACGCCGGCCACTGCCCCGGTACTTCTCCCACCTCTGCTTAACTCTGAGGGACACAGGCCTGAAAGGATACGGTGAGTAACTTGTTGAGATGTCCACTGCCAGGATTTGTTGGAGCACGTGAAACAATGTAAGTTCGCTCCCTCATCGAATGAAACCATTCACTATTCCAGGACCATGCTGGGATGCACAGATAGCCCAGGGATTCCATCAACTAATCCGTACCTTATTCTGAAACACTCTCGCCGGCCGACACACTCACCCCCAACAACAAGTGCGAGGAGCTGATTGAACTCTTTGTCATTCGGCTTTGGACTGGCCAATGAGCTGCCTCTTCCAGTGTGATCATATTCTGCTATTTCGCTGTCAGATAGCGGCCACCTTTATTCTGCTGTTATCACCTACTCGGGGCTAATGCTTCCTGCCGCAAAGCCACAAAGCATTCGCCTAGAGTATGTGATAACAACAGAATAAAGGTGGGCGCTGTCTGAGAGCAAAATAGCAGAATGTGTTAGCGCTGGCAGAGGCGGCTCATTGGACAGTCCGAAACCCAATGACAGAGAGTTCCATCAGCTCCTCGCATTTGTTGTTGGGGGTGAGTTTGGAGGCAGGCTAGAGTTTTTCAGAACAGGTTATGGGTGAGTGAAAGGAAGAGTCTCGTTGTCCTGTGTTCAATGACACCATATACATTCAATCTGCCCCGCTATCTAACTTATCCCTCACCTCCTTAGCCCCAGCTGTCCTTCTGTCCCTTTTGTTAAACAGCACAGAGCCCATAACACCCCTATCTCTCTCCTCTGTTCGGAAGAAGACTCATTTTCGGCTCTGAAAAGCACCTGCTTCTCTCTCCACTGCTGCTGCCGGTTCTGACGAGTTGTTCAGCTCTTTCTGTTATAATTTCAGCTTCCAAGGGCTAAATTGTTATCACCCTCTTTCTGTCCACCAACACTTCTTTAGGCCTATTTGTTCTGAACATTGTGTGCATGTGCAGTCCAGCAGGGGGATGCAGGAGTTGCTGTCAGTGACTCTCCATGGAGGGCGCTGTTGACCTGCTCCAAGAACCGAGGAACTCATCAAGTCCATGTACACCGCCTCCTCTTCCCTGGGGTCCTGTTCCCACGAAATTGCTGAACACCCAACTTCCCATCCTGGCTCCCTGGTCAGTCAATGTTGCTCAGGGTTCACTCCTGAGGCACCACCTTCCGTTTCAAACCTGTTTAGTCATGTCACTTCTCGAGAAAATGTCGAGATAATGAACTCTCTGCACCTGAAAGACACCGCTACCATTTCCAATCTCCCTCTCCTCTCCAAAATCCCTGAATGTATTTCCGTCTTCAAAACTTTTATCCGTAATTTCCCGAGCTTCATGTTTGTAATTCTCCACGTCCGATTCAGCCTTTGATATCCATTCGAAAAGAGGCCATTGCATATTCACCAGCGACTTCATACGTGGCAGTGACAAGTGTAAACGATGCAAAATTAACTTTATGACTGGAAAATGGCTGATACATGGAATCTCTTCATAGAATAGGCATATTAAAAGAAAAAAAAAGTCTTGGACAATTCTCAGCAGACCTAGCATCATCTGTGCGGTTAGAAACAGAATTTACATTTCACCTTCAATATGACGTTTCTTCTGAAATCAGGAGTGGTGGAATTTTGTGGGTTTTCGGCCGTTGGAGGCAAGGTGAGGTGGAAGGTTGAATAGGGAAAAGAGGGTCATGGATTGATTAGAGGGCTGGGGACACTAAATTACAAAGATGCCATGGAAAAAATGGGAAAGAGAGGGGGAATGGTCTGGGTGAAGGTTCAAAGCATTGGTGCAGAGCAGGTGTTAATGCTGCTTAAAGGTCAGCGCTGTCTGAAAGCAAAATAGCAGAATGTGTTAATAGGAGAATAAAGGTCAGAACTGCCTGAAAGCAAAACATCAGATAATGACATAGACTGACAATCTGGGAAAATAATACAAATAGAGAATAGAGTTCATGGTCTGAAGATGTTGAATTCAGTTTTGAGTCCATAATGCTGGAAGACGCCAAATTGGAAGATGAGGTTCTTTTCCCACTGCTTTGTTGGGCTTCACTTGAACATTGAATCAGGCCGAGGACTGAAATGTGAGCATGAGAGCAAGAGGCTGGACTGGTATAGAAACCGGGGATGGGCCTTGTTTGTGGACTGAGCAGAGATGTTCTACAAAGTGATCACCCAGCCTGTGTTGAGTCTTCCCAAAGTAGAGGAGTCCACACTGTCAGCAGCGAATGCAATGGACTAATTTTCTATTTCCTTTGTTCTTTCATGGGATGTGGGTGTCAATGGCAGGATGTGCCTTTGTTACCCATCCCTAATTGCCCTTGAGCTGAGTGACTTGCTGGGCCCTTTCAGAGGACAGTTAAGAGTCAACCACATACCTATGTGAGGAAAGTCACAAGTAAGGCAGGCCTGATAAGGATGAAGGTTTTCCTTCCCTGTAGGGTGTTACTGAACCAGATGGGTTTTTACTCAAATCGATGGCGGTTTCATGGTCACCGTTACTGGGAGATGAGTTTTCAATTCCACATTTTGGTACCTAAATTTCGACTTGAATCCGTGTCCCCAGTGGATGAACCTGACGCTCAACCTTATAATGTAACCACATTACAACTCTTACCCTTCGTGAGTGCAAGAGGAACAAGTAAGTAGTTGCTTCAGCTGAAAGGAGTATTTTTCCTTAATTGTAAAACATTTTCGGACGATGAAATTGCCTGTAACTACACAGAAATAGAAATACCTGGAAAATCTCAGTAGGTCTGACAGCATCTGCAGAGCGGAATACAGTTCACATTTCGAGTCCATAAAACACTTCATCAGAACTGAGGAAAATAGAAATGAGGTGAAATATAAGCTGTTTAAGGGGGTGGGACAGGTAGAGCTGGAAAGAAGACCAGTGATAGGTGGAGGCAAAGAAGAGATTGCCAAAGATTTCATAGACAAAAGGACAAAGGGGTGTCGGCAGTCTCCATTTGTGCTTGTTTATGTACAACATTTTCGCATGTGGTGATGAGGCTCAGTGATGGAATGCATGTTTTGCATGGTCCCGGGTTAAATCCCCGGCATTTGCACTTTTAAATGCAGAGGTGCACAGCTTCTCACCTTCACACACACAGGCATGGTAAACTCGCTTCATATGCGCAGAAAGCGATCATTCGCCAGCTTCCAAATTCATTGACGGATGCGCCACCAAGGTGCAGACAAAGTGGAACAAATAAAGATGGTCATGAATTGGTTAGAGGGCTGTGGAGATGAAAGTACAAAGACGCAATTGAACAAAAGACAAAGAGAGGGGGAATGGTAATAGTAAAGGAAAAAAAGAACATTGGTCTAGAGAAGGTGTTAATAGCATATTGAAGATCAGCGCTGTCTGAAAGCAAAATAGCAGATTGTGTTAAATGCAGAATAAAGGTCAGTGCTGCCTGTAAACAAAACAAGAGAACAAGTTATAGACTGACAATCGAGGAAAATAATACTAATAGGGGACAGAGTTGATCATCTGAAGATGTTGAGCTCAGTGTTGGGTCCATAAGGTTGGAAGACGCCTAATTGGAAGATGAGGTTCTTTTCCCACAGCATTGTTGGGCTTTATTGGAACATTGCATCAAGCGGAGGACTGAAATGTGAGCATAAGAGCAAGATACTGGACTGGAATAGCAACCCGGGCGGGGCCATGTTTGTGAACTGAGCAGAGATGTTCTACAAAGTGGTCACCCAGCCTGTGTTGAGTCTTCCCAAAGTAGAGGAGTCCACACTGCCAGCAGCGAATGAAATGGGCTAATTTTATATTTCGTTTGATCTGTCATGGGATATGGATTTCACTGGCAAGTCCTGCTTTTGTTACCCAACCCTAATTGCCCTTGAACTGAGTGAGTTGCTGGACCCTTTCTAAGGGCAGTTAAGAGTCAATCACATACCGATGTGTGGAAAGTCATAAGTCGGCCAGGCCTGATATGGATGAAATTTTCCTTCCCTGAAGGATGGTAGAGGTACAAATAAATCGCTGTCTCACTTGTCAGAAGTCATTTTACGCAATAGTAGAACGGGCTCGAAAGGTGAAATGGCCTTTAACATTCGCATGTGTGAGGTCCCGAGTTCGATCCCTGCTATCTACCCTTCACCTTCTGAATGCAGCGGTGCACAGCTTCTCAGCTTTATACACACAGAAATGTAAACTCACTTCAAACATGCAGAAAGTGAATTCAATGAACGGTGCACCATCTGTCAGAATGGCTTCAAAATAGAACTGTTCACACAAGCAACCTGTGGTTGTTCATTGAGACAACCATGAGGGCCAGCAGCCACTGGTTTGTGCCATCAGTCTTTTGTGTCTCAGGACAGTCAGAGCGTCACTCGGCTCAGGGCGAAATGACCTTTGCCTACACGTATGTATTTGTGCTTGTTTACGTCAGTGTGGGTGGTATGTGGGGATTTAGCTCAGTGGTAGAGCGCATGCTTCGCATGTATGAGGTCTCGGGTTCGATCCCCGACATCTCCACTTTACATTTTGGATGCAGCAGTTCAGTGCACAGCTTCTGACCTTTGCACACAAAGACATGGCAATCTCGCTTCATACGTGCGGAAAACGAACATCCTCCAGCAACCGAATTCAATAAAGGGTGCGCCATTTATTGGAATGGCTTCCAAACAGAGCTGTTCACAGAACCAAAACCTAACCTGTGGTTGTTCATTGAGACAAACATGATAGACATGACCAAAACAGTGCTTTTGGTTGTTGATTGACTCAACAATGAGGGCCCACAGACACACAATAGACATTTGAGCCGTCAGTTTTATGTGTGTTTGGCGACTCACGACAGTCACTCAGAGCACTCGTTCAGGAGAGTCCAAGTCCTCAGTTACCGGGGTGTTTGTGGATCCCTCCAGCTCAGGGAGTAACTTAACCAGAGTATGGTGTCCCATTCTGGTTAGGGCGCTTTAGAAAGGATGTGAAGTTTTCAGTATGTTTTACATTGAGGTTATAACCAGGGGCGCTCCAGAGACAAGGGGCTTCAAATCCGAGGTGGCAGTGCAGAGTCTGTGGCTTTCCCTCTTCGAGGAGAGAATGTTGACAGGAGGTTTGACAGAGGTGTTCAAAATCATGAGTGGTCTAGATAGTGTCGATGGGTCGAATCAGTTCCCAGTGTTTGAGATGTCGGGTGGTTTCGACATTCGTGAACTTGTTGGGGGTGATTGTATCGAGATTGGGAGTGATCGTACCGAGATTGGGGGTGATTGTAACAAGATTGGTAGTGATTGTATCGAGAATTGGGGGTAATAGTATCGAGGTTGGGGGTGATTTTATCGAGATTGTGGTGATTGTTTCGAGATTGTTTGTGATTGTACCAAGATTGGGAGTGATTACATCGAGATTCGGGGTGATTCTATCGAGATTGTGATGATTGTACCGAGGCCTTGGTCTTGATGGGAAGCTGACATGGGTGAGTGGCACCTTCCCTGTGAATGATGCCTCCACTTCTCCCCCACCCATCCACCCAGCCCAGCCTGCCAAGGCGCCAGCCTGGCACTTATAACCACATCGCACCTTGGTGTGTTCTTTCACTTCTTTTTCACTTTCTCCTTCTTTGGCAAACTCTCTGTGCTCCTGCCCTCACATCCAAAACCCCCCTTCGTCAGCCCTCACCAAATTAACATTAAATCGTTGGCGCCTAGATATCTTCACTGCTGCTCTCCCTCAGCCCCTGCAATGTGTGACTTCTCGCCTCCCGTGACTGCACCTCCAGTGCCTCGTATCCTGTCTCCTCTGTGCTCGCTGCCCGCTTACCCTCCCTGAACACCTCTCTGGATGGAATGGTACCAATCAGTTTCGCAGTCAGTCTCTTGGTCTTGCCATCTTCAATGTCCTGCTCTCTGTTAAAGCAATGACTCTTCTCAAGCCGGATACCGCCGCAGTACAACCCATTTCTCTGCTTAACTCCAAGCGACAAAGATCTGAAAGGATATGTTGTGTAACCGGTTGAGATGTCCACGTCCAGGGTGTGTCTGGAACATGCGAAAGAATGCATCGAATGAAACCATGCACTATTCCAGGAGCATGCTGGGACACAGAGATAGCACTGGGCTTCCATTCATTAATAAGACACCTTATCCTGAAACACTCTCGCCTGCCTCCACACTCAACTCCAACAATAAGTGCGATGAGCTGATGGAACTCTTTGTCACTAAGCTTGGGTCTCGCCAATGAGCTGCCTCTTCCAGTACTAACACATTCTGCTCTTTTGCTCTAAAACAGCGCCCACCTTTATTCTGCTATTATCACCTAATCTAGGCAAATGTTTTGTGCCTTTAATAGAATCATTGGCATTCATTTTGTCTTGTTTTCAATGACACCTTTTTCATTCAGTCTGCCCCGCTATCTATCTTATCCCTCACCTCCTTAGCCGCAGTCGTGCTTCTGCCCTTCTTTTCAACAGCAGAGAACCCATCACTGCCCTATCTCTCTTCTCTGTTCCGAAGATGACTCATTTCCGGCTCTGAAACCACCTGCTCCTCTCTCCACTGGTGCTGCCGGCTCTGACGTGTTTTCCAGCTCTTTCTGTTTTCGTTTCAGCTACCAAGGGCTAAATATTTTTTACACTCTTTCTATCCGCCAATACTTCTTTAGGCCTATCATTTCCAAAGCATTTGTACATTTGCAGTCAGACAGGGGATTGCAGGAGGTGCTGTCAGTGACTCTCCAGGGAGGGCGCTGTTGAGCTGCTCCGAATACCAGGGAACTCTTCCTGTCCATGAGCCCCGCCTCCTCTTCCCTGAGTTCTGTTCCCACTAAACTGCTGACCACCCAACTGCCCACGCTGGCTCCCAAGTCAGTCTATATCTTTCACGTTTCTCTCCTGAGGCACCATCCTCCGTTACAAACTTGTTTAGTCATGTCACTTCCAAAACAATGTAGAGATAATGAACTCTCTGCACCTGCAAGACACCGCTCCCATTTCCAATCTCCCTCTCCTCTGCAAAGTTCTTGAAATCGCTGCCGCCTTTAAAAGCTTTGTCTATAATTTCCCGAGCTCCATGTTTCAAATTCTCCATGTGGGATGCAGCCCTTGTTACCCAATCAAAAAGAGGCCATTGCAAATTCATAAGCGACTCCATGCGTGGCAGTGACAAGGGTAAACGGTGCACAATTACCTTTATAACTGGGAAATGGCAGATACATGGCATTTCTTCACAGCACAGACACTTAACGGCAGAAATAAAAATAAAACAGAAAGTAATTGAAAAGCTCAGCAAGTCTGTCTGCAACAGTGGAGAGAGAAAGATAGTTAACATTTCACCTTCAATATGAATCTTCTTCGGAATTGATAAGAGGGAGAATGTTCTGGCTTTTCGGCTGTTGAGAACAAGGTGTTGGCAATGTGGAGGAAATAAAGAGGGACATGAAATGGTTAGAGGGCTGTGAAGGTTAAATTGCAAAGACAACACGGAACAAAGGAGAGGGGAAATCGTTGTTGTAAAGGAAGAAAGCATTGGTCCAGAGCAGATGTAAATAGCAGATTAAAGGTCAGCGCTGTCTGAAGGCAAAATATGAGAAAATGATATAGACAGACAATTGGGGAAAATAATACGAATAGAGGACAGAGTTGATGGTCCCAAGATGTTGAGCTCAATGTTGAGTCCACAAGGCTGGAAGACGCCTAACTGGAAGATGAGGCTCTTACCCCCCAGCTTGTATTGGGCTTCACTGGAACATTGCAGGAGTCCGAGGGCAGAAATGAGAGCACGAGAGCAAGATGCTGAACTGGAATTGCAAGCGACCAGAAGGCCGGAATCATGCTTGTGTGGATGAGCAGAGAAGTTCCGCAAAGCCTGTGCTGAGTCTTCCCAAAGTTTCCACACTTTCAGCATCGAATACAATGAGCGTAATTTATATTTATTTTGTTCTTTTATGGGATGTGGGCGTCACTGGCAAGACCTGCTTTTGTTACCCATCCCTAATTGCCCTTGAACTGAGTGACTAGTTGGGCCATTTCAGAGGGCAGTTAAGAGTCATCCACATACCAATGTGTGGAAAGTCACAACTAGGCTTGGCCTAATAAGGATGAAGGTTTTCCTTCCCTGAAGGATTTAAGTGAACTAGATGGGTTTTTACAACAATCGATGGCCGTTTCATGGTCACCGTCACTTGGGGGCGAGTTTTCAATTCCACATTTGGGTACTTAAATCTCGATTTGAATCCGTGTCCCCATTGGATGAGCCTGGAATTGAACAATACCAATCCAACCACATTACCACTTTCACAGATCGTGAACGAAAGAAGTACTAGTAAATCGCTGCTTCAGCTGGAAGGAGTGTTTTTAGTTTGCAGTAGAACAGACTCAAAGAGCGAAATGAGCTTTTCCTACACGTGTGTATTTGTGTTTTTTTATGTCCGCCCATATGGTATGTGGGGATGTAGCTCAGTGGTAGAGTGCATGCTTCGCATGTATGAGGTCCTGGGTCCGATCCCTGGCATCACCGCTTCACATTTTGGATGCAGCAGTGCACAGCTTCTCACCTTTGGACACCAAAGACATGGCAAATTCGCTTCCTATGTGCGGAAAGTGAACAAGCGCCAGCAACCAAATTCAATGAAGGATGCACCATCTGTTGGAACGGCTTCCGAACAGAGCTGTTTACAGAACCAAAGCAGCACCTGTTGTTGATTATTGAGACAAACATGAGAGACTATAGACATAACCAAAGCACATGCGGCAAAGCACAAACAACCTTCGGTAGTCAATTGAGACAACAATGAGGGCCCACGGCCACACAATAGACACTGGTGACTCACGACACTCACTCAGAGTTTAAGCACTAGTTCAGTAGAGTTCAGGTGCTCAGCTGCACGGTGCCTGGGAGTTTGTGGATCCCTCCAGCTCGGTAAGGAACTCACCCAGAATGGATATCCCATTTTAGGCAGCACTCTTTAAGAAGAATGCGAAGGTTTCAGAATGGGTTGCACTGAGGTTATAACCAGGGGCGCTCCAGAGACAAGGGACTTCAGGTCCGCAGAGGTGTTGCCGAGTCTTGGGCTTTTCCCCTTTTAGAGGGAATGTTGAGAGGAAGTTTGACAGAGGCGTTCAAACTCATGAGAGGTCTAGAAAGAGTCGATGGGAAGAAGCAGTTCCCAGTGCTGTGATGAAGGGAGGTATTGACATCCATGAACTTATTGGGGCTGATTGCATCGAGATTGGGTTGATTGTATCGAGAATGAGGGTGATCCTATCGAAATTGGGGGTGATTTTATGGAGATTGGAGTGTTTGTATCAAGGTTGGGGGTTGACTTTCAAGATTGGGGATGATTGTATCGAGATTGGGGTGAGTGTATCGGGATTGGGGAGATTGAATCGAGATTGCGGGTGATTGTATCGGGATGGGGATGATTGTATCGAGATTGGGCTGATTATATCGAATTTTGGGGCGATTGTACCAAGATTGGACGTGTATATATCGAGACTGGGGAGATTCTATCGTTATTATGGGTGATTGTGCCGAAATTGGGATGATTGTACCGAGATGGTAGTGATTGTATCGAGGCCTTGATATTGATGGAAACCTGACATGGGTCGCTCGCAACGTTCCTGTGAATGAAGCCTTCTCCTCTCCATGCTCCATCCACACAGCCCAGCCTGTCATGGTGCCAGGCTGGCACTTATAACCACGTCGCACCTTGGTGTGTCCTTTCACTTCTCTCGCACTTTCTCCTGAGGCAACTTGACTGTCTTCCTGCCCTCTAATCCAAAATCCCTCTTCGCCAGCCCTCACCAAATTATCATCAAACCGCTGGCACCTAAATATCTTCACTTCTGCTCTCCCTCAGCCTTAGGAATGTGTGACTTCTCGCCTCCCGTGACTGAATTTCCAACTCCTCGTATTCTCTCTCCTCAGTGCCCGCTGCCATCTTACCCTCCCTGAACCCCTTTCTCGATGAATAGTAACTAATTAGATTCGCGGTCAGTCTCTTGGCCTTGCCATCTTTGATGTCCTGCTCTCTGTTAAAACCAAGACATTCCTCACGCCCGCCACTCTCCCATCTCCCATCTCCACTTAACTAAATGGGACACAGACTTGAAAGGATATGGCGAGTAACTGGTTGAGATGTTCACTGCCAGGGTGTCTCTGGAGCATGTAAAACATTATAAACTCCCTCTCTCATCGAATAGGACCATTCATTCTTACAGGACAAGACTAGGATACACAGGTAGACCCGGACATGCTTTCCCTAATTCATAACTTATTCTGAAACACTCTCGCCTGCCTCCACACTCACCTCCAAAAACAAGTGCGAAGAGCTCATGGAACTCTTTGTCATTAAGCTTGGGACTCTCCAATCATTTGCCTCTTCCAGTACTTCCGAATTCTGCTATTTTGCTTTCAGACAGTGCCCACATTAACTCTGCTATTATTACCTAATCTGGGCCACTGCTTTGTTCCTTTAAAACAATCATTAGCACTCGCTTTGCCTTGTGTTCAGTGAGATCTTTCCATTCAATCCACCGCGCCCTTTAAATTATCCCTGACCTCCTGAGACCCAGCCGCTCCCCCGCAGTTTTATTCAAAAGCACAGAGCCCATCATATCCCTATGTCTCTCTTCTGCTCGGAAGAAGACTAATATTCGACTCTAAAAACTAACTGTTTCTCTCTCCACAGATGCTGCCGGCCGTGCCGAGATTTTCAAGCTTTTTCTGTTTTTATATCAGTTTCCAAGGACTCAATATTTTCCGCCTTCTTTCTACCCATCCACATTTCTAAAGGTCTATTAGTTCCTAAGCGGGTGTTTCTTTACTGTGGTTCAGCGGGAAAGCACATGATTTGTATAGTTGAAGTGCTGGGTTCCGTCCTTAACATCTCCATGATGGCAATTTTAGACCAAAATTGGGGAGATTCTTTTCAACCATCTCATTTTTACAAGTAAAGGCTCGATAAAACCCCATGAATAAAACCCCGTCCCAAAACCCCTCGCCCCACCTGTCTCTGCCTTCCACCCAGAACGGTCTGTTATGGTTTTTGTCTGGCACTTATCACAACCTCACAACTTCCTCTGAAGAAGAGTCGTTCGGACTCGAAATATCAACTTTGTTTCTCTCTCCACAGATGCTCTCAGGCCTGCTGAGTGTTTCAAATATATTCTGTTGTTATTTCAGATTTCCAGCATCCGCAGTGTAATGCTTCTATCACCGCTTGCTCTGCCCTTTTACTTCTCTGTGGCTTTCTCGTCAATTCACAATCTCGCCTTGCTCATACCCCTCCCTCCTCATTAAACCCCCATTCCCTCCGGTCCACCAAATTACCATCAAAACCTTCTCACCGACAAATCTTCACTGCGTTTCTCCCTCAGCCTCTTCAATAGCCGCTGCTTACATTCGCGACTCCACCCGAATAATGCGTGCTCTCTCTGCTCTGAGATCACAACCCTCTTATCCACCCCCACCCCCTTGATCCCTCCCTAGATGGAAATTCCCCAACCTGATTACCCCACTGACCTTGGCACCTTTGATCTACTGGTCCCTATTCAAACCATTCCTATATCTCTCCCTGGGCACTCTGCTGGTACAGCACTCATTTCTGCTTAACTCCCAGGGACACACGCCTGAAAGTAGATCACAGACAGCTCTTTGAGGCCACCAGGTCTGTCTGAGGATTCCTATGATTAATAGATACCCCCTGACGGCCTTTCTGTTATCGAAACTTTTTTGTGTAACACCGCCCCCTTTCTCTTCCAGCTTCACCTCAAGCAACAAGGGCGTGGAGCTCCTAGACTAGATGGCAATAAGATTGAGAGCATAACTCCAGCTATTGCGCCCCTCCATTTGTATTTAGCCATTGTTGGTGTGCTATGCTCACTGCCAGTGATTGGTTGAGCCTGGCTATTGTCTCACACCAAAGGAATTGTCCACCACAGAATCTCCCAGAAGTTGAGTTGATGGCATGGAGTTGACATCTGAAGCATTGTAACAGATACTGCAAATATAATTCCTCCACGCTTAGAAACCAGCGTCATCCCTGCATATCGCTAATATATATACATATATATGTATTTTTTTATATATATATATATATATATGTAACATACACTCACACACACAAACACACACACACACGTGTGTATACATACACACATACACACACACACTTGCAACTTTAGGATAAAGAAAGAGGAACTTTGCATATATATATATATATATATATATACAAAGTTCCTCCTCCTTTATCCTAAAGTTGAATTCCCATCATCCTCCTCTGATGCCAGGGAGACCCAACTTATCTTCCCTCTACTCTGTCCTCAGCAGACTGCTAAACACTCACTATCCTTCCTGGCTCCCATCTTTTGTGATATTGTTCAGCGTTTTCTATCCTCAGGGATTGTCCTTCTCTCCTTCAAAGGCGCTTCTAACATCCTACTTGACCCTCACCCCTTCCCCACCAAATGAACAGATGTGAAATCTACACTCCTTGAAACCAGTGACCCCCATCTCCAGTCTCCCCGTCATCTCCATCCACCATGAATATGCAGAGCCCCCAAAATCACGCATCCCCGCATCCACCGCCCCCAAAGCCTTCTCCAACATGACTGAATCTCTACGTTTCTATATTTTCAATTGGCCTTCTGCCCCTGTCAGTGCATGGAAAGGGAACAGATCAGCGTCGTTGATGAAATGACGTCTACCTGTGACAAAGATAATAAAATATCTCCACAAACTGTGACAGGGGCGGATAAATCAAAGCGTGGTATCCAAAGAGAAACTGAAACTAGAACAGGCACAGAAATTAACCGGAATTTGGGGATGTAGCTCAGTGGTAGGGCCCATGCTTTGCATGTATGAGGTCCCGGGTTCGATCCCTGGCATCTCCACTTCTACTTTTGAATGCAGTGGCGCCATTTGTATACAGTGTGCCGTTGTACACACAGACATGGTAAACTCGCTTCATATGTGCAGAAGGCGAACATTGGTCAACAACTGAATTCAATGAAGGAAGCGCCGTCTGTCGGAATTGCTTTCAAAAGAGCTGTTCACAGAAGCAAAGCCGCACCTGCGGTTCTTCCTTGAGGTTACCATGAGGATTCACAGTTTATTTTGTGGCTCACCACACTCAGAGTTCAAGCAGTCGCTAAATTGAGCCCATGTCCTCTGCTACACGGTGCCTGGGTAAGTAACCCGCAGTAAGTAAGTAACCAAGAGTATGGTGTCATTCTAGGCAGCACGCTTTAGGGAGGAGGCGAAGGTTTCAGAATAAGTTGCACTGAGGTTATAACCAGGCGCGCTCCAGGGACAAGGGACTTCAGTTCCGCGGAGGCGGTGCAGAGTCTGAGGCTCTGCGAGGAGGGAATTTTGACAGGAGGTATGATAGAGGCGTTGAAAATCAAGAAGGTCGAGGCAGAGTCGATGGGGAAAACAGTTCCCTGTGTCTGAGATGTAGAGAAGTTTCGACATTTACGATCCTATCAGGGGTGATTGTATCAAGATTTGGGGTGATTGTATCGAGATTTGGGGTGATTGTATCGAGATCGAGGGTGATTGTATCGAGATTGAGGGTGATTGTATGGAGTTTATTGGTGCTTATAACGGGGCCTTGGCCTTATTGGAAACCTGAACATGGTTGGCCCCCTCCCTGTGAATGAAGCATCTAGTTCTCTCTCTCCTTATCACTCAGCCGAGCCTGTCATGGCGCTAGCCTGGCACTTATAACCATATCGCACCTTGAGGTTTCCTTTCACTTCTCTCGCACTTTCTCTGTCTTAGGCAACCTCACTGTGTTCCTCCCTCTCATCCAAAATCCCCCTTCGACAGCGCTCTCCACGCTATCATCAACATATTGGCGACTAGATATCTTCACTGCTGCTCTCCCTCTGCCACGGCAGTGTGTGACTACTGGCCTCCCGTGACTGCATCTCTAATTCCTCGGATTCTCTTTCCTCTGTACTCGCTGCCGTCTTACCCTCCCTGAACCCCTCTCTCGATGGAAAGTTTCCAATCAGTTTCGCACTCACTCTCTAGGCCATTTCGATGTCCTGCTCTCTCTTAAAACATTTATTTTGCTCTCGCCTGCCACTGTCCCAATACAGCTCCCATCTCTGCTTAACAGTAAGAGAGACAGACGGTTTCATGGTCAACATCACTGGGGGTGAGTTTTCAATTCCACATTTTTGTATCTAAATTTCGATTTGAATCATTGTCCCCAATGGATGAGACTGGGATCAACAACACTAGTCCAACCACATTACCACTGTCACCGATCATGAGTGAAATAAGTACAAGTAAATCGCTGCTTCACCTGGAAGGAGTGCTTTCAGTTTGCAGCAGAACAGGCTGAAAGGGCGAAATGACCTTTTCCTACACGCAGGCATTTGTGCTTGTTTAGGTGCCACTGTGTCTTATGTTGGGGTGCAGTTCAGTGTTCCGGCACATCATTCGCTTGTATGAGGTCCCTGGTTCAATTCCTGGCATCTGCACTTCACATTCAGGATTCAGCAGTGCACAGCTTCTCACCTTTGAACACCAAAGACAGGGCGAATTCGCTTCAGACGTCTGGAAAGCGAACAACCGCCAGCCATGAATTCAATGATGGGTGCGCCACCTGCTGGACTGGCTGCGCACTGAACCAAAACTGAAACTGTGGTTGTACATCGAGACAACAAGTAGGGCGCACAACCGCAGCATAGGCATTTGTGCCGTGAGTCCTTTGTGTGCTTGGTGACTCACGACACTCACTCAGAGTTTAAGCACCCGTTCAGTCGAGTCCAGGTCCTCGGCTACACAATGCCTGGGTGTTTGTGGATCCCTCCAGCTCGAGGAGTAAATCAACCTGATTATGCTGTCCCATTCTGGCCAGGACTCATTAGGAAGAATGCAAAGATTTCAGACTGAGGTTATTATCAGGGGCGCTCGAGAGACAAGGGGCTTCAGATCAGTGGAGGCTGTGCAGAGTCTGGGGCTTTTCCGTTTGAGGAGGGAATGTTAATAGGGGGTATGATAGAGACGTTTAAAATCATGTGGAGTTGAGATACAGTCGATGGGGAGAAACAGATCCCTGTGTTTGAGTTGTAGGGAGGCTATAACAACGATCAATTTATTGGAAGTGATTGCATCGAGGTTGGGGGTGCTGGTATCCAGAATGGCGGTGATTGTATCGAGATTTGAAGCAATTTTATCGAGATTAGGGGAGATTATATCGAGATTGGGGAGATTGTATCGAGGCCTTGGACTTGATGGAAAACTGGACATGGGTGCGTGGCACCTTCTTTGTGAAGGAAGCCTCCACCTCACTGTCTGCAGCCCAGACTGTCATGGTGCCAGCCTGGCAGTTATAACCACATCAAACCAGCTACTTTTAGGCCAGGCCTGATAAGGATTTGTGCTTGTTTATGTTAGTGGTTTTGGCATGTGAGTGATTTCACTGAACAGGAAAACAGGCTTGAAAGTTCAAATATACTTTAACTAAACATGCATTTACCATCGTTGACATGTGGGGATGTAGCTCAGTGGTAGAGCGCATGCTTTGCATGTATGAGGTCCCGGGTTGGATCCCTGGCATCTCCACTTCCCCTTTTGAATGCAGTGGTGCCATTTGCACACAATGTGCCCTTGTGCACACAGACATGGTAAATTCTCTTCATATGTGCAGAAGGCGAACATTGGTCAACAACTGAATTCAATGAAGGAAGCGCCATCTGTCGGAATTGCTTCTAAAAGAGCTGTTGACAGAAGCAAATCCGCACCTACGGTTCTTCTTTGAGGTTGCCATGAGGATTCACAGTTTATTTTGTGGCTCACCACACTCAGAGTTCAAGCACTCGTTCAGCTGAGCACATGTCCTCTGCTACACGGTGCCTGGGTAAGTAACCCCTGGTCAGTAACTAACCCAGAGTATGGTGCCACATTCTAGACAGCACTCTTTAGGGAGGAGGCGAAGGTTTCAAAATAGGTTGCACTGAGGTTATAACCAGGCGCGCTCCAGGGAGAAGGGACTTCAGTTCCGCGGAGGCGGTGCAGAGTCTGAGGCTCTTCGAGGAGGGAATTTTGACAGGATGTATGATAGAGGCGTTCAAAATCATGAAGCTCTAGACAGAGTCGATGGGAAAAACAGTGCCCTGTGTTTGAGATGTAGAGAGGTTTCGACATTCATGATCGTATCAGGGGTGGTTGTATCGAGATTGGAGGTGATTGTATCGAGATTGGGGGTGATTGTATCGAGATCGCGGGTGATTGTATCGAGATCGAGGATGATTGTATCGAGATTGGGGGTGATTTTATCGAGTTTGTTGGTGCTTATAAAGGTGCCTTGGTCTTATTGGAATCCTGGACGTGGTTTCACCTTCCCTCTGAATGATGCCTCTACTTCTCCCTCTCCTAACCACTCAGCCGAGCCAGTCATGGCGCTAGCCTGGCACGTATAACCATATCGCTCCTTGAGGTGTCCTTTCACTTCTCTCGCACTTTCTCTTTCTTAGGCAACCTCACTGTGTTCCTCCCTCTCATCCGAAATCCCCCTTCGCCAGCGCTCTCCACGCTATTATCAATATATTGGCAACTAGATATCTTCACTGCTGCTCTCCCTCTATCACTGCAGTGTGTGACTACTGGCCTCCCGTGACTGAATCTCTAATTCCTCGGATTCTCTTTCCTCTGTACTCGCTGCCCTCTTACCCTCCCTGAACCTCATTCTCGATGGAAAGTTACCAATCAGTTTCGCAGTCACTCTCTTAGGCCATTTCGATGTCCTGTACTCTCTTAAAACCATTATTTTGCTCACGCTGGCCACTGTCCCGGTACAGCTCCCATCTCTGCTTAACTCTGAGGGACACAGGCCTGAAAGGATATGGTGAGTAACAGGTTAAGATGTCCACTGCCAGGGTTTGTTGGAGCACGTGAAACAATGTAAGCTCGTTCCCTCATCGAATGAAACCATTCCCCTTTCCAGGACCGTGCTGGGACGCACAGATAGCCCAGGGATTCCGTTCACTATTCCATACCTTATTCTGAAACACTCTCGCCGGCCGACACACTCTCCCCAGCAACAGGTGTGAGGACCTGATTGAACTCTTTGTCATTCGGCTTTGGACTGTCCAATGAGCTGCCTCTTCCAGTGTGATCATATTCTGCTATTTTGCTCTCAGACAGCGGCCACCTTTATTCTGCTGTTATCACCTACTCTGGGCGAATGTTTCCTGCCGCAAAGCCACAAAGCATTCGCCCAGAATATGTGATAACAGTAGTTAAAGGTGGGCGCTGTCTGAGAGCAAAATAGCAGATGTTTTAGCGCTGGCAGAGGCGGCTCATTGGACAGTCCCAAACCCAATGACAGAGAGTTCCATCAGCTCCTCGCACTGATTGCTGGGGGTGAGATTGGAGGCAGGCTAGAGTATTTCAGAACAGGTAATGGGTGAGTGAAAGGAAGAGTCTCGTTGTCCTCTGTTCAATGACACCTTATACATTCAATCTGCCCCGCTATCTAACTTATCCCTCACCTCCTTAGCCCCCGCTGTCCTTCTGTTCTTTTTGTTAAACAGCACAGAGCCCATCACACCCCTATCTCTCTCCTCTGTTCGGAAGAAGACTCATTTTCGGCTCTGAAAAGCACCTGCTTCTCTCTCCACTGGTGCTGCCGGTTCTGACGAGTATTTCAGCTCTTTCTGTTATAATTTCAGCTTCCAAGGGCGAAATTGTTATCACCCTCTTTCTGTCAACCAACATTTCTTTAGGCCTATTACTTCTGAACCTTGTGTGCATGTGCAGTCCAGAAGGGGGATGCAGGAGTTGCTGTCAGTGACTCTCCAGGGAGGGCGCTGTTGAGCTGCTCCAAGAACCGAGGAACTCATCCTGTCCACGAGCCCCGCCTCCTGTTCCCTGTGGTCCTGTTCCCACGAAATTGCTGAACACCCAACTTCCCATCCTGGCTCCCTGGTCAGTCAATGTTGTTCAGGGTTCTCTCCTGAGGCACCACCTTCCGTTTCAAACCTGTTTAGTCATGTCACTTCTCGAGAAAATGTGGAGATAATGAACTCTCTGCACCTGAAAGACACCGCTCCCATCTCCAATCTCCCTCTCCTCTCCCTGAATGTATTTCCGTCTTCAAAACATTTGTCCGTAATTTCCCGAGCTTCATGTTTGTAGTTCTCCACGTGGGATTCAGCCTTTGATATCCATTCGAAAAGAGGCCATTGCAAATTCACCAGCGACGTCATACGTGGCAGTGACAAGGGAAAACGATGCACAATTACCTTTATAACCGGGAAATGGCAGATACAGGCTAGTTCTTCAGAGGACAGGCACTATAAGGGTGAATTAAAAAGACAATAATAAGTGCTGGAAAAATCTCAGCAGGTCTAGCAGCATCTGTGCGATTAGAAACAGAGTTAACATTTCACCTTCAATATGACGTTTCTTCTGAAATCAGGGGTGCTGGAATTTGGTGGTTTTTCGGCCGTTGGATGGAAGGTGAGGTGGAAGGTGGAACAGTAAAAATAGGGTCATGGATTGATTAGACGTCTGGGGACATTAAATTACAAAGATGCCATGGAACAAATGGGAAAGAGAGGGGAAATGGTATGAGTAAAGGTACAAAGCATTGGTCCAGAGCAGGTGTTAATAGGAGAATAAAGGTCAGAGCTGCCTGAATGCAAAACCTGAGAAAATGATATATACTGAAAATCGGGTAAAATAATACAAATAGAGGACAGAGTTCATGGTCTGACGATGTTGAATTCAGATTTGAGTCCATAAGGCTGGAAGACGCCAGATTGGAAGATGAGGTTCTTTTCCCACAGCTTTGTTGGGCTTCACTGGAACATTGCATCAGGCCGAGGACTGAAATGTGAGCATGGGAGCAAGATGCTGGACTGGAATAGGAACCTCTGGGGCGGGGTGGGGAGAGGGGGGCCGGGGGGTGGGGGCGGGGGGAGGGGCATGTTTGTGGACTAAGCAGAGATGTTCCACAAAATGGTCACCCAGCCTGTGTTGAGTCTTCCCAAAGTAGAGGAGTGCACACTGTCAGCAGCGAATGCAAAGGACAAATTTTCTATTTCCGTTGTGCTTTCAAGGGAGGATCTGGGAGGATCAGCCTTTGTTAGCCATTCCGTGTTGCCCTTGAACTGAGTGAATTGCTGGGCCATTTCAGAGGGCAGTTACCAGTCAACCACCTACCTACGTGTGGAAAGTCACAAGTAGGCCAGGCCTGTTAAGGATGAAGGTTTTCCTTCCCAGAAGGAAGTCAGTGAACCAGGTGGTTTTTAACAATGTCGGTTTGATCCCGTGTCCCCAGTGGATGAGCCTGGGCTTCAATAATACTAGTGCAAGTACATTACCACTGTCTCACGTCGTGATTGGAAAAGGTACAAGTAAATCGTTGCTTCACCTGAAAGGAGTGATTTTACTTAATGCTAGAACAGTTACGAAGGGTGAAATGACTATTAACTACACATATGCATTTGGGCTTGTTTATGTTTGTGCTTTTGGTATGTGAGCGATTTCACTGAACAGGAGAACAGGCTTGAAAGGTCAAATACGCTTTAACTAAACATGCATTTGGCCTGGTTGGCATCTGGGGATGTAGCTCAGTGGTAGAGCGCATGCTTTGCATGTATGAGGTCCCGGGTTCGATCCCCGGCATCTCCACTTCTCCTTCTGACTGCAGTGGTGCCATTTGCACACAGTGTGCCCTTGGACACACAGAAATGGTAAACTCGCTTCGTATGTGCAGAGAGCGAGCATTGGTCAACTACCGAATTCAATGAAGGAAGCGCCGTCTGTCGGAATTGCTTTCCAAAGAGCTGTTCGCAGAAGCAAAGCCGCGCCTGAGGCTCTTCATTGAGGTTACCATGAGGGCTCACAGTTTATTTTGTGGCTCACCACACTCAGAGTTCAAGCACTCGTTCCGCTGATCCCATGTCCTCTGCTACACAGTGCCTGGGTAAGTAACTAATATGGTGTAACATTCTAGTCGGCAAGCTTTAGGAAGTAGGCGAAGTTTTCAGAATGAAAACTGAAGTTTTAACCAGGGGCGCTCCAGGTTTCAGTTCAGCGGATGGGGTGCAGAGTCTGGGGCTCTCCAATGAGGGAATTTTGATAGGAGGGATGATAGAGGCGTTCAAAATCATGACGATCTGGACAGAGTCGATGGGGAAAACAGTTCGCTGTGTCTGAGATGTAGAGAGGTTTCGAAATTCATGATCCTATCCTATCAGGGGTAATTGGATCGAGATTGGGGTTGATTGTATCGAGATCGAGGGTGATTGTATCGAGATTGGGGGTGATTGTATCGAGATTGCGGGTGATTGTATCGAGATTGGGGGTGATTGTATCGAGATCGGGGGTGATTGTATCGAGATCGGGGGTGATTGTATCGAGATTGTGGTGAATGTATCCAGATTGTTGGTGCTTATATCGGGGCCTTGGCCTTATTGGAAACCTGGACGTGGTTGGCACCTTCCCTGTGAATGAAGCCTCTACTTCTCCCTCTCCTACCCCCTCAGCCGAGCCTGTCATGGCGCTAGCCTGGCACTTATAACCATATCGCACCTTGAGGTGTCCTTTCACTTCTCTCGCACTTTCTCTTTCTTAGGCAACCTCACTGTGTTCCTCCCTCTCATCCAAAATCCCCCTTCGCCAGCGCTCTCCACGCTATCATCAACATATTGGCAACTAGATATCTTCGCTGCTGCTCTCCCTCTGCCACGGCAGTGTGTGACTACTGGCCTCCCGTGACTGCATCTCTAATTCCTCGGATTCTCTTTCCTCTGTACTCGCTGCCCGCTTACTCTCCCTGAACCTCATTCTCGATGGAAAGTTACCAATCTATTTCGCAGTCACTCTCTTAGGCCATTTCGATGTCCTGCACTCTCTTAAAACCATTATTTTGCTCACGCCGGCCACTGTCCCGGTACTTCTCCCACCTCTGCTTAACTCTGAGGGACACAGGCCTGAAAGGATACGGTGAGTAACTTGTTGAGATGTCCACTGCCAGGATTTGTTGGAGCACGTGAAACAATGTAAGTTCGCTCCCTCATCGAATGAAACCATTCACTATTCCAGGACCATGCTGGGATGCACAGATAGCCCAGGGATTCCATTAACTAATCCGTACCTTATTCTGAAACACTCTCGCCGGCCGACACACTCACCCCCAACAACAAGTGCGAGGAGCTGATTGAACTCTTTGTCATTCGGCTTTGGACTGTCCAATGAGCTGCCTCTTCCAGTGTGATCATATTCTGCTATTTCGCTGTCAGATAGCGGCCACCTTTATTCTGCTGTTATCACCTACTCGGGGCTAATGCTTCCTGCCGCAAAGCCACAAAGCATTCGCCTAGAGTATGTGATAACAACAGAATAAAGGTGGGCGCTGTCTGAGAGCAAAATAGCAGAATGTGTTAGCGCTGGCAGAGGCGGCTCATTGGACAGTCCGAAACCCAATGACAGAGAGTTCCATCAGCTCCTCGCATTTGTTGTTGGGGGTGAGTTTGGAGGCAGGCTAGAGTTTTTCAGAACAGGTTATGGGTGAGTGAAAGGAAGAGTCTCGTTGTCCTGTGTTCAATGACACCATATACATTCAATCTGCCCCGCTACCTAACTTATCCCTCACCTCCTTAGCCCCAGCTGTCCTTCTGTCCCTTTTGTTAAACAGCACAGAGCCCATCACACCCCTATCTCTCTCCTCTGATCGGAAGAAGATTCATTTTCGGCTCTGAAAAGCACCTGCTTCTCTCTCCACTGCTGCTGCCGGTTCTGACGAGTTGTTCAGCTCTTTCTGTTATAATTTCAGCTTCCAAGGGCTAAATTGTTATCACCCTCTTTCTGTCCACCAACACTTCTTTAGGCCTATTTGTTCTGAACATTGTGTGCATGTGCAGTCCAGCAGGGGGATGCAGGAGTTGCTGTCAGTGACTCTCCATGGAGGGCGCTGTTGACCTGCTCCAAGAACCGAGGAACTCATCAAGTCCATGTACACCGCCTCCTCTTCCCTGGGGTCCTGTTCCCACGAAATTGCTGAACACCCAACTTCCCATCCTGGCTCCCTGGTCAGTCAATGTTGCTCAGGGTTCACTCCTGAGGCACCACCTTTCGTTTCAAACCTGTTTAGTCATGTCACTTCTCGAGAAAATGTCGAGATAATGAACTCTCTGCACCTGAAAGACACCGCTACCATTTCCAATCTCCCTCTCCTCTCCAAAATCCCTGAATGTATTTCCGTCTTCAAAACTTTTGTCCGTAATTTCCCGAGCTTCATGTTTGTAATTCTCCACGTCCGATTCAGCCTTTGATATCCATTCGAAAAGAGGCCATTGCATATTCACCAGCGACTTCATACGTGGCAGTGACAAGAGTAAACGATGCAAAATTAACTTTATGACTGGAAAATGGCTGATACATGGAATCTCTTCATAGAATAGGCATATTAAAAGAAAAAAAAGTCTTGGACAATTCTCAGCAGACCTAGCATCATCTGTGCGGTTAGAAACAGAATTTACATTTCACCTTCAATATGACGTTTCTTCTGAAATCAGGAGTGGTGGAATTTTGTGGGTTTTCGGCCGTTGGAGGCAAGGTGAGGTGGAAGGTTGAATAGGGAAAAGAGGGTCATGGATTGATTAGAGGGCTGGGGACACTAAATTACAAAGATGCCATGGAAAAAATGGGAAAGAGAGGGGGAATGGTCTGGGTGAAGGTTCAAAGCATTGGTGCAGAGCAGGTGTTAATGCTGCTTAAAGGTCAGCGCTGTCTGAAAGCAAAATAGCAGAATGTGTTAATAGGAGAATAAAGGTCAGAACTGCCTGAAAGCAAAACATCAGATAATGACATAGACTGACAATCTGGGAAAATAATACAAATAGAGAATAGAGTTCATGGTCTGAAGATGTTGAATTCAGTTTTGAGTCCATAATGCTGGAAGACGCCAAATTGGAAGATGAGGTTCTTTTCCCACTGCTTTGTTGGGCTTCACTTGAACATTGAATCAGGCCGAGGACTGAAATGTGAGCATGAGAGCAAGAGGCTGGACTGGTATAGAAACCGGGGATGGGCCTTGTTTGTGGACTGAGCAGAGATGTTCTACAAAGTGATCACCCAGCCTGTGTTGAGTCTTCCCAAAGTAGAGGAGTCCACACTGTCAGCAGCGAATGCAATGGACTAATTTTCTATTTCCTTTGTTCTTTCATGGGATGTGGGTGTCAATGGCAGGATGTGCCTTTGTTACCCATCCCTAATTGCCCTTGAGCTGAGTGACTTGCTGGGCCCTTTCAGAGGACAGTTAAGAGTCAACCACATACCTATGTGAGGAAAGTCACAAGTAAGGCAGGCCTGATAAGGATGAAGGTTTTCCTTCCCTGTAGGGTGTTACTGAACCAGATGGGTTTTTACTCAAATCGATGGCGGTTTCATGGTCACCGTTACTGGGAGATGAGTTTTCAATTCCACATTTTGGTACCTAAATTTCGACTTGAATCCGTGTCCCCAGTGGATGAACCTGACGCTCAACCTTATAATGTAACCACATTACAACTCTTACCCTTCGTGAGTGCAAGAGGAACAAGTAAGTAGTTGCTTCAGCTGAAAGGAGTATTTTTCCTTAATTGTAAAACATTTTCGGACGATGAAATTGCCTGTAACTACACAGAAATAGAAATACCTGGAAAATCTCAGTAGGTCTGACAGCATCTGCAGAGCGGAATACAGTTCACATTTCGAGTCCATAAAACACTTCATCAGAACTGAGGAAAATAGAAATGAGGTGAAATATAAGCTGTTTAAGGGGGTGGGACAGGTAGAGCTGGAAAGAAGACCAGTGATAGGTGGAGGCAAAGAAGAGATTGCCAAAGATTTCATAGACAAAAGGACAAAGGGGTGTCGGCAGTCTCCATTTGTGCTTGTTTATGTACAACATTTTCGCATGTGGTGATGAGGCTCAGTGATGGAATGCATGTTTTGCATGGTCCCGGGTTAAATCCCCGGCATTTGCACTTTTAAATGCAGAGGTGCACAGCTTCTCACCTTCACACACACAGGCATGGTAAACTCGCTTCATATGCGCAGAAAGCGATCATTCGCCAGCTTCCAAATTCATTGACGGATGCGCCACCAAGGTGCAGACAAAGTGGAGCAAATAAAGATGGTCATGAATTGGTTAGAGGGCTGTGGAGATGAAAGTACAAAGACGCAATTGAACAAAAGACAAAGAGAGGGGGAATGGTAATAGTAAAGGAAAAAAAGAACATTGGTCTAGAGAAGGTGTTAATAGCATATTGAAGATCAGCGCTGTCTGAAAGCAAAATAGCAGATTGTGTTAAATGCAGAATAAAGGTCAGTGCTGCCTGTAAACAAAACAAGAGAACAAGTTATAGACTGACAATCGAGGAAAATAATACTAATAGGGGACAGAGTTGATCATCTGAAGATGTTGAGCTCAGTGTTGGGTCCATAAGGTTGGAAGACGCCTAATTGGAAGATGAGGTTCTTTTCCCACAGCATTGTTGGGCTTTATTGGAACATTGCATCAAGCGGAGGACTGAAATGTGAGCATAAGAGCAAGATACTGGACTGGAATAGCAACCCGGGCGGGGCCATGTTTGTGAACTGAGCAGAGATGTTCTACAAAGTGGTCACCCAGCCTGTGTTGAGTCTTCCCAAAGTAGAGGAGTCCACACTGCCAGCAGCGAATGAAATGGGCTAATTTTATATTTCGTTTGATCTGTCATGGGATATGGATTTCACTGGCAAGTCCTGCTTTTGTTACCCAACCCTAATTGCCCTTGAACTGAGTGAGTTGCTGGACCCTTTCTAAGGGCAGTTAAGAGTCAATCACATACCGATGTGTGGAAAGTCATAAGTCGGCCAGGCCTGATATGGATGAAATTTTCCTTCCCTGAAGGATGGTAGAGGTACAAATAAATCGCTGTCTCACTTGTCAGAAGTCATTTTACGCAATAGTAGAACAGGCTCGAAAGGTGAAATGGCCTTTAACATTCGCA
Organism: Cetorhinus maximus; assembly: GCF_964194155.1. Classification (NCBI taxonomy): domain Eukaryota; kingdom Metazoa; phylum Chordata; class Chondrichthyes; order Lamniformes; family Cetorhinidae; genus Cetorhinus; species Cetorhinus maximus. The sequence goes on from NC_135916.1 coordinate 4,038,791, forward strand.
TGTGTGAGGTCCCGAGTTCGATCCCTGCTATCTACCCTTCACCTTCTGAATGCAGCGGTGCACAGCTTCTCAGCTTTATACACACAGAAATGTAAACTCACTTCAAACATGCAGAAAGTGAATTCAATGAACGGTGCACCATCTGTCAGAATGGCTTCAAAATAGAACTGTTCACACAAGCAACCTGTGGTTGTTCATTGAGACAACCATGAGGGCCAGCAGCCACTGGTTTGTGCCATCAGTCTTTTGTGTCTCAGGACAGTCAGAGCGTCACTCGGCTCAGGGCGAAATGACCTTTGCCTACACGTATGTATTTGTGCTTGTTTATGTCACTGTGGGTGGTATGTGGGGATTTAGCTCAGTGGTAGAGCGCATGCTTCGCATGTATGAGGTCTCGGGTTCGATCCCCGATATCTGCACTTCACATTTTGGATGCAGCAGTGCACAACTTCTGACCTTTGCACACAAAGACATGGCAATCTCGCTTCATACGTGCGGAAAACGAACATCCTCCAGCAACCGAATTCAATAAAGGGTGCGCCATTTATTGGAATGGCTTCCAAACAGAGCTGTTCACAGAACCAAAACCTAACCTGTGGTTGTTCATTGAGACAAACATGATAGACATGACCAAAACAGTGCTTTTGGTTGTTGATTGACTCAACAATGAGGGCCCACAGACACACAATAGACATTTGAGCCGTCAGTTTTATGTGTGTTTGGCGACTCACGACAGTCACTCAGAGCACTCGTTCAGGAGAGTCCAAGTCCTCAGTTACCGGGGTGTTTGTGGATCCCTCCAGCTCAGGGAGTAACTTAACCAGAGTATGGTGTCCCATTCTGGTTAGGGCGCTTTAGAAAGGATGTGAAGTTTTCAGTATGTTTTACATTGAGGTTATAACCAGGGGCGCTCCAGAGACAAGGGGCTTCAAATCCGAGGTGGCAGTGCAGAGTCTGTGGCTTTCCCTCTTCGAGGAGAGAATGTTGACAGGAGGTTTGACAGAGGTGTTCAAAATCATGAGTGGTCTAGATAGTGTCGATGGGTCGAATCAGTTCCCAGTGTTTGAGATGTCGGGTGGTTTCGACATTCGTGAACTTGTTGGGGGTGATTGTATCGAGATTGGGAGTGATCGTACCGAGATTGGGGGTGATTGTAACAAGATTGGTAGTGATTGTATCGAGAATTGGGGGTAATAGTATCGAGGTTGGGGGTGATTTTATCGAGATTGTGGTGATTGTTTCGAGATTGTTTGTGATTGTACCAAGATTGGGAGTGATTACATCGAGATTCGGGGTGATTCTATCGAGATTGTGATGATTGTACCGAGGCCTTGGTCTTGATGGGAAGCTGACATGGGTGAGTGGCACCTTCTCTGTGAATTCAGCCTCCACTTCTCCCCCACCCATCCACCCAGCCCAGCCTGCCAAGGCGCCAGCCTGGCACTTATAACCACATCGCACCTTGGTGTGTTCTTTCACTTCTCTTTCACTTTCTCCTTCTTTGGCAAACTCTCTGTGCTCCTGCCCTCACATCCAAAACCCCCCTTCGTCAGCCCTCACCAAATTAACATTAAATCGTTGGCGCCTAGATATCTTCACTGCTGCTCTCCCTCAGCCCCTGCAATGTGTGACTTCTCGCCTCCCGTGACTGCACCTCCAGTGCCTCGTATCCTGTCTCCTCTGTGCTCGCTGCCCGCTTACCCTCCCTGAACACCTCTCTGGACGGAATGGTACCAATCAGTTTCGCAGTCAGTCTCTTGGTCTTGCCATCTTCAATGTCCTGCTCTCTGTTAAAGCAATGACTCTTCTCAAGCCGGATACCGCCGCAGTACAACCCATTTCTCTGCTTAACTCCAAGCGACAAAGATCTGAAAGGATGTGTTGTGTAGCCGGTTGAGATGTCCACGTCCAGGGTGTGTCTGGAACATGCGAAAGAATGCATCGAATGAAACCATGCACTATTCCAGGAGCATGCTGGGACACAGAGATAGCACTGGGCTTCCATTCATTAATAAGACACCTTATCCTGAAACACTCTCGCCTGCCTCCACACTCAACTCCAACAATAAGTGCGATGAGCTGATGGAACTCTTTGTCACTAAGCTTGGGTCTCGCCAATGAGCTGCCTCTTCCAGTACTAACACATTCTGCTCTTTTGCTCTAAAACAGCGCCCACCTTTATTCTGCTATTATCACCTAATCTAGGCAAATGTTTTGTGCCTTTAATAGAATCATTGGCATTCATTTTGTCTTGTTTTCAATGACACGTTTTTCATTCAGTCTGCCCCGCTATCTATCTTATCCCTCACCTCCTTAGCCGCAGTCGTGCTTCTGCCCTTCTTTTCAACAGCAGAGAACCCATCACTGCCCTATCTCTCTCCTCTGTTCCGAAGATGACTCATTTCCGGCTCTGAAACCACCTGCTCCTCTCTCCACTGGTGCTGCCGGCTCTGACGTGTTTTCCAGGTCTTTCTGTTTTCGTTTCAGCTACCAAGGGCTAAATATTTTTCACACTCTTTCCGTCCGCCAATACTTCTTTAGGCCTATCATTTCCAAAGCATTTGTACATTTGCAGTCAGACAGGGGATTGCAAGAGATGCTGTCAGTGACTCTCCAGGGAGGGCGCTGTTGAGCTGCTCCGAATACCAGGGAACTCTTCCTGTCCATGAGCCCCGCCTCCTCTTCCCTGAGTTCTGTTCCCACTAAACTGCTGACCACCCAACTGCCCACGCTGGCTCCCAAGTCAGTCTATATCTTTCACGTTTCTCTCCTGAGGCACCATCCTCCGTTACAAACTTGTTTAGTCATGTCACTTCCAAAACAATGTAGAGATAATGAACTCTCTGCACCTGCAAGACACCGCTCCCATTTCCAATCTCCCTCTCCTCTGCAAAGTTCTTGAAATCGCTGCCGCCTTTAAAAGCTTTGTCTATAATTTCCCGAGCTCCATGTTTCAAATTCTCCATGTGGGATGCAGCCCTTGTTACCCAATCAAAAAGAGGCCATTGCAAATTCATAAGCGACTCCATGCGTGGCAGTGACAAGGGTAAACGGTGCACAATTACCTTTATAACTGGGAAATGGCAGATACATGGCATTTCTTCACAGCACAGACACTTAACGGCAGAAATAAAAATAAAACAGAAAGTAATTGAAAAGCTCAGCAAGTCTGTCTGCAACAGTGGAGAGAGAAAGATAGTTAACATTTCACCTTCAATATGAATCTTCTTCGGAATTGATAAGAGGGAGAATGTTCTGGCTTTTCGGCTTTTGAGAACAAGGTGTAGGCAATGTGGAGGAAATAAAGAGGGACATGAAATGGTTAGAGGGCTGTGAAGGTTAAATTGCAAAGACAACACGGAACAAAGGAGAGGGGAAATCGTTGTTGTAAAGGAAGAAAACATTGGTCCAGAGCAGGTGTTAATAGCAGATTAAAGGTTAGCGCTGTCTGAAAGCAAAATAGCAGACTGTGCTAATAGGAGAGTAAAGGTCAGTGCTGCCTGAAAGCAAAACATGAGAAAATGATATAGACAGACAATCGGGGAAAATAATACAAATAGAGGACAGAGTTGAGGGTGCCAAGATGTTGAGCTCAATGTTGAGTCCACAAGGCTGGAAGACGCCTAACTGGAAGATGAGGCTCTTATCCCCCCAGCTTGTATTGGGCTTCACTGGAACATTGCAGGAGTCCGAGGGCAGAAATGAGAGCACGAGAGCAAGATGCTGAACTGGAATTGCAAGCGACCAGAAGGCCGGAATCATGCTTGTGTGGATGAACAGAGATGTTCCCCAAAGCCTGTGCAGAGTCTTCCCAAAGTTTCCACACTTTCAGCATCGAATACAATGAGCGTAATTTATATTTATTTTGTTCTTTTATGGGATGTGGGCGTCACTGGCAAGACCTGCTTTTGTTACCCATCCCTAATTGCCCTTGAACTGAGTGACTAGTTGGGCCATTTCAGAGGGCAGTTAAGAGTCAACCACATACCAATGTGTGGAAAGTCACAACTAGGCTTGGCCCAATAAGGATGAAGGTTTTCCTTCCCTGAAGGATTTAAGTGAACTAGATGGGTTTTTACAACAATCGATGGCCGTTTCATGGTCACCGTCACTTGGGGGCGAGTTTTCAATTCCACATTTGGGTACTTAAATCTCGATTTGAATCCGTGTCCCCAGTGGATGAGCCTGGAATTGAACAATACCAATCCAACCACATTACCACTTTCACAGATCGTGAGCGAAAGAAGTACTAGTAAATCGCTGCTTCAGCTGGAAGGAGTGTTTTTAGTTTGCAGTAGAACAGACTCAAAGAGCGAAATGAGCTTTTCCTACACGTGTGTATTTGTGTTTTTTTATGTCCGCCCATATGGTATGTGGGGATGTAGCTCAGTGGTAGAGTGCATGCTTCGCATGTATGAGGTCCTGGGTCCGATCCCTGGCATCACCGCTTCACATTTTGGATGCAGCAGTGCACAGCTTCTCACCTTTGGACACCAAAGACATGGCAAATTCGCTTCCTATGTGCGGAAAGTGAACAAGCGCCAGCAACCAAATTCAATGAAGGATGCACCATCTGTTGGAACGGCTTCCGAACAGAGCGGTTTACAGAACCAAAGCAGCACCTGTTGTTGATCATTGAGACAAACATGAGAGACTATAGACATAACCAAAGCACATGCGGCAAAGCACAAACAACCTGCGGTAGTCAATTGAGACAACAATGAGGGCCCACGGCCACACAATAGACACTGGTGACTCACGACACTCACTCAGAGTTTAAGCACTAGTTCAGTAGAGTTCAGGTGCTCAGCTGCACGGTGCCTGGGAGTTTGTGGATCCCTCCAGCTCGGTAAGGAACTCACCCAGAATGGATATCCCATTTTAGGCAGCACTCTTTAAGAAGAATGCGAAGGTTTCAGAATGGGTTGCACTGAGGTTATAACCAGGGGCGCTCCAGAGACAAGGGACTTCAGGTCCGCAGAGGTGTTGCCGAGTCTTGGGCTTTTCCCCTTTTAGAGGGAATGTTGAGAGGAAGTTTGACAGAGGCGTTCAAACTCATGAGAGGTCTAGAAAGAGTCGATGGGAAGAAGCAGTTCCCAGTGCTGTGATGAAGGGAGGTATTGACATCCATGAACTTATTGGGGCTGATTGCATCGAGATTGGGTTGATTGTATCGAGAATGAGGGTGATCCTATCGAAATTGGGGGTGATTTTATGGAGATTGGAGTGTTTGTATCAAGGTTGGGGGTTGACTTTCAAGATTGGGGATGATTGTATCGAGATTGGGGTGAGTGTATCGGGATTGGGGAGATTGAATCGAGATTGCGGGTGATTGTATCGGGATGGGGATGATTGTATCGAGATTGGGCTGATTATATCGAATTTTGGGGCGATTGTACCAAGATTGGACGTGTATATATCGAGACTGGGGAGATTCTATCGATATTATGGGTGATTGTGCCGAAATTGGGATGATTGTACCGAGATGGTAGTGATTGTATCGAGGCCTTGATATTGATGGAAACCTGACATGGGTCGCTCGCAACGTTCCTGTGAATGAAGCCTTCTCCTCTCCATGCTCCATCCACACAGCCCAGCCTGTCATGGTGCCAGGCTGGCACTTATAACCACGTCGCACCTTGGTGTGTCCTTTCACTTCTCTCGCACTTTCTCCTGAGGCAACTTGACTGTCTTCCTGCCCTCTAATCCAAAATCCCTCTTCGCCAGCCCTCACCAAATTATCATCAAACCGCTGGCACCTAAATATCTTCACTTCTGCTCTCCCTCAGCCTTAGGAATGTGTGACTTCTCGCCTCCCGTGACTGAATTTCCAACTCCTCGTATTCTCTCTCCTCAGTGCCCGCTGCCATCTTACCCTCCCTGAACCCCTTTCTCGATGAATAGTAACTAATTAGATTCGCGGTCAGTCTCTTGGCCTTGCCATCTTTGATGTCCTGCTCTCTGTTAAAACCAAGACATTCCTCACGCCCGCCACTCTCCCATCTCCCATCTCCACTTAACTAAATGGGACACAGACTTGAAAGGATATGGCGAGTAACTGGTTGAGATGTTCACTGCCAGGGTGTCTCTGGAGCATGTAAAACATTATAAACTCCCTCTCTCATCGAATAGGACCATTCATTCTTACAGGACAAGACTAGGATACACAGGTAGACCCGGACATGCTTTCCCTAATTCATAACTTATTCTGAAACACTCTCGCCTGCCTCCACACTCACCTCCAAAAACAAGTGCGAAGAGCTCATGGAACTCTTTGTCATTAAGCTTGGGACTCTCCAATCATTTGCCTCTTCCAGTACTTCCGAATTCTGCTATTTTGCTTTCAGACAGTGCCCACATTAACTCTGCTATTATTACCTAATCTGGGCCACTGCTTTGTTCCTTTAAAACAATCATTAGCACTCGCTTTGCCTTGTGTTCAGTGAGATCTTTCCATTCAATCCACCGCGCCCTTTAAATTATCCCTGACCTCCTGAGACCCAGCCGCTCCCCCGCAGTTTTATTCAAAAGCACAGAGCCCATCATATCCCTATGTCTCTCTTCTGCTCGGAAGAAGACTAATATTCGACTCTAAAAACTAACTGTTTCTCTCTCCACAGATGCTGCCGGCCGTGCCGAGATTTTCAAGCTTTTTCTGTTTTTATATCAGTTTCCAAGGACTCAATATTTTCCGCCTTCTTTCTACCCATCCACATTTCTAAAGGTCTATTAGTTCCTAAGCGGGTGTTTCTTTACTGTGGTTCAGCGGGAAAGCACATGATTTGTATAGTTGAAGTGCTGGGTTCCGTCCTTAACATCTCCATGATGGCAATTTTAGACCAAAATTGGGGAGATTCTTTTCAACCATCTCATTTTTACAAGTAAAGGCTCGATAAAACCCCATGAATAAAACCCCGTCCCAAAACCCCTCGCCCCACCTGTCTCTGCCTTCCACCCAGAACGGTCTGTTATGGTTTTTGTCTGGCACTTATCACAACCTCACAACTTCCTCTGAAGAAGAGTCGTTCGGACTCGAAATATCAACTTTGTTTCTCTCTCCACAGATGCTCTCAGGCCTGCTGAGTGTTTCAAATATATTCTGTTGTTATTTCAGATTTCCAGCATCCGCAGTGTAATGCTTCTATCACCGCTTGCTCTGCCCTTTTACTTCTCTGTGGCTTTCTCGTCAATTCACAATCTCGCCTTGCTCATACCCCTCCCTCCTCATTAAACCCCCATTCCCTCCGGTCCACCAAATTACCATCAAAACCTTCTCACCGACAAATCTTCACTGCGTTTCTCCCTCAGCCTCTTCAATAGCCGCTGCTTACATTCGCGACTCCACCCGAATAATGCGTGCTCTCTCTGCTCTGAGATCACAACCCTCTTATCCACCCCCACCCCCTTGATCCCTCCCTAGATGGAAATTCCCCAACCTGATTACCCCACTGACCTTGGCACCTTTGATCTACTGGTCCCTATTCAAACCATTCCTATATCTCTCCCTGGGCACTCTGCTGGTACAGCACTCATTTCTGCTTAACTCCCAGGGACACACGCCTGAAAGTAGATCACAGACAGCTCTTTGAGGCCACCAGGTCTGTCTGAGGATTCCTATGATTAATAGATACCCCCTGACGGCCTTTCTGTTATCGAAACTTTTTTGTGTAACACCGCCCCCTTTCTCTTCCAGCTTCACCTCAAGCAACAAGGGCGTGGAGCTCCTAGACTAGATGGCAATAAGATTGAGAGCATAACTCCAGCTATTGCGCCCCTCCATTTGTATTTAGCCATTGTTGGTGTGCTATGCTCACTGCCAGTGATTGGTTGAGCCTGGCTATTGTCTCACACCAAAGGAATTGTCCACCACAGAATCTCCCAGAAGTTGAGTTGATGGCATGGAGTTGACATCTGAAGCATTGTAACAGATACTGCAAATATAATTCCTCCACGCTTAGAAACCAGCGTCATCCCTGCATATCGCTAATATATATACATATATATGTATTTTTTTATATATATATATATATATATATATATGTAACATACACTCACACACACAAACACACACACACACGTGTGTATACATACACACATACACACACACACTTGCAACTTTAGGATAAAGAAAGAGGAACTTTGCATATATATATATATACAAAGTTCCTCCTCCTTTATCCTAAAGTTGAATTCCCATCATCCTCCTCTGATGCCAGGGAGACCCAACTTATCTTCCCTCTACTCTGTCCTCAGCAGACTGCTAAACACTCACTATCCTTCCTGGCTCCCATCTTTTGTGATATTGTTCAGCGTTTTCTATCCTCAGGGATTGTCCTTCTCTCCTTCAAAGGCGCTTCTAACATCCTACTTGACCCTCACCCCTTCCCCACCAAATGAACAGATGTGAAATCTACACTCCTTGAAACCAGTGACCCCCATCTCCAGTCTCCCCGTCATCTCCATCCACCATGAATATGCAGAGCCCCCAAAATCACGCATCCCCGCATCCACCGCCCCCAAAGCCTTCTCCAACATGACTGAATCTCTACGTTTCTATATTTTCAATTGGCCTTCTGCCCCTGTCAGTGCATGGAAAGGGAACAGATCAGCGTCGTTGATGAAATGACGTCTACCTGTGACAAAGATAATAAAATATCTCCACAAACTGTGACAGGGGCGGATAAATCAAAGCGTGGTATCCAAAGAGAAACTGAAACTAGAACAGGCACAGAAATTAACCGGAATTTGGGGATGTAGCTCAGTGGTAGGGCCCATGCTTTGCATGTATGAGGTCCCGGGTTCGATCCCTGGCATCTCCACTTCTACTTTTGAATGCAGTGGCGCCATTTGTATACAGTGTGCCGTTGTACACACAGACATGGTAAACTCGCTTCATATGTGCAGAAGGCGAACATTGGTCAACAACTGAATTCAATGAAGGAAGCGCCGTCTGTCGGAATTGCTTTCAAAAGAGCTGTTCACAGAAGCAAAGCCGCACCTGCGGTTCTTCCTTGAGGTTACCATGAGGATTCACAGTTTATTTTGTGGCTCACCACACTCAGAGTTCAAGCAGTCGCTAAATTGAGCCCATGTCCTCTGCTACACGGTGCCTGGGTAAGTAACCCGCAGTAAGTAAGTAACCAAGAGTATGGTGTCATTCTAGGCAGCACGCTTTAGGGAGGAGGCGAAGGTTTCAGAATAAGTTGCACTGAGGTTATAACCAGGCGCGCTCCAGGGACAAGGGACTTCAGTTCCACGGAGGCGGTGCAGCGTCTGAGGCTCTGCGAGGAGGGAATTTTGACAGGAGGTATGATAGAGGCGTTCATAATCAAGAAGGTCGAGGCAGAGTCGATGGGGAAAACAGTTCCCTGTGTCTGAGATGTAGAGAAGTTTCGACATTTACGATCCTATCAGGGGTGATTGTATCAAGATTTGGGGTGATTATATCGAGATTGGGGGTGATTGTATCGAGATCGAGGGTGATTGTATCGAGATTGAGGGTGATTGTATGGAGTTTATTGGTGCTTATAACGGGGCCTTGGCCTTATTGGAAACCTGAACATGGTTGGCCCCCTCCCTGTGAATGAAGCATCTAGTTCTCTCTCTCCTTATCACTCAGCCGAGCCTGTCATGGCGCTAGCCTGGCACTTATAACCATATCGCACCTTGAGGTTTCCTTTCACTTCTCTCGCACTTTCTCTGTCTTAGGCAACCTCACTGTGTTCCTCCCTCTCATCCAAAATCCCCCTTCGACAGCGCTCTCCACGCTATCATCAACATATTGGCGACTAGATATCTTCACTGCTGCTCTCCCTCTGCCACGGCAGTGTGTGACTACTGGCCTCCCGTGACTGCATCTCTAATTCCTCGGATTCTCTTTCCTCTGTACTCGCTGCCGTCTTACCCTCCTTGAACCCCTCTCTCGATGGAAAGTTTCCAATCAGTTTCGCACTCACTCTCTAGGCCATTTCGATGTCCTGCTCTCTCTTAAAACATTTATTTTGCTCTCGCCTGCCACTGTCCCAATACAGCTCCCATCTCTGCTTAACAGTAAGAGAGACAGACGGTTTCATGGTCAACATCACTGGGGGTGAGTTTTCAATTCCACATTTTTGTATCTAAATTTCGATTTGAATCATTGTCCCCAATGGATGAGACTGGGATCAACAACACTAGTCCAACCACATTACCACTGTCACCGATCATGAGTGAAATAAGTACAAGTAAATCGCTGCTTCACCTGGAAGGAGTGCTTTCAGTTTGCAGCAGAACAGGCTGAAAGGGCGAAATGACCTTTTCCTACACGCAGGCATTTGTGCTTGTTTAGGTGCCACTGTGTCTTATGTTGGGGTGCAGTTCAGTGTTCCGGCACATCATTCGCTTGTATGAGGTCCCTGGTTCAATTCCTGGCATCTGCACTTCACATTCAGGATTCAGCAGTGCACAGCTTCTCACCTTTGAACACCAAAGACAGGGCGAATTCGCTTCAGACGTCTGGAAAGCGAACAACCGCCAGCCATGAATTCAATGATGGGTGCGCCACCTGCTGGACTGGCTGCGCACTGAACCAAAACTGAAACTGTGGTTGTACATCGAGACAACAAGTAGGGCGCACAACCGCAGCATAGGCATTTGTGCCGTGAGTCCTTTGTGTGCTTGGTGACTCACGACACTCACTCAGAGTTTAAGCACCCGTTCAGTCGAGTCCAGGTCCTCGGCTACACAATGCCTGGGTGTTTGTGGATCCCTCCAGCTCGAGGAGTAAATCAACCTGATTATGCTGTCCCATTCTGGCCAGGACTCATTAGGAAGAATGCAAAGATTTCAGACTGAGGTTATTATCAGGGGCGCTCGAGAGACAAGGGGCTTCAGATCAGTGGAGGCTGTGCAGAGTCTGGGGCTTTTCCGTTTGAGGAGGGAATGTTAATAGGGGGTATGATAGAGACGTTTAAAATCATGTGGAGTTGAGATACAGTCGATGGGGAGAAACAGATCCCTGTGTTTGAGTTGTAGGGAGGCTATAACAACGATCAATTTATTGGAAGTGATTGCATCGAGGTTGGGGGTGCTGGTATCCAGAATGGCGGTGATTGTATCGAGATTTGAAGCAATTTTATCGAGATTAGGGGAGATTATATCGAGATTGGGGAGATTGTATCGAGGCCTTGGACTTGATGGAAAACTGGACATGGGTGCGTGGCACCTTCTTTGTGAAGGAAGCCTCCACCTCACTGTCTGCAGCCCAGACTGTCATGGTGCCAGCCTGGCAGTTATAACCACATCAAACCAGCTACTTTTAGGCCAGGCCTGATAAGGATTTGTGCTTGTTTATGTTAGTGGTTTTGGCATGTGAGTGATTTCACTGAACAGGAAAACAGGCTTGAAAGTTCAAATATACTTTAACTAAACATGCATTTACCATCGTTGACATGTGGGGATGTAGCTCAGTGGTAGAGCGCATGCTTTGCATGTATGAGGTCCCGGGTTGGATCCCTGGCATCTCCACTTCCCCTTTTGAATGCAGTGGTGCCATTTGCACACAATGTGCCCTTGTGCACACAGACATGGTAAATTCTCTTCATATGTGCAGAAGGCGAACATTGGTCAACAACTGAATTCAATGAAGGAAGCGCCATCTGTCGGAATTGCTTCTAAAAGAGCTGTTGACAGAAGCAAAGCCGCACCTACGGTTCTTCCTTGAGGTTGCCATGAGGATTCACAGTTTATTTTGTGGCTCACCACACTCAGAGTTCAAGCACTCGTTCAGCTGAGCACATGTCCTCTGCTACACGGTGCCTGGGTAAGTAACCCCTGGTCAGTAACTAACCCAGAGTATGGTGCCACATTCTAGACAGCACTCTTTAGGGAGGAGGCGAAGGTTTCAAAATAGGTTGCACTGAGGTTATAACCAGGCGCGCTCCAGGGAGAAGGGACTTCAGTTCCGCGGAGGCGGTGCAGAGTCTGAGGCTCTTCGAGGAGGGAATTTTGACAGGATGTATGATAGAGGCGTTCAAAATCATGAAGCTCTAGACAGAGTCGATGGGAAAAACAGTGCCCTGTGTTTGAGATGTAGAGAGGTTTCGACATTCATGATCGTATCAGGGGTGGTTGTATCGAGATTGGAGGTGATTGTATCGAGATTGGGGGTGATTGTATCGAGATCGCGGGTGATTGTATCGAGATCGAGGATGATTGTATCGAGATTGGGGGTGATTTTATCGAGTTTGTTGGTGCTTATAAAGGTGCCTTGGTCTTATTGGAATCCTGGACGTGGTTTCACCTTCCCTCTGAATGATGCCTCTACTTCTCCCTCTCCTAACCACTCAGCCGAGCCAGTCATGGCGCTAGCCTGGCACGTATAACCATATCGCTCCTTGAGGTGTCCTTTCACTTCTCTCGCACTTTCTCTTTCTTAGGCAACCTCACTGTGTTCCTCCCTCTCATCCGAAATCCCCCTTCGCCAGCGCTCTCCACGCTATTATCAATATATTGGCAACTAGATATCTTCACTGCTGCTCTCCCTCTATCACTGCAGTGTGTGACTACTGGCCTCCCGTGACTGAATCTCTAATTCCTCGGATTCTCTTTCCTCTGTACTCGCTGCCCTCTTACCCTCCCTGAACCTCATTCTCGATGGAAAGTTACCAATCAGTTTCGCAGTCACTCTCTTAGGGCATTTCGATGTCCTGTACTCTCTTAAAACCATTATTTTGCTCACGCTGGCCACTGTCCCGGTACAGCTCCCATCTCTGCTTAACTCTGAGGGACACAGGCCTGAAAGGATATGGTGAGTAACAGGTTAAGATGTCCACTGCCAGGGTTTGTTGGAGCACGTGAAACAATGTAAGCTCGCTCCCTCATCGAATGAAACCATTCCCCTTTCCAGGACCGTGCTGGGACGCACAGATAGCCCAGGGATTCCGTTCACTATTCCATACCTTATTCTGAAACACTCTCGCCGGCCGACACACTCTCCCCAGCAACAGGTGTGAGGACCTGATTGAACTCTTTGTCATTCGGCTTTGGACTGTCCAATGAGCTGCCTCTTCCAGTGTGATCATATTCTGCTATTTTGCTCTCAGACAGCGGCCACCTTTATTCTGCTGTTATCACCTACTCTGGGCGAATGTTTCCTGCCGCAAAGCCACAAAGCATTCGCCCAGAATATGTGATAACAGTAGTTAAAGGTGGGCGCTGTCTGAGAGCAAAATAGCAGATGTTTTAGCGCTGGCAGAGGCGGCTCATTGGACAGTCCGAAACCCAATGACAGAGAGTTCCATCAGCTCCTCGCACTGATTGTTGGGGGTGAGATTGGAGGCAGGCTAGAGTATTTCAGAACAGGTAATGGGTGAGTGAAAGGAAGAGTCTCGTTGTCCTCTGTTCAATGACACCTTATACATTCAATCTGCCCCGCTATCTAACTTATCCCTCACCTCCTTAGCCCCCGCTGTCCTTCTGTTCTTTTTGTTAAACAGCACAGAGCCCATCACACCCCTATCTCTCTCCTCTGTTCGGAAGAAGACTCATTTTCGGCTCTGAAAAGCACCTGCTTCTCTCTCCACTGGTGCTGCCGGTTCTGACGAGTATTTCAGCTCTTTCTGTTATAATTTCAGCTTCCAAGGGCGAAATTGTTATCACCCTCTTTCTGTCAACCAACATTTCTTTAGGCCTATTACTTCTGAACCTTGTGTGCATGTGCAGTCCAGAAGGGGGATGCAGGAGTTGCTGTCAGTGACTCTCCAGGGAGGGCGCTGTTGAGCTGCTCCAAGAACCGAGGAACTCATCCTGTCCACGAGCCCCGCCTCCTGTTCCCTGTGGTCCTGTTCCTACGAAATTGCTGAACACCCAACTTCCCATCCTGGCTCCCTGGTCAGTCAATGTTGTTCAGGGTTCTCTCCTGAGGCACCACCTTCCGTTTCAAACCTGTTTAGTCATGTCACTTCTCGAGAAAATGTGGAGATAATGAACTCTCTGCACCTGAAAGACACCGCTCCCATCTCCAATCTCCCTCTCCTCTCCCTGAATGTATTTCCGTCTTCAAAACATTTGTCCGTAATTTCCCGAGCTTCATGTTTGTAGTTCTCCACGTGGGATTCAGCCTTTGATATCCATTCGAAAAGAGGCCATTGCAAATTCACCAGCGACTTCATACGTGTCAGTGACAAGGGAAAACGATGCACAATTACCTTTATAACTGGGAAATGGCAGATACAGGCTAGTTCTTCAGAGGACAGGCACTATAAGGGTGAATTAAAAAGACAATAATAAGTGCTGGAAAAATCTCAGCAGGTCTAGCAGCATCTGTGCGATTAGAAACAGAGTTAACATTTCACCTTCAATATGACGTTTCTTCTGAAATCAGGGGTGCTGGAATTTGGTGGTTTTTCGGCCGTTGGATGGAAGGTGAGGTGGAAGGTGGAACAGTAAAAATAGGGTCATGGATTGATTAGACGTCTGGGGACATTAAATTACAAAGATGCCATGGAACAAATGGGAAAGAGAGGGGAAATGGTATGAGTAAAGGTACAAAGCATCGGTCCAGAGCAGGTGTTAATAGGAGAATAAAGGTCAGAGCTGCCTGAATGCAAAACCTGAGAAAATGATATTGACTGAAAATCGGGTAAAATAATACAAATAGAGGACAGAGTTCATGGTCTGACGATGTTGAATTCAGATTTGAGTCCATAAGGCTGGAAGACGCCAAATTGGAAGATGAGGTTCTTTTCCCACAGCTTTGTTGGGCTTCACTGGAACATTGCATCAGGCCGAGTACTGAAATGTGAGCATGGGAGCAAGATGCTGGACTGGAATAGGAACCTCTGGGGCGGGGTGGGGAGAGGGGGGCCGGGGGGTGGGGGCGGGGGGAGGGGCATGTTTGTGGACTAAGCAGAGATGTTCCACAAAATGGTCACCCAGCCTGTGTTGAGTCTTCCCAAAGTAGAGGAGTGCACACTGTCAGCAGCGAATGCAAAGGACAAATTTTCTATTTCCGTTGTGCTTTCAAGGGAGGATCTGGGAGGATCAGCCTTTGTTAGCCATTCCGTGTTGCCCTTGAACTGAGTGAATTGCTGGGCCATTTCAGAGGGCAGTTACCAGTCAACCACCTACCTACGTGTGGAAAGTCACAAGTAGGCCAGGCCTGTTAAGGATGAAGGTTTTCCTTCCCAGAAGGAAGTCAGTGAACCAGGTGGTTTTTAACAATGTCGGTTTGATCCCGTGTCCCCAGTGGATGAGCCTGGGCTTCAATAATACTAGTGCAAGTACATTACCACTGTCTCACGTCGTGATTGGAAAAGGTACAAGTAAATCGTTGCTTCACCTGAAAGGAGTGATTTTACTTAATGCTAGAACAGTTACGAAGGGTGAAATGACTATTAACTACACATATGCATTTGGGCTTGTTTATGTTTGTGCTTTTGGTATGTGAGCGATTTCACTGAACAGGAGAACAGGCTTGAAAGGTCAAATACGCTTTAACTAAACATGCATTTGGCCTGGTTGGCATCTGGGGATGTAGCTCAGTGGTAGAGCGCATGCTTTGCATGTATGAGGTCCCGGGTTCGATCCCCGGCATCTCCACTTCTCCTTTTGACTGCAGTGGTGCCATTTGCACACAGATTGCCCTTGGACACACAGAAATGGTAAACTCGCTTCGTATGTGCAGAGAGCGAGCATTGGTCAACTACCGAATTCAATGAAGGAAGCGCCGTCTGTCGGAATTGCTTTCCAAAGAGCTGTTCGCAGAAGCAAAGCCGCGCCTGAGGTTCTTCATTGAGGTTACCATGAGGGCTCACAGTTTATTTTGTGGCTCACCACACTCAGAGTTCAAGCACTCGTTCCGCTGATCCCATGTCCTCTGCTACACAGTGCCTGGGTAAGTAACTAACATGGTGTAACATTCTAGTCGGCAAGCTTTAGGAAGTAGGCGAAGTTTTCAGAATGAAAACTGAAGTTTTAACCAGGGGCGCTCCAGGTTTCAGTTCCGCGGATGGAGTGCAGAGTCTGGGGCTCTCCAATGAGGGAATTTTGATAGGAGGGATGATAGAGGCGTTCAAAATCATGAAGATCTGGACAGAGTCGATGGGGAAAACAGTTCGCTGTGTCTGAGATGTGGAGAGGTTTCGAAATTCATGATCCTATCCTATCAGGGATAATTGTATCGAGATTGGGGTTGATTGTATCGAGATCGAGGGTGATTGTATCGAGATCGGGGGTGATTGTATCGAGATTGTGGTGAATGTATCCAGATTGTTGGTGCTTATATCGGGGCCTTGGCCTTATTGGAAACCTGGACGTGGTTGGCACCTTCCCTGTGAATGAAGCCTCTACTTCTCCCTCTCCTACCCCCTCAGCCGAGCCTGTCATGGCGCTAGCCTGGCACTTATAACCATATCGCACCTTGAGGTGTCCTTTCACTTCTCTCGCACTTTCTCTTTCTTAGGCAACCTCACTGTGTTCCTCCCTCTCATCCAAAATCCCCCTTCGCTAGCGCTCTCCACGCTATCATCAACATATTGGCAACTAGATATCTTCGCTGCTGCTCTCCCTCTGCCACGTCAGTGTGTGACTACTGGCCTCCCGTGACTGCATCTCTAATTCCTCGGATTCTCTTTCCTCTGTACTCGCTGCCCGCTTACTCTCCCTGAACCTCATTCTCGATGGAAATTTACCAATCTATTTCGCAGTCACTCTCTTAGGCCATTTCGATGTCCTGCACTCTCTTAAAACCATTATTTTGCTCACGCCGGCCACTGTCCCGGTACTTCTCCCACCTCTGCTTAACTCTGAGGGACACAGGCCTGAAAGGATATGGTGAGTAACTTGTTGAGATGTCCACTGCCAGGATTTGTTGGAGCACGTGAAACAATGTAAGTTCGCTCCCTCATCGAATGAAACCATTCACTATTCCAGGACCATGCTGGGATGCACAGATAGCCCAGGGATTCCATTAACTAATCCGTACCTTATTCTGAAACACTCTCGCCGGCCGACACACTCACCCCCAACAACAAGTGCGAGGAGCTGATTGAACTCTTTGTCATTCGGCTTTGGACTGGCCAATGAGCTGCCTCTTCCAGTGTGATCATATTCTGCTATTTCGCTGTCAGACAGCGGCCACCTTTATTCTGCTGTTATCACCTACTCGGGGCTAATGCTTCCTGCCGCAAAGCCACAAAGCATTCGCCTAGAGTATGTGATAACAACAGAATAAAGGTGGGCGCTGTCTGAGAGCAAAATAGCAGAATGTGTTAGCGCTGGCAGAGGCGGCTCATTGGACAGTCCGAAACCCAATGACAGAGAGTTCCATCAGCTCCTCGCACTGATTGTTGGGGGTGAGTTTGGAGGCAGGCTAGAGTTTTTCAGAACAGGTTATGGGTGAGTGAAAGGAAGAGTCTCGTTGTCCTGTGTTCAATGACACCATATACATTCAATCTGCCCCGCTACCTAACTTATCCCTCACCTCCTTAGCCCCAGCTGTCCTTCTGTCCCTTTTGTTAAACAGCACAGAGCCCATCACAACCCTATCTCTCTCCTCTGATCGGAAGAAGATTCATTTTCGGCTCTGAAAAGCACCTGCTTCTCTCTCCACTGGTGCTGCCGGTTCTGACGAGTTGTTCAGCTCTTTCTGTTATAATTTCAGCTTCCAAGGGCTAAATTGTTATCACCCTCTTTCTGTCCACCAACACTTCTTTAGGCCTATTTGTTCTGAACATTGTGTGCATGTGCAGTCCAGCAGGGGGATGCAGGAGTTGCTGTCAGTGACTCTCCATGGAGGGCGCTGTTGACCTGCTCCAAGAACCGAGGAACTCATCAAGTCCATGTACACCGCCTCCTCTTCCCTGGGGTCCTGTTCCCACGAAATTGCTGAACACCCAACTTCCCATCCTGGCTCCCTGGTCAGTCAATGTTGCTCAGGGTTCACTCCTGAGGCACCACCTTCCGTTTCAAACCTGTTTAGTCATGTCACTTCTCGAGAAAATGTCGATATAATGAACTCTCTGCACCTGAAAGACACCGCTACCATTTCCAATCTCCCTCTCCTCTCCAAAATCCCTGAATGTATTTCCGTCTTCAAAACTTTTGTCCGTAATTTCCTGAGCTTCATGTTTGTAATTCTCCACGTCCGATTCAGCCTTTGATATCCATTCGAAAAGAGGCCATTGCATATTCACCAGCGACTTCATACGTGGCAGTGACAAGAGTAAACGATGCAAAATTAACTTTATGACTGGAAAATGGCTGATACATGGAATCTCTTCATAGAATAGGCATATTAAAAGAAAAAAAAAGTGCTGGACAATTCTCAGCAGACCTAGCATCATCTGTGCGGTTAGAAACAGAATTTACATTTCACCTTCAATATGACGTTTCTTCTGAAATCAGGAGTGGTGGAATGTGGTGGGTTTTCGGCCATTGGAGGCAAGGTGAGGTGGAAGGTTGAATAGGGAAAAGAGGGTCATGGATTGATTAGAGGGCTGGGGACACTAAATTACAAAGATGCCATGGAACAAATGGGAAAGAGAGGGGGAATGGTCTGGGTGAAGGTTCAAAGCATTGGTGCAGAGCAGGTGTTAATGCTGCTTAAAGGTCAGCGCTGTCTGAAAGCAAAATAGCAGAATGTGTTAATAGGAGAATAAAGGTCAGAACTGCCTGAAAGCAAAACATCAGATAATGACATAGACTGACAATCTGGGAAAATAATACAAATAGAGAACAGAGTTCATGGTCTGAAGATGTTGAATTCAGTTTTGAGTCCATAATGCTGGAAGACGCCAAATTGGAAGATGAGGTTCTTTTCCCACTGCTTTGTTGGGCTTCACTTGAACATTGAATCAGGCCGAGGACTGAAATGTGAGCATGAGAGCAAGAGGCTGGACTGGTATAGAAACCGGGGATGGGCCTTGTTTGTGGACTGAGCAGAGATGTTCTACAAAGTGATCACCCAGCCTGTGTTGAGTCTTCCCAAAGTAGAGGAGTCCACACTGTCAGCAGCGAATGCAATGGACTAATTTTCTATTTCCTTTGTTCTTTCATGGGATGTGGGTGTCAATGGCAGGATGTGCCTTTGTTACCCATCCCTAATTGCCCTTGAGCTGAGTGACGTGCTGGGCCCTTTCAGAGGACAGTTAAGAGTCAACCACATACCTATGTGAGGAAAGTCACAAGTAAGGCAGGCCTGATAAGGTTGAAGGTTTTCCTTCCCTGTAGGGTGTTACTGAACCAGATGGGTTTTTATTCAAATCGATGGCGGTTTCATGGTCACCGTTACTGGGAGATGAGTTTTCAATTCCACATTTTGGTACCTAAATTTCGACTTGAATCCGTGTCCCCAGTGGATGAACCTGACGCTCAACCTTATAATGTAACCACATTACAACTCTTACACTTCGTGAGTGCAAGAGGAACAAGTAAGTAGTTCCTTCAGCTGAAAGGAGTATTTTTCCTTAATTGTAAAACATTTTCGGAGTATGAAATTGCCTGTAACTACACGGAAATAGAAATACCTGGAAAATCTCAGTAGGTCTGACAGCATCTGCAGAGCGGAATACAGTTCACGTTTCGAGTCCATAAAACACTTCATCAGAACTGAGGAAAATAGAAATGAGGTGAAATATAAGCTGTTTAAGGGGGTGGGACAGGTAGAGCTGGAAAGAAGACCAGTGATAGGTGGAGGCAAAGAAGAGATTGCCAAAGATTTCATAGACAAAAGGACAAAGGGGTGTCGGCAGTCTCCATTTGTGCTTGTTTATGTACAACATTTTCGCATGTGGTGATGAGGCTCAGTGATGGAATGCATGTTTTGCATGGTCCCGGGTTAAATCCCCGGCATTTGCACTTTTAAATGCAGAGGTGCACAGCTTCTCACCTTCACACACACAGACATGGTAAACTCGCTTCATATGCGCAGAAAGCGATCATTCGCCAGCTTCCAAATTCATTGACGGATGCGCCACCAAGGTGCAGACAAAGTGGAACAAATAAAGATGGTCATGAATTGGTTAGAGGGCTGTGGAGATGAAAGTACAAAGACGCAATTGAACAAAAGGCAAAGAGAGGGGGAATGGTAATAGTAAAGGAAAAAAAGAACATTGGTCTAGAGAAGGTGTTAATAGCATATTGAAGATCAGCGCTGTCTGAAAGCAAAATAGCAGATTGTGTTAAATGGAGAATAAAGGTCAGTGCTGCCTGTAAACAAAACAAGAGAACAAGTTATAGACTGACAATCGAGGAAAATAATACTAATAGGGGACAGAGTTGATCATCTGAAGATGTTGAGCTCAGTGTTGGGTCCATAAGGTTGGAAGACGCCTAATTGGAAGATGAGGTTCTTTTCCCACAGCATTGTTGGGCTTTATTGGAACATTGCATCAAGCGGAGGACTGAAATGTGAGCATAAGAGCAAGATGCTGGACTGGAATAGCAACCCGGGCGGGGCCATGTTTGTGAACTGAGCAGAGATGTTCTACAAAGTGGTCACCCAGCCTGTGTTGAGTCTTCCCAAAGTAGAGGAGTCCACACTGCCAGCAGCGAATGAAATGGGCTAATTTTATATTTCGTTTGATCTGTCATGGGATATGGATTTCACTGGCAAGTCCTGCATTTGTTACCCAACCCTAATTGCCCTTGAACTGAGTGAGTTGCTGGACCCTTTCTGAGGGCAGATAAGAGTCAATCACATACCGATGTGTGGAAAGTCATACGTCGGCCAGGCCTGATATGGATGAAATTTTCCTTCCCTGAAGGATGGTAGAGGTACAAATAAATCGCTGTCTCACTTGTCAGAAGTCATTTTACGCAATAGTAGAACAGGCTCGAAAGGTGAAATGGCCTTTAACATTCGCATGTGTGAGGTCCCGAGTTCGATCCCTGCTATCTACCCTTCACCTTCTGAATGCAGCGGTGCACAGCTTCTCAGCTTTATACACACAGAAATGTAAACTCACTTCAAACATGCAGAAAGTGAATTCAATGAACGGTGCACCATCTGTCAGAATGGCTTCAAAATAGAACTGTTCACACAAGCAACCTGTGGTTGTTCATTGAGACAACCATGAGGGCCAGCAGCCACTGGTTTGTGCCATCAGTCTTTTGTGTCTCAGGACAGTCAGAGCGTCACTCGGCTCAGGGCGAAATGACCTTTGCCTACACGTATGTATTTGTGCTTGTTTATGTCACTGTGGGTGGTATGTGGGGATGTAGCTCAGTGGTAGAGTGCATGCTTCGCATGTATGAGGTCCTGGGTCCGATCCCTGGCATCACCGCTTCACATTTTGGATGCAGCAGTGCACAGCTTCTCACCTTTGGACACCAAAGACATGGCAAATTCGCTTCCTATGTGCGGAAAGTGAACAAGCGCCAGCAACCAAATTCAATGAAGGATGCACCATCTGTTGGAACGGCTTCCGAACAGAGCGGTTTACAGAACCAAAGCAGCACCTGTTGTTGATCATTGAGACAAACATGAGAGACTATAGACATAACCAAAGCACATGCGGCAAAGCACAAACAACCTGCGGTAGTCAATTGAGACAACAATGAGGGCCCACGGCCACACAATAGACACTGGTGACTCACGACACTCACTCAGAGTTTAAGCACTAGTTCAGTAGAGTTCAGGTGCTCAGCTGCACGGTGCCTGGGAGTTTGTGGATCCCTCCAGCTCGGTAAGGAACTCACCCAGAATGGATATCCCATTTTAGGCAGCACTCTTTAAGAAGAATGCGAAGGTTTCAGAATGGGTTGCACTGAGGTTATAACCAGGGGCGCTCCAGAGACAAGGGACTTCAGGTCCGCAGAGGTGTTGCCGAGTCTTGGGCTTTTCCCCTTTTAGAGGGAATGTTGAGAGGAAGTTTGATAGAGGCGTTCAAACTCATGAGAGGTCTAGAAAGAGTCGATGGGAAGAAGCAGTTCCCAGTGCTGTGATGAAGGGAGGTATTGACATCCATGAACTTATTGGGGCTGATTGCATCGAGATTGGGTTGATTGTATCGAGAATGAGGGTGATCCTATCGAAATTGGGGGTGATTTTATAGAGATTGGAGTGTTTGTATCAAGGTTGGGGGTTGACTTTCAAGATTGGGGATGATTGTATCGAGATTGGGGTGAGTGTATCGGGATTGGGGAGATTGAATCGAGATTGCGGGTGATTGTATCGGGATGGGGATGATTGTATCGAGATTGGGCTGATTATATCGAATTTTGGGGCGATTGTGCCAAGATTGGACGTGTATATATCGAGACTGGGGAGATTCTATCGATATTATGGGTGATTGTGCCGAAATTGGGATGATTGTACCGAGATGGTAGTGATTGTATCGAGGCCTTGATATTGATGGAAACCTGACATGGGTCGCTCGCAATGTTCCTGTGAATGAAGCCTTCTCCTCTCCATGCTCCATCCACACAGCCCAGCCTGTCATGGCGCCAGGCTGGCACTTATAACCACGTCGCACCTTGGTGTGTCCTTTCACTTCTCTCGCACTTTCTCCTGAGGCAACTTGACTGTCTTCCTGCCCTCTAATCCAAAATCCCTCTTCGCCAGCCCTCACCAAATTATCATCAAACCGCTGGCACCTAAATATCTTCACTTCCGCTCTCCCTCAGCCTCAGGAATGTGTGACTTCTCGCCTCCCGTGACTGAATTTCCAACTCCTCGTATTCTCTCTCCTCAGTGCCCGTTGCCCTCTTACCCTCCCTGAACCCCTTTCTCAATGAATAGTAACTAATTAGATTCCCGGTCAGTCTCTTGGCCTCGCTATCTTCGATGTCCTGCTCTCTATTAAAACCATGACTTTCGTCACGCCGGCCATTGTCCTGGTGCAGCTCCCATCTCCGCTTAACCAAAAGGGACACAGACTTGAAAGGATATGGCGAGTAATTGGTCCAGATGTCCACTGCCACGATCTCTCTGAAGCATGTAAAACAATACAAGCTCCCTCTCTCATCGAATAAAAATATTCACTCTTCCAGGACCATGCTGGGACACACAGATATCCGGACATCCTTTCCCTAATTCATAACCTATTCTGAATCACTGTCGCCTGCCTCCTCACTCACCTCCAAAAACAAGTGCGAGGAGCTGATGGAACTCTTTGTCATTAAGCTTGGGACTCTCCAATCATTTGCCTCTTCCAGTAATTCCGAATTCTGCTATTTTGCTTTCAGACAGCGCCCACATTAACTCTGATTTTATCACCTACTCTGGGCCGCTACTTTGTTCCTTTAATACAATCATTAGCACTCGCTTTGTCTTGTGTTCAATGAGATCTTTTCATTCAATCTACCACGCCCTTTAAATTATCCCTGTCCTCCTTAGGTGCCAGCCTCTCCCCCGCAGGTTTATTCAAGGGCACTTAGACCATCACATCCCTATGTCTCTCTTATGCTCGGAAGAAGACTCATATTCGAATCTAAAAATTAACTGTTTCTCTCTCCACTGATGCTGCCGGCCGTGCCGAGTATTTTCAGCTCTTTCTGTTCATATTTCAGTTTCCAAGGACTCAATATTTTCCTCCCTCATTCTACCCATCCACACTTCTAAAGGGCTATTAGTTCCGAAGCGGGCGGTTGTTTACTGTGGTTCAGCGGGAAAGCACACAATTTGTGTGTTTGAATTGCTGGGTTCCATCCTCAGCATCTCCATGATGGCAAATTAAGAACAAAATTGGGGAGATTCTTTTCAACTATCTCACTTTTACAAGCAAAGGCAAGGTCGGCTTGCTTCAAAGCTCAATGAAACCCCATGAATGAAGCCATGTCCCCCAACCCCTCGCCCCACCTGTCTATGCCTTCCACCCAGCACAGTCTGTTGTGGTGTTTGTCTGGCACTTATCACAACCTCACACATTCCTCTGGAGAAGAGTCATTCGGACTCGAAACGTTAACTCTGATTCCCTTTCCACAGACGCTCTCAGGCCTGCTGGGTTTTTCGAGTATTTCCTGCTGTTATTTTAGATTTCCAGCATCCGCAGTATTATGCTTCTATCACAGATTGCTCTGCCCTTTCACTTCTCTGTGGCTTTCTCCTCCTTTGACAATCTCCCTTTGCTCATCCCCTCCTTACTGTAACCCCGATTCTCTACGGTGCACCAAAGTAACATCAAAATCTTCTCACCGACATATCTGCAGTGCGTTCCTCCCTCAGCCTCATCGAGAGCTGCTTGACACATTCGACGACCCCATCCCAATTACTCGTGCTCTCTCTGCTCTGAGATCACAGCCCTCTTATCCACCCCAGTCCCTTAATCCCTCCAGAGATGGAAACTCCCCAAACTGATTACCCCATTGTCCTTGGCACCTTTGATCTACAGGTCCCTATTCAAACCATTCCCATATCTCTCCCTGGTCACTCTGCTGGTAAAACACTCATTCCCGCATAACTCCAAGGGACACACGCCTGAAGGAGATCACAGACAGCTGCTTGAGGCCATCTGGTCTGCCTGGGGATTCCTATGATTAATAGATATCCACTGACTTGCTTTTTCTTATCGAAACCTTTTTCTGAAACACCGCCCTCTTTCTCTTCCAGCTTCACCTCTAGTAACAAGTGCGAGGAGCTCCTAAACTACTTGGCAGTAAGATTGAGAGCATAACTCCAGCTATTGCGCCCCTTCAATTGTATTTAGCCATTGTTGCTGAGCTATGCTCACTGCCTTTGATTGGTTGAGCCTGGGTATTTTCACAGCAAACGAATTATCCACCACAGAATCACCCAGAAGTTGAGTTGGTGGCATGGAGTTGACATTCTGAAGCATTGTATGAAATACTGCAAATATAATTCCTCCACACTTAGAAACGAGCGTCATCCCTGCATATCGCTAATATATGTATACATATATATGTATATCTATATCTATGTATATATATATATATATGTAACATACACTCACACACACAAACACACACACGTGTGTATACACACACACACACACAACTTTAGGATAAAGAAAGAGGAACTTTGCATACATATATATATATATACAAAGTTCCACTTTCTTTATCCTACAGTTGAACTCCCATCATCCTCCTCTGATGCCTAGGAGACCCAACTTATCTTCCCTCTACTCTGCCCTCAGCAGACTGCTGAACACTCACTTATCCTTCCTGGCTCCAATTTTTTGTGATATTGTTCAGCGTTTTCTATCCTCAGGGATTGTCCTTCTCTCCTTCAAATGCGCTTCTAACATCCTACTTGACCCTCACCCCTTCCCCACCAAATGAACAGATGTGAAATCTACACTCTTTGAAACCAGTGACCCCACCTCCAGTCTCCCCATTATCTCCATCCACCATGAATGTGCAGAGCCCCCAAAACTGTCTCTGCATGGAAAGGGAACAGATCAGCGTCGCATATGAAAGGATGTCTGACTGTGACAAAGATCAAAAAATATCTCCACAAAATGTGACAGGAGCGGATAAATCGAGCGTGGTCGCCATAGAAAGCACTAAAAGTAGAACAGGCACATCAACATTTAGCAATCTGGGGATGTAGCTCAGTGGTAGAGCGCATGCTTCGCATGTATGAGGTCCCGGGTTCGATCCCCGGCATCTCCATTGCAACTTTAGAATTCAGCGGTGCACAGCTTCTCACCTTTCCACACACAGATGTGGTCCACTCGCTTCATATGACCAAAACAGAACCTGTTGTTGATCATTGAGACAAACATGAGAGACTGTCGACATGGCCAAAACAGATACTGGTGTTGTTCATTGAGACAACTATGAGGGCCCACAGCCACACCATAGAATTTGAGTTCTTAGTCTTTTGTCTACTTTGTGACTCACGACACACACTCGGAGATTAAGCACTCGTTCAGCAGAGTCCAGGACCTCAGCTACACGATGTCTGTGTGTTTGTGGATCCCTCCAGCTCAGCGAGTAACTCAACCGGGGTATGCTGTCCCATTCCGGGCAGGACTCTTCACGAAGAATGCGAAGGTGTCAGAAATATTTACACTGAGGTTAGACCTAGATGCACCCCAGAGACAAGCGACTTCAGTTCCATGGACGCAATGTATAGTACGGGGCTTTTCCCCTTCGAAGAGGGAACGTTGAGAGGAGGTTTGACAGAGGCGTGCAGAACCATGAGGGGTCGAGGCAGAGGGGATGGGGAGAAACAATTACCAGTGTTTGAGATGTAGGGAGGATTTGACATCCCAGAGCTTTTTAGGGGTGACTGTAGCGCGATTGGGGCGATTGCACCAAGAGTGGGTGCGATGCTATCGAGATTGGGGATGATTGTATCGCGATTGGGATCATTGTATCGAAATTGGGATGATTGCTTCGTGATTGGGGTGATTGTACCGAGATTGGGAGTGATTGTATCGAGATTGGGGAGATTCTGTCGAGATTGTGGGTGATTGTATCGAGATTGGGGTGATTATCCCGAGATTGGGGTGATTGTATCGAATTTGTGGTGATTCTTTCGGGAGTGGGGTGATCGTATCAAGGTCTTGGTCCTCATGGAAACCTGACGTGGGTGGGTGGCACCTTCACTGTGAATGAAGCCTCCACTCCCCCCTTACCCACGCACCCAGCCCAGCCTGCCATCGCGCCAGACTGGCAAGTATAAACATATCGCACCTTGATGCGTCCTTTCACTTCTCTCGCGCTTTATCCTTCTTAGGCAACCTCACTGCGTTCCTGCTCTCTCATCCAAAATACCCTTTCGCCAGCCCTCAGCAAATTATCATCAAAGCATTGACAACTGGATATATTCACTGCTGCTCTCCCTCAGCCTCGGCAACGTGTAAATTCTCACATCCGGTGACTGCATCTCCAATTCCTCGTATTCTCTCTCCTCTGTGCTCACTGCCCGCTTACCCTCCCTGAACCACTCTCTCGATGTTAAGTTACCAGTCAGATTCGCAGTCACTCTCTTGGCCTTTGCCATCTTCGATGCCCTGCTTTCTATTAAAACCATAACTTTCCTCACGCCGGCCATTTTCCCGGTCCACCTCCCATCTCTGCTTAACTACAAGGGAAACAGACCTGAAAGGATATGGCGAGTAATTGGTTGAATTGTCGACTGCCATGTTGTGTCTGGAGCATGTGAAAAAATACAAGCTCGCTCTCTCATCGAATAAATCCATTCCCTCTTCCAGGACCATACTGAGGTACAGTTAACCCCGGAATCCTTTCCGTAATCCAAAACTTATTTTGAAACACTGTTGCCTACCTCCACACTCATCGTGGGATGTAGCTCAGTGGTGGACTGCAGGCTGTGCATTTATGGGCTCCCAGGCTCGATCCCCGGTATTTCCACTTCAGCTTTTGACTGCTGTGGTGCACAGCTTCTCACCTTTACAAACACAGGTATAGTAAACTCGCTTCATACAACCAAAACCATTGTTGTTCATTGAGACAAACATGTGAGACTATAGAGATGAAAGCAAAACACTACTGCGGATGCTGGAAATCCAAAACGAAACAGAATTACCTGGAAAAACTCAGCAGGTCTAGCAGCATCGATGGAGAAGAAAATAGTTGACGTTTCGCGTCCTCATGACCATTCAACAGAACGGCTCTGTTCACAGCAGTTGCCAGACCTGCTGAGTATTTCCAGGTAATTCTGTTTTTGTTATGTGAGACTACAGACATGACCAAAACAGGACCTGTTGTTGTTCATTGAGATAAACATGTGAGACGATAGACATGACCATAACAGAACCTGTGGTTGTTCTTTGAGACAAACATGAGGGCCCACATCCACACCATAGACAATGTGCTTGGTGACTCACGACACTCACTCAGAGTTGAAGCACTCGTTCAGTGTAGGCCACGTCCTCAGCTAGACGGTCTCTGTGTGTTTGTGGATCCCTCCAGCTCGGGGAGTCATGCAACCGGAGTATGGTGTTCCATTCTGGGCAGGACTCTTTACAAAGAATGTGAAAGTGTCGGTAACGTTCACACTGAGGTTATATCCAGGGGCGCCCCAGAGACAAGGATCTTCAGTTTCGCGGAGGCGCTGCAGGGTCTGGGGCTTTTCGCCTTTGAGGAGGGAATGTTGAGAGGAGGATTGATAGAGGCGTTCAAAATCATAAGGGGTCCTAGACAGAGTCGATGAGGAGACACAGTTCCCATGGTTTGAGCTGTAGGGAGGATTTGACATCCCAGAACTTATTAGGAGTGATTGTATCGAGATTGGGGTGATTGGGGTTATTCTACCAAAATACTGGTGATTGTATGGAGATTGGGGGTGATTGCATTGAGATTGGGGAGATTGTATCGAGATAAGGGTATTTATCGAGATTGGTGGTGTTTGTATCGAGATTGGGGAGATAGTGTCCAGATTGGGGTCGTTGTATCCAGTTTGATGTGATTGTATCTGGACTGGGGTGATTGTATGGAGGCCGTAGTTTTCATGTAAAGGTGACATGGGTGGGTGGCACCTTCCCTGTGAATGAAGCCTCCACTTATCCCTCTTCCATTCACACAGCCCAGACTGCCATGGCGCCAGGTTGGCACTTATAACCATATCGCACCTTGATGTGTCCTTTCAATTCTCTCGCAATTTTTACTTTAGGCAATCTCACTGTTTTCCTGCTCTCTCATCCAAAATCCCCCTTTGGCAGCCCTCAGCAAATTATCATCGAAATATTGGCACCTGGATATATTCACTGCTGCTCTCCCTCAGACTAGGCAACGTGTAACTTCTCACCTCCCGTGACAGCATCTCCAATTCCTCGTATTCTCTCTCCTCTGTGCTCTCTGCCGGCTTACCCTCCCTGAACCATTCTCTCGATGGAAAGTTACCAGCCAGCTTCACAGTCAGTCACTTGGCCTTTGCCATCTTCGATGTCCTGCTCTATGTTAAAACCATGAGTTTGCTCACCCCGGCCACTGTCCTGTTACAGCTCCCATCTCTGCTTAACTCCAAAGGAAACAGACCTTTAAGGATATGGTGGGTTACTGCTTGAGATGTCCACTGCCAGTGTGTGTCCGGAGCATGTAAAACAATACAAGCACTCTCACTCTTTGCGTATAATCATTCAGTCTTCCAGGACCAGAGTGGGATAAACAGATAACCCAGGACTTCCTTTCGCTAATGCGTAAATTATTCTGAAACACTCTCGCCTTCCTCCAAACTAACCCCCAACAACAAGTGCGAGGAGCTGATGGAACACTTCATCATTAAGCTTGGGACTCTCCAATCATTGCCTCTTCCAGTACTAACACATTCTGCTATTTTTCTCTCAGACAGCGCCCACCTTAACTCTGCTATTATCACCTACTCTCGGCGGCTGCTATGTTCCTTTAATACAATCATTAGCACTCGCTTTGTCTTCTGTTCAATGAGGCCTTTTTCATTCAAACTCTCCCGCCCTTTACCTTATCCCTGACCTAAGGCTCAGCCGTACTCCCGCCCCTTTTATTCAACAATATTGATCCCATCACATCCCTATCTCATTTTCTGTTCGTAAGAAGACTCGTATTCGACTCAAAAAAACTGACGGTTTCTCTCTGCACAGATACTGCCCGCCCTGCCGAGTTTTTCCAGCCCTTTCTGTTTCTATTTCAGTTTCCAAGGACTCAATTTTTTCCTCCCTCTTTCTACCCACCCACACTTCTAAAGTTCTATTAATTCGGTAGTGGGTGATTGTTTACTGTGGCTCAGCGGGAAAACACATGATTTATATGCTGTTGGTCCTCGGTTCTGTCCTTAACATCTCCCTATCAGTAACTTTGTTGCAAAATTATAGAGATTCTTTTGAAGCATCTCAATTTTAGCAAAGACGGACTCTACTTGGTTCAAAGCTGCTGAAACCCCATGAATGGAGCCAAGTCCCAGGTCCCCTCACCACGCCTGCTTCAGCCTACCACCCAGCGCAGTCTAACATGGTGTTTGTCTGGCCCGAATCAGAACCTCACATCTACCTGGGAAGAAGAGTCATTCGGACTTGAAACATTAACTCTGTTTCCCTCTCCACAGATGCTGTCAGGCCTGCTGAGTTTTTCCAGTATTTCCTGCTGTTATTTCAGATTTCCAGTATCTGCAGTATTATGCTTCAATCACAGCTTGATCTGTCCTTTCACTTCTTTGTGGCTTTCTCCTCCTTTGACAATCTCTCCTTGCTCATACCCCTCATCTTTAAACCCCCTTTCCCTGCGGTCCACCAAAGTACAATCAAAACATTCTCACCGTCATATCTTCACTGCGTTCCTGCCTCAGCCTCTGCAAGAGCCGCTGCTCACATTCGCTGACTCCATCTCAATTACTCGTGCTCGCTCTGCTCTGAAATCACAGCCCTCTTATCCACCCCCACCCACTTTATCCCTCCCTAGATGGAAACTGCCCAACCTGATTAACCCATTGACCTTGGCACCTTTGAGCTACTGGTCCCTATTCAAACCATTCCTATATCTCTCCATGGTCACTCTGCTGGTACAGCAGTCATTTCCGCTTAACTGCAAGGGGCACACACCTGAATTTAGATCGCAGACGGCTATTTGAGGCCACAAGGTCTGCCTGGGGATTCCTATGATTAATAGATACCCACTGACTGCTTTTTGTTATCGAAACTTTTCTGGGTAACACCGCCCCCTTTCTCTTCCAGCTTCACCTCAAGCAACAAGTGCGAGGAGCTCCTAGACAACATGGCAGTAAGATTGAGAGCATAACTCCAACTATTGCACCCCTCCATTTGTATTTAGCCATTGTTGCTGAGCTATGCTCACTGCCATTGGTTGTTTCAACCTGGGTATTGTCTCACAGCAAAGGAATTATCCACCACAGAATCTCCCAGAAGTTGAGTTGGCGGCATGGAGTTGACATTCTGAAGCATTGTACGAAATACTGCAAATATAATTCCTCCATGCTTAGTGTCATCCCTGCATATCGCTAATATATATGCATATATATGTGTATATATATATATATATGTATATGTAACATACACTGATACACACAAATACACACATACACACACATGTGTATACATGCATATATATATATATTTATATATATATATATATTTATTTATATATATCTATATATATATAAATGCAAAGTTCCTCTTTCTTTATCCTAAATTTGAACTCCCATCATCCTCCTCTAATGCCTAAGAGACCCACCTTATCTTCCCTTTACTCTGTCCTCAGCAGACTGCTGAACACTCATTTATCCTCCCTGGCTCCCTTGTTTTGTGATGTTGTTCAGCGTTTTATATTCTCAGCCATTGCCCTTCTCTCCTTCAAACGCACTTCCAAAATCCTTCTTGGCCCTCCCCCCCCCCTCCCCACCAAATGAATAGATGTGAAATCTCCATTCTTTCAAACCAGTGACCCCATCTCCAGACTCCCCGTCATGTCCATCCACCATGAATGTGCAGAGCCCCCAAACCACGCATCCACGCCTCCCCCGCCCCCAAAGCCGCGTCCAACATGATTGAATCTCTAATATTCAATATTTTCAATTGAGCCTCTGCCCCAGTCTCTGCATGGAAAGGGGTAAGATCAGCGTCGCGGGTGAAATGACGTCTGACTGTGACAAAGATCAAAAAACATCTCCACAAAATGTGACTGGGGCGGATAAATCGATCGCGGTCTCCATAGAGAGAACTAAAAGTTGAACAGGCACGGCAACTTATCGGAATCTGCGGATGTAGCTCAGTGGTAGTGTGCATGCTTGGTACGTATGTGGTCCTAGGTTCGATTTCTGGCATCTTCATTTCACCTTTAGAATACAGCTGTGCACAGCTTCTCTCATTTATCCACACAGGTATGGTAAACGTGCTTCATATAACCAAAACAGAACCTGTTGTTGTTCATTGGGACAAACATGTGAGACGATAGACTTGACCAAAACAGAACCTGTGGTTTCTCTATGAGACAAACATGAGGGCCCACAGCCACACCATGGACATTGTGCTTGGTGACTCACGACACTCACTCAGAGTTGATGCACTCGTTCAGTTTAGGCCACGTCCTCAGCTACATGGTCTCTGTGTGTTTGTGGATCCCTCCAGCTCTGGGAGTAAAGCAACCAGAGTATGGTGTTCCATTCTGGGCAGGACTCTTTGCAAAGAATTCGAAGGTGTCAGAAAGGTTTATGCTGAGGTTATGTCCAGGAACACCACAGAGATAAGGATCTTCAGTTCCGTGGAGGCGCTGCACAGTCTTGGGCTTTTTGCCTTCGAGGAGGAAATGTTGGGAGGACGATTGATAGAGGCGTTCAATATCATGAGGTGTCAAGACAGAGTCGATGAGGAGACACAGTTCCCAGAGTTTCAGTGTAGGGAGGATTTGACATCCCAGAACATATTAGGGGTGATTGTATCGAGATTGGGGCGATTGTATCGGATTGTTAGTGATTGTATCGAGGTTGGAGTGATTGTATCAAGATTGGGGTTATTGTATCGAAATTGTGGTAATAACATCGAGATTGGGGTGATTGTTCCAAGATTGGGAGTGGTTTTTTCGAGATTGGGGAAGTTCGATCGAGATTGGGGTGGTTGTTCGAGATTGTGATGATTGTATCGAGATTGGCGGTGATTCTATCGAGATTTTGGAGATTGTATCGAGATGGGGGTTGATTGTATCGAGATTGGTGGTGTTAATAGCGAGATTGGGGAGATAGCGTCCAGATTTGGGTGGTTGTATCCAGTTTGATGTGATTGTATCGGGACTGGGGTGATTGTATGGAGGCCTTAGTTTTCATGTAAAGCTGACATGGGTGGGTGGCACCTTCACTGTGAATGAAGCCTCCACTTATCCCTCTTCCATTCACACAGCCCAGACTGCCATGGCGCCAGATTGGCACTTATAACCGTATCGCACCCTGATGTGTCCTTTCAACTCTCTCGCAATTTCTACTTTAGGCAATCTCACTATTTTCCTGCTCTCTTATCCAAAATACCCCTTCGCCAGCCCACTGAATTATCATCAAAACATTGACACCTAGCTATATTCACTGCTGCTCTCCCTCAGCATCGGCAACATGTAACTTCTCACATCCGATGACTGTATCTCCAATTCCTCTTATTCTCTCTCCTCTGTGCTCGCTGACGGCTTACCCTCCCTGAACCACTCTCTCGATGGAAAGTTACCAATCAGCTTCGCAGTCAGTCACTGGGCCTTTGCCATCTTCGATGTCCTGCTCTATATTAGAACCATGACTTTCCTCATGACCCCCTCTGTCCCAGTACAGCTCCCATCTGTACTTAACTACAATGGAAACAGACCTTGAAGGATATGGTGGGTTACTGCTTGAGATGTCCACTGCCAGTGTGTGTCTGGAGCATGTAAAAAAATACAAGCACTATCTCTCTTTGCATATAATCATTCAGTCTTCCAGGACCAGAGTGGGATAAAGAGATAACCCAGGACTTCCTTTCGCTAATGCGTAACTTATTCTGAAACACTCTCGCCTTCCTCCAAACTAAACCCCAACAACAAGTGCGAGGAGCTGATGGAACACTTCGTCATTAAGCTTGGGACTCTCCAATCATTTCCCTTTTCCAGTACTAACACATTCTGCTATTTTGCTCTCAGACATCGCCGACTTTAACTGTGGTATTATCACCTACTCTGGGCGGCTGCTTTGTTCCTTTAATACAATCATTAGCACTCGCTTTGTCTTCTGTTCAATGAGGCCTTTTTCATTAAAACTCTCCCGCCTTTTAACTTATCACTGACCTAAGGCCCAGCCGTTATCCAGCCACTTATATTCAACAATATTGATCCCATCACATCCCTATCTCTTCCTCTGTTCGTAAGAAGACTCGTATTCGACTCAAAAAAACTTAACTGTTTCTCTCTGCAGAGATGCTGCCCGCCCTGCCGAGTTTTTCCAGCCCTTTCTGTTTCTATTTCAGTTTCCAAGGACTCAATTTTTTCCTCTCTCTTTCTACCCACCCACACTTCTAAAAGTCTATTAATTCCGAAGTGGGTTATTGTTTACTGGTTCAGCGGGAAAACACATGATTTATATGCTGTTTGTCCTCGGTTCGGTCCTTAACATCTCCCTATCAGTAACTTTGTTGCAAAATTATAGAGATTCTTTTGAAGCATCTCAATTTTAGCAAAGAAGGACTCTACTTGGTTGAAAGCTGATGAAACCCCATGAATGGAGCCAAGTCCTATGTCCCCTCACCACGCCTGCTTCAGCCTACCACCCAGCGCAGTCTATCTTGGTGTTTGTCTGGCCCGAATCAGAACCTCACATCGTCCTGGGAAGAAGAGTCATTCGGACTCGAAACATTAACTCTGTTTCTCTCTCCACAGATGCTGTCAGGCCTGCTGAGTTTTTCCAGTATTTCCTGCTGTTATTTCAGATTTCCAGTATCCGCAGCATTATGCTTCAATCATAGCTTGATCTGTCCTTTCACTTCTTTGTGGCTTTCTCCTCCTTTGACAATCTCTCCTTGCTCATACCCCTCATCTTTAAACCCCCATTCCCTGCGGTCCACCAAAGTAAAATCAAAACCTTCTCACTGACATATCTTCACTGCGTTCCTCCCTCAGCCTCTGCAGGAGCCGCTGCTCACATTTGCTGACTCCATCTCAATTACTCGTGCTCGCTCTGCTCTGAAATCACAGCCCTCTTATCCACCCCCTCCCCCTTTATCTCTCCCTAGATGGAAACTGCCCAACCTGATTACCCCAATTGATCTTAGCACCTTTGATCTACTGGTCCCTATTCAAACCATTCCTATATCTCTCCTTGGGCACTCTGCTGGTACATCACTCATTTCCGCTTAACTCCAAGGGACACATGCCTGAAAGTGGGTCACAGATAGTTGTTTGAGGCTACGAAGTCTGCCTGGGGATTCCTATGATTAATAGATACCCCCTGACTGCTTTTTGTTATCGAATCCTTTTTGTGTAACACCGCCCCCTTTCTCTTCCAGCTTCACCTCAAGCAACAAGTGCGAGGAGCTCCTAGACAACATGGCACTCAGATTGAGAACAGACCTCCAGCTATTGCGCCCCTCCATTTGTATTTAGTCATTGTTGCTGAGCTATGCTCACTGCCTTTGATTGGTTGAGCCTCGGTATTGTCTCACAGCAAAGGAGTTATCCAAAACAGAATCTCCCAGAAGTTGAGGTTGTGGCATGGAGTTGACATTTTGAAGCATTGTATGAAATACTGCAAATATAATTCCTCCATGCTTAGAAAAGAGTGTCACCCCACCATACCGCTAATGTATATACATATATATGTATATATATATATGTAACATACACTCACACATACACTCACACACCTGTGTATACACATATATATATATAAATATAAACAGAACTCTTCAATCCATTCGCTCACCAGGCCAATCCTCAAGCAAAGTTCTTATTTCTTTATCCTAAATTTGAACTCCCATCATCCTCCTCTGAGACCAAACTTATATTCCCTCTACTCTTCCCTCAGCAGACTGCTGAAAACTCATTTCTTCTTCCTGGCTCCCATGTTTTGTGATATTGTTTGCCGTTTTCTATCCTCAGGCATTGTCCTTCTCTCCTTTAAAGGCGCTTCCAACATACTACTTGATCCTTCCCCCCTTCCCCACCAAACGAACAGATGTGAAATCCCCATTCTTTCAAACCAGTGACCCCCACCTCCAGTCTCCCCGTCATCTCCATCCACCATGCCCCCAAAACCACGCATCCCGCCTCCCCCGCCCCCAAAGCCGCGTCCAGCATGACTGAATCTCTATGTTTCAATATTTTCAATTGAGATTCTGCCCCTGTCTCTGCATGGAAAGGGATCAGATCAGCGTCGCAGATGAAATGAAGTCTGACTGTGACAAAGATCAAAAAATATCTCCACAAAATGTGACAGGGGCGGAAAAATCGAGCGTGGTCTCCATAGAGAGAACTAAAAGTAGAATAGGCAAGGAGATTTTTCGCTATCGGGGGATGTAGCTCACTGGTAGAGCGCATGCTTCGCATGTATGAGGTCCTGGGTTCGGTCCCCGGCATCTCTATTTCACCTTTCGAATGCAGTGGTGCACAACCTCTCACCTTTATCCCAACAGGTATGGTAAACTCGCTTCATATGACAAAAACAGCACCTGCTGTTGTTCATTGAGACAAACATGTGAGACGATAGACATGCCCAAAACAGAACCTGTTGTTGTTCATTGAGACAAACATGAGGGCCCACAGCCACACCATAGACTTTGAGCCATCAGCCTTTTGTTTGCTTGAATCAGGACGCTCACTCAGAGTTCAAACACTCGTTCAAAAGAGTGCAGGACCTAAGCTATACGGTGTGTGTGTGAGTTTGTGGATCCCTCCAGCTCAGCGAGTAGCTCAACCAGAGTATGGTGGCCCATTCAGGGCAGAAGTCTTCACGAAGAATGCGAAGGTGTCAGAAATGTTTACACTGCATTGATAACCAGAGGCACTCCAGAGAAATGCGACTTCAGTTCCATGGACGCAGTGCAGAGTCCGGGGCTTTTCGCCCTCGAAGAGGGAATGTTGAGCGGAGGTTTTATAGGCGTGTTCAGAACCATGAGGGGTCTAGGCAGAGGCGCTGGGGAGTAATAGTTCCCAGTGTATGAGGTGTAGGGAGGATTTGACTTCAAAAAGCTTATTCGGGATGATTGTATCGAGATTGGGGTTGATTGATTCGAGATTGGGGTGATTGAAACGAAATTTGGGTGATTGTATCGAAATTTGGGTGATTGATTCAGGATTGGTGTGATTGTACAAAGATTGGGAGTGATGCAATCGAGATTGGGGGTGGTCGAATCGCGATTGGGGTCATTGTATCGAAAGTGGGGTGATTGTTTCGAGATTGGGGGAGATTGTATCGAGAATGGTGCGATTTTACCGAGATTGAGGCGATTGTATCGAGATTCTGGTGATTATATCGAGATTGGGGTGATTGTAACGAGTTTGGGATGATTCTATCGAGTTTGGGATGATTTTATCGAGTTTGGGGTGATTGTATCGGGAGTGGGGTAATCGTATCGACACCTTGGTTTCAATCTTTCCAATAGGGATTTAGCCCCTGTCACATGGAAAGGGATAAGATCAGGATCGTAGATGAAATGACGACTGACTGTGACAAAGATCAAAAAACATCTCCACAAAATGTGACAGGGGCGGATAAATCGAGTGTGGTCTCCTTAGAGAGAACTAAAAATAGAACAGGCACGGAAATTTTTCGGAATCTGGGGGTGTCGCTCAGAGGTAGAGCGCATGCTTCGCATGTATGAAGTCCTGGGTTTGATCCCCGGCACCTCCATTTCATCTTTTGAATGCAGCCGTGCACAGTTTCTCACCTTTACACACACAGACATGGTAAACTCGCTTCAGATGACAAAAACAGAACGTGTTGTTGTTCATTGAAAAAAACATGTGAGACGATAGGCATGACCAAAACAGAACCTGTTGTTGTTCATTGAGGAAAACACGAGAGACTGTCGGCATGGCAAAAACAGATCCTGCTGTTGTTGTTCATTGAGACAAACATGTGAGACTATAGACATGGCCAAAACAGATACTGCTATTGTTCATTGAGACAAACATGAGAGACGATAGACGTGGCCAAAGCAGAACCTGCGCTTCTTAATTGAGACAAACGTGAGAGCCTACAGCCACACTTTGAGCCATCAGTCTTTTGTCTGCTTGGTGACTCACGATACCCACTCAGAGATCAAGCACTCGTTCAGTAGAGTTCAGGTCCTCAGCTACACGGTGTGTGTGTGTCTGTGGATCCCTCCAGCTCAGCGAATAACTCAACAGGAGTATGGTGTCCCATTCTGGGCAGCACTCTTCACGAAGTATGCGAAGGTGTCAGAAATGTTTATACTGAGGTTATAAGTAGAGGCACTGCAGAGAGAAGCGACTTCAGTTCCGTGGACGCAGTGCAGAGTCCGGGTCTTTTCGCCCTTCGAAGAGGAAATGTTGAGAGGAGGCTTGATAGACGCGTTCGGAAGCTTGAGGGGTCTAGGCAGAGGCGATGGGGACAAACAATTCCCATTGTTTGAGGTGTAGGGAGGATTTGACTTCCCAGAGTTTATTAGGGATGGTTGTATCGAGATTGGGGTTGATTGAATCGAGATTGGGGCGATTGAATCGAAATTTGGGTGATTGTATCACGATTGGTGTGATTGTACGAAGATTGGGAGTTATGGTATTGAGATTGGGAATGATTGTATCGCGATTGGGGTCATTGTATCGAAATTGGGGTGATTGTTTCGAGATTGGCGCGATTGTACCGAGATTGCAGTTATTGTATCGAGTTTGTGTTGATTCTTTCGGGAGTGGGGTGATCGTATCGAGGCGTTGGTTTTCATGGAAACCTGACATGGGTGGGTGGCACCTTCACTGTGAATGAAGCCTCCACTTCAACCTTTCCCTTCCACCCAGCCCAGCCTGCCATTGCGCCAGACTGGCAATTATAACCATATCGATCCTTGATGTGTCCTTTCCCTTCTCTCGTGCTTTCTACTTCTTATGCAACCTCACTGTGTTCCTGCTCTCTCATCCAATATACCCCTTCGCCAGCCCTCAGCAAATTGTCATCAAAACATTGACACCTGGATATCTTCACTGCTGCTCTCACTCAACCTCGGCAATGTGTAAATTCTCACATCCGTTGACTGTAAATTCAATTCCTCGTATTCTCTCTCCTCTGTACTCTCTGCCGGCTTACCCTCCCTGGATCCCTCTCTCAATGGAAAGTTACCAATCAGAATCGCAGTCACTCTCTTGGCCTTTGCCATCTTCGATGTTCTACTCTCTATTAAAACCATGACTTACCTCACGCCGGCCATTTTCCCGGTCCTCCTCCCGCCTCTGCTTAACTACAAGGGACACAGACCTGAAAGGATATGGCGAGTAACTGGTTGAAATGTCCAATGCCATGGTGTGTCTGGAGCATGTGAAAAAATACAAGCTCGCTATCTCATCGAATAAATCTATTCCCTCTTCCAGGACCATACTGGGGTACACAGTTAAGCCCGGACTTCCTTTCCGCAATCCATAACTTATTCTGAAAGACTGTCACCTACCTCCGCACTCATC
Organism: Cetorhinus maximus; assembly: GCF_964194155.1. Classification (NCBI taxonomy): domain Eukaryota; kingdom Metazoa; phylum Chordata; class Chondrichthyes; order Lamniformes; family Cetorhinidae; genus Cetorhinus; species Cetorhinus maximus. The sequence continues at coordinate 4,077,767 of NC_135916.1, forward strand.
GGGGGATGTAGCTCAGTGGTGGACTCCATGCTTTGCATGTATGAGTTCCCAGGCTCGATCCCTGGCATTTCCACTACCGCTTTTGACTGCTGTGGTGCACAGCTTCTCACCTTTACACACACAGGTATAGTAAACTCGCTTCATAGAACCAAAACCATTGTTATTCATTGAGACAAACGTGTGAGGCTATAGCCATGACCAAAATAGAACATGTGGTTGCTCTTTGAGACAAACATAAGGGCCCACAGCCAAACCATAGACATTGTGCATGGTGACTCAAGACACTCACTCAGAGTTGAAGCACTCGTTCAGTGTCGGCCATGTCCCCAGCTACACGGCCTCTCTGTGTTTGTGGATCCCTCCAGTTCGGGGAGTAATGCAACCGGAGTATGGTGTTCCATTCTGGGCAGGACACTTTACAAATAATGCGAAAGTGTCAGAAAGGTTCAAACTGAGGTTATATCCAGGGGCGCCCCAGAGACAAGGATCTTCAGTTTCGCAGAGGCGCTGCAGGGTCTGGGGCTTTTCGCCTTTGAGGAGGGAATGTTGAGAGGAGGATTGATAGAGGCGTTCAAAATCACGAGGGGTCCTAGACAGAGTCGATGAGGAGACACAGTTCCCATGGTTTGAGCTGTAGGGAGGATTTGACATCCCAGAACTTATTGGGGGTGATTGTATCGAGATTGGAGCGATTGTATCGAAATGTTGGTGATTTTATCGAATTTGGAGTGATTGCATCAAGATTGGTGTGATTGTATCGAAATTGTGGTAATTGAATCGAGATTGGGGTGATTGTTGCAAGATTGGGAGTGGTTTTTTCGAGATTGTGATGATTGTGTCGAGATTGGCGGTGATTCTATCGAGATTAGGGAGATTGGTTCGAGATTCGGGGTGATCGTATCGAGATTGACGGGATTGTATAGAGATTGGGGGTGATTGTATCGAGATTGGCGGTGTTTGTAGCGAGATTGGGGAGATAGTATCGAGATTGGGGTGGTTGTATCGAATTTGATGTGATTGAATCGGGACTGGTGTGATTGTATCGAGGCCTTAGTTTTCATGGAACCTGACATGCATGGGTGGCACCTTCCCTGTGAATGAAGCCTCCACTTCTCCCTTTTCCTTCCACCCAGCCCCACCTGCCATTGGGTCAGATGGGCAATTATAACCATATTACACTTTGATGTGTCCTTTCACTTCTCTCGCACTTTCTACTTTAGGCAATCTCACTGCGTTCCTGCTCTCTCATCCAAAATCCCACGTCCCCAGCCCTCAGCAAATTATCATCAAACCATTGACACCTGGATATCTTCACTGCTGCTCTCCCTCAGTCTCGGCAATGTGTAACATCTCACAAACTATAGCTACATCTCCAATTCCTCGTATTCTGTCTCCTCTGTGCTCGCTGCCGGCTTACACTCCCTGAACCAGTCTCTGGATGGTAAGTTACCAATCAGCTTCGCAGTCAGTCACTTTACCTTTGCCATCTTCGATGTCCCATGCTCTATTAAAACCATGAAATTCCTCACGCCTGCCACTGTCCTGGTCAGCTCCCATCTCTGCTTAACCACAAGGGAAACTTACCTTAAAGGATTTGGGGGATAACTGCTTGAGATGTCCACTGCCAGTGTGTGTCTGGAGCATTTAAAAAAATACAAACTCTCTCTCTCTTTGCATATAAACATTCACTCTTCCAGGACCATAGTGGGATGTACAGATAAGCTCGGACTTCCTTTCACTAAACCATAGCATATTCCGAAACACTCTCACCTTCCTCCACACTCACCCTCAACAACAAGTGCGAGGAGCTGATGGAACTCTTTCTCATTAAGCCTGGGACTCTCCGATCATTTGCCTCTTCCAGTACTAACACATGATGTTATTTTGCTCTCCGACAGCGCCCACCATAACTGTGGTATTATCACCTACTCTGGGCAGCTGCTTTGTTCCTTTAATACAATCATTAGCACTCGCTTTTTCTTCTGTACAATGACGCCTTTTTCATTCAAACTCTCCCGCCCTTTAACTTATCCCTGACCTGCTCAGGCCGAGCCGCACTCCCGCCCCTTTTATTCAACAGCATGGAGCCCATCACATCCCTATCTCTTCTTCTGTTCATAAGAAGACTCATATTCGACTCAAAAAACTAACGGTTTCTCTCTGCACAGATGCTGCCCACCCTGCCGCGTTTTTCCAGCACTTTCTGTCTCGATTTCACTTTCTAATAACTCAATTTTTTCCTCCCTCTTTCTACCCACCCACACATCTAAAGTTCTATTAGTTGCGAAGCGGGTGGTTGTTTACTGTGGTTCAGTGGGAAAGCGCATAATTTATATGTTTGTTGGTCCTGGATTCGGTCCTTAACATCTCCATGTCGTTAACTTTGGTGCAAAATTGCAGAGAATCTTTTCAAGCATCTCACTTTTAGCAAAGACAGACTCTGCTTGGTTCTAAACTCGATGAAACCCCATGTATGAAACCACGTCCCCCGTCCCCTCCCCCGACCTGTCTCTGCCTTCCACCCAGCGCAGTTTGCCATGGTGTTTGTCTTGCACTGATCACAACCTCACATCTTCCTCGGAAGAAGAGGCATTCGGACTCGAAACTTTAATTCTCTTTCCCTCTCCACAGATGCTCTCAGGCCTGCTGAGTTTTTCCAGTATTTCCTGCTGTTATTTCCGATTTCCAGCATCCACAGTATTATGCTTCAATCACAGCCTGATCTGTCCTTTCACTTCTCTGTCGCTTTCTCCGCCTTTTAAAATCTCTCAATGCTTATACCACCACCCCCCGCCCCCCATCATTAAACCCCCATTCCCTGCGATCCACCAAAGTAACATCAAAACCTTCTCACCAACATATCTTCATTGCGTTCCTCCCTCAGCCTCTGCAAGAGCCGCTGCTCACATTCGCTGACTCCATCTCAATAACTCGTGCTCACTCTGCTCTGAGATCACAACCCTCATATCTACCGCCACCCCCTTAATCCCTCCATAGATGGAAACTCCCCAACCTGATTACCCCATTGACCTTGGCATCTTTGATCTACTGGTCCCTATTCAAACCATTCCTATATCTCTCCCTGTGTACTCTACTAGTACAGCACAGATTTCCGCTTAACTCCAAGGGACACACGCCTGAAAGTAGATCACAGACAGGTGTTTGAGGCCACCAGGTCTGCCTGGGGATTCCTATGATTAATAGACACCCCCTGACTGCCTTTTTCTTATCGAAACCTTTTTATGAAACACCGCCCCCTTTCTCTTCCAGCTTCACCTCTAGCAACAAGTTCGAGGAGCTCCTAGACCACAGGGCAGTAAGATTGAGAGCATAACTCCAGCTATTGCGTCCCTCCATTTGTATTTAGCCATTGCTGCTGAGCTATCCTCACTGCCATTGGTTGGTTCAGCCTGGGTATTGTCTCACCGTAAGGGAATTATCCACCACAGAATCTCCCAGAAGTCGAGGCGGTGGCATAGAGTTGACATTCTGAAGCATGGTATGAAATACTGCAAATATAATTCCTCTTCACTTAGAAACGAGTGTCATCCCAACATATCGCTAATATATATGTATATATATATGTATATGCAACGTACACACAGACACACAAACATCCACACACACACATGTGCATACATACATAGATATATATATATGCAAAGTTTCTCTTTCTTTATCCTAAAGTTGAACTCCCATCATCCTCCTCTGATGCCTACGAGACCCACCTTACCTTCCCTTTACTCTGCCCTCAGCAGACTGCTGCACAATCATTTATCCTTCCTGGCTCCCATGTTTTGTGATATTGTTTGCCGTTTTCTATACTCAGGCATTGTCCTTCTCTCCTTTAAAGGCGCTTCCAACATCCTACTTGATCCTCCCCCCTTCCCCACCAAGCGAACAGATGTGAAATCCCCATTCTTTCAAACCAGTGACCCCATCTCCAGTCTCCCCGTCATCTGAATCCACCATGAATGTGCAGAGCCCCCAAACCACGCCCCCCGCCTCCCCCGCCCACAAAGCCGCGTCCAACATTACTGAATCTCTACTTTTCTATATTTTCAATTGGGGCTTCTGCCCCTGTCTCTGCATGGAAAGGGATCAGATCAGCGTCGCAGATGATATGACGTCTGACTGTGACAAAGATCAAAAAATATCTCCACAAAATGTGACAGGGGCGGAGAAATCCAGCGTGGTCTCCATAGAGAGAACTAAAAGTAGAACAGGCACGGACATTTCCCGGTATTTGGGGATGTATCTCAGTGGCAAAGCGCATGCTTCGCGTGTATGAGGTCCTGGATTCGATCCCCGGCATCTCCAGTTGACCTTTTGAATGCAGCGGTGGACAACCTCTCACCTTTATTCACACAGGTATGGTAAACTCGCTTCATATGACCAAAACAGAACCTGTTGTTGTTCTTTGAGAGAAGCAGTAGAGACTGCAGACATGGCCAAAACAGAACGTGTTGATCTTCATTGAGAAAAACATGAGAGACTATTGGGCATGGCCAAAGCAGATCCTGCTGTTGTTCATTGAGACAACTATGAGAACCCACAGCCACACCATAGACTTAGTCTTTTGTCTGCTTGGTGACTCACGACACTCACTCAGAGTTCGAGCCCTCGTTCAGTAGAGTCCAGGACCTCAGCTACACGGTGTGTGTGTGTGTTTGTGGATTCCTCCAGCACAGTGAGTAACTCAACCGGGGTATGCTGTCCTATTCTGGGCAGGACTCTTCACGAAGTATGCGAAGGTGTCAGAAATATTTACACTGAGGTTATAACCAGAGGCACCCCAGAGACAAGCGACTTCAGTTCCATGGACGCCGTGTATAGTCCAGGGTTTTTCCCCTTCGAAGACGGAATGTTGAGAGGAGGTTTGATGGAGGCGTTCATCACCATGAGGGGTCGAGGCAGAGGGGATGGGGAGAAACAATTCACAGTGTTTGAGATCTAGGGAGGATTTGACATCCCAGAGCTTGTTACGGGTGACTGTATCGCGACTGGGGCGATTGTACCAAGATTGGGTGTGATGGTATCGAGATTGGGGATGATTGTATCGCGATTGGGATCATTGTATCGAAATTGGGATGATTGCTTCGAGATTGGGGAGATTTTATCGAGATTAGGGGTGATTGTATCGAGAGTGGGGTGATTATACCGAGATTATATCGAATTTGGGGTGATTGTATCGGGAGTGGGGTGATCGTATCGAGGTCTTGGTTTTCATCGAAACCTGACATGGGTGGGTGGCACCTTCACTGTGAATGAAGCCTCCACTTCCTCCTTTCCCTTCCACCCAGCCCAGCCTGCCATTGCGCCAGACTGGCAATTTATAACCATATTTCCCCTTGATGTGTCCTTTCACTTCTCTCGCGCTTTATCCTTCTTAGGCAATCTCACTGCGTTCCTGCTCTCTCATCCAAAATACGCTTTTGCCAGCCCTCAGCAAATTATCATCAAAACATTGACACCTGGAAAAATTCACTGCTGCTCTCTCTCAGCCTCGGCAATGTTTAAGTTCTCACATCCGGTGACTGCATCTCCAATTCCTCGTATTCTCTCTCCTCTGTGCTCTCTGCTGGCTTACCCTCCCTGAACCACTCTCTCGATGTAAAGTTACCAATCAGAATCGCAGTCAATCTGATGGCCTTTGCCATCTTCGATGTCCTGCTCTCTATTAAAACCCAGACTTTCTTCACGCCGGCCATTTTCCCGGTCCAACTCCCGTCACTGCTTAACTACAAGGGAAACAGACCTGAAAGGATATGGCGAGTAACTGATTGAAATGTCCACTGCCATGGTGTGTCTGGAGCATGTGAAAAATTACAAGCTCGCTCTCTCATCGAATAAATCCATTCCCTCTTCCAGGACCATACTGAGGTACAGTTAACCCCGGAATCCTTTCCGTAATCCAAAACTTATTTTGAAACACTGTTGCCTACCTCCACACTCATCGCGGGATGTAGCTCAGTGGAGGACTCGAAACATCAACTCTTTTCTTCTCCGCCGATGCTGCCAGACCTACTGAGTTTTTCCAGGTAATTCTGTTTTTGTTTTGTGAGACTATAGACCTGACCAAAAGAGAACCTGTTGTTGTTCATTGAGACAAACATGAGAGATGATAGACATGACCATAACAGAAACTATGGTTGTTCATTGAGACAAACATGAGGGCCTATAGCCACACCATATACATTGTGCTTGGTGACTCACGACACTCACTCAGAATTGAAGCACTCATTCACTGTAGGCCACGTCTTCAGCTACCCGGTCTCTGTGTGTTTGTGGATCCCTCCAGCTCGGAGAGTAACACAACCGGAGTATGGTGTTCCATTCTGGGCAGGACTCTTTACAAAGATTGCGAAAGTGTCAGAAAGGTTCACACTGAGGTTATATCCAGGAGCGCCCCAGAGACAAGGATCTTCAGTTCCGTGGAGGCGCTGCAGGGTCTGGGATTTTCGCCATTGAGGAGGGAATGTTGAGAGGAGGATTGATAGAGGCGTTCAAAATCATGAGGGGTCCTAGACAGAGTCGATGAGGAGACACAGGATCCCATAGTTTGAGATGTAGGGAGGATTTGACGTCCCAGAACTTATTAGGAGTGATTGTATCGAGATTGAGGCGATTGTATCGAAATGTCGGTCATTGTATCGAGGTTGGAGTGATTATATCAATATTGGGGTTATTCTACCGAAATCTGGGTCATTGTATCGAGATTGGGTGTGGTTGCATTGAGATTGGGGAGATTGTATCGAGATTGGGGTTGATTGTATCGAGATTGGTGGTGTTTGTAGCGAGATTGGGGAGATAGTGTCCAGATTGGGGTGGTTGTATCCAGTTTGATGTGATTGTATCGGGACTGGGGTGATTGTATGGAGGCCTTACTTTTCATGTAAAGGTGACATGGGTGGGTGGCACCTTCACTGTGAATGAAGCCTCCAAGCGACACCATGGTCCTGCCATGGCAAGGTCAGGATGGAAGGGCGAAAACCAATCGCAATCCGAATTCATACCGTGGGTTACCTATCACCGTCCGAGTCACGGTGAACCACAGCGACGAAGGAGGATCACCTATGGATCGGGGCTTCTTCACCAGGAGGATCCTGTTGAAGGCGTGCGGCTTCCAAGCTACGGAGATCTTCACCCTGCATGACTCCCGCAAAGGTGGTTATTTCGACGTGACGTTCAAGCAAGTGGCAGACTGCGTCCGGCTCCTGAGGGTGTTCGAGGAGAAGAGAGACCTGCCGGAGATGAAGATCCTGACGGCGGAGCCGCACTTTTCTCTGCCGTTGCAACGGGAACGTGAGGTGATGGTGCATGTGTACAACCCCTTCGTCCCTGTCGCCGACGTGGTCACCTTCCTCACCAGGTACTTCGATAAGGTGGGGAGCGGCACTGAGATTCGAGACGACTTGGGGATCTGGACAGGCAAACGCCTGTTTAAGGTCACGCTAAAGACCGATGGTAAGGGAGCCATTTTCCACCCTCCTTCCAGTTTCGCTATCGGGGGAAACCGTGGCTACCTGGTCTACGCTGGGCAACCCAAGCATTGTCGCTCATGCGGCAAGGCTGGTCATGTGGCGGCCAACTGCAGCGCCTCCCTCTGCAAGATCTGCAAACAGGAAGGGCACCAGACAAAAGACTGCAAACAGGCCAAGTGCTGCAACCTGTGTGGCGAGGCAAGTCACCTCTACAGGACCTGCCCCAAACGCAGCCGTACTTACGCACAGGCAGCCAAAGCCGACCACGGGGAAGCAGAAGAAATGTTCCGTGTCACTCCAACCACCAAGGCCCCCAGGGAGCTCAACGGGACAAAGGAGGACACAGAGAGAGACAAGGTGGAGAAAGAGATTGAGGCAACAGAGAGCCAATCAACAGCACTACCCCCTGAACCTTCCAGTCCTCAGGACAGCGAATCAATGGAGGAGGAGGCAGCAGTGGAAAAGCAGCAGGGGGAGTGGCGGACGGTGAAGAACAAGAAAAGTAAGAGGGAGCGAAGAAGAAGCAAAGGCGTTTCCCAGAGAAGCGGCAAGAGGCGTCTCCCATCCGACACGGATGACAAGGGCAGCAGCTCTTCGGATGAGGAAGTGCCAGAGCGGCACCGATAGAAGAGGCGGCAAAGCTCCAGGGCGTTGGAGGACGAGACACCCGAGCTCCAGAAAATTGGAGACAACAAGGAGACCAGCGCACCCCAACTTGGCCTGCAACCTGAGGAGGCCAGTGCACCACAGCCCCTGGAATCTGGGAGCAGTGAGGCAATCATCGCACCCCAGCTCCAGGAAGCCGGGAACAGAAACCCCCCAGAGGGGGTGAGTTTTGGAGAAGCTTCTCCAGCAAAGGTCATCTCAAAATCCGCTCACTACGTGAACCTCCAGATGCCACTGGAGCAGAACACGGCCAAAGAGATCTACCTCAGCCCATCCAAAGTGAAGGAATTTGAGCTCACTACGGGTATGAAGGAGCAGACTAAAGGTCTGGGACTCTCAGAGACAGTGGGTTTGGTAGGAGAATAAATGCTTTAAAATGGGTTTAAAGATTGTATCCATAAATGTGCGTAGCATTAAATCTACTACGCGATGTGTTGCGACCTTGGACTACCTAGCCAAGGTCAAAGCTGACCTGTTGTTTCTGCAGGAGTGTGCGATACCGCACCTCAGCTCCTACAGACAATGGTCACGATGGTGGTCCCACGGGCCATCGATCTGGTCGGGCGGAAACGACTCTCGTTCCTCCGGCCTGGGTATTCTGCTGCGGGGAGGCAACTTCACCGTCTCCGAGGTCAAGGAGGTGGTGGGCGGGCGACTCCTGGTAGCAGACGTAATGTACAAGAACGCTCCACTCCGGTTAATTAACGTGTACGGCCCGGCACAAGGGGCTGAGCGGCTGGAGGTTTTTCAGCAGCTCCCACTGCTGCTGGCGACCTCCAGGCCGGTCATTCTGGGCGGGGACTTCAACTGCATCATCGATGCGGCTGGACGATCCGGCAGGGCCGGAAGCAGATTGGACGCTACGTCCAGATCCCTGATGGAAACAGTTAAGGATGCCAAGCTGCACGACGTCTTCAGCAACCCTGCAGACGGAGCGCAGCGTAGATACACCTGGTCGCGGCCAGACGGGTCCATTCGTTCCAGGATAGACTTCCTGTTTGTGTCCCGTGCATTCACAGTCAGATCCACCGACGTCAAGCCGGTGTTCTTCTCTGACCACTGCCTCCTACTGGCGGACTGCCACTTGGAGGAAGACCTGAGGGTGGGCAGGGGGGCATGGAAGCTAAATGTGCAACTGCTGACCCCAGAGAACATTGAGGAGCTCAAGAGGGATTACAAAGGTTGGAGAACCGTGAAACCCCTCTTTGAGTCCCTGACACACTGGTGGGAAGTGATCAAGGGAAGCATCAAGAGGTTTTTCATCCTCAAAGGCACCCAGAAAGCTAGAAAGGAACAGAGGGAAATGTCCCGACTCCAGGAAAAGATGCAGAATCTGCTCCGGCTGCAGTCGATGGGGGTCGATGTCAAGGAGGAGCTCCAAGAGGTGAAGGGCCAGCAAGCCTCGCACTTTGCCTCGGAGGCCTCCAAGATCATCTTCCGTTCCAGAGTCCGCTCCGTGGAGCAGGATGAGACGTGCTCACGTTTCTTCTTCCAAAAGGTACACAGAGAGCGCTCTGTGATCAGCAGCCTGAAGGAAGAAGACGGCTCAGTAAAGTCATCACGGTCCGACATTCTGAGGATCAGCAAATCCTTTTATGCCGGACTGTATGACGTGAAGCCCACGGACAGCACGGCCTCCCAGTCCTTCCTGTCCTCTATCACGGAGGTCCTAGACCACAGTACGCGGGAGAGCCTAGACAAACCGCTAACTCCTGACGAACTGACTAAGGCCCTCGAGTCCTTCGAGAAGAGTAAAACCCCCGGAAGCGACGGCCTGCCGGCGGAGTTGTATTCGGCTCTGTGGGACTTGATCGGCCCAGACCTGCTAGAAGTGTACGAGAGTATGCTCCTGGCCGGCAGCATGTCAGAATCCATGAGGAAAGGCATCATCACCCTCATCTACAAGCACAAGGGGGAAAGGGAGGAAATTAGAAATTGGCGACCCATTTCACTGTTGAATATGGACTATAAGATTCTGTCCAAGGTCATCGCCAACCGGGTCAAATCCGCTCTGGAATTGGTGATTCACCCTGACCAGACCTGCTCTGTGCCAGGCAGGAAGATCTCTGACAGCCTGGCGCTGCTCAGGGATACGATTGCCTATGTACAGGACAGGGGTGTGGATACCTGCCTCATCAGCTTGGATCAGGAGAAGGCCTTTGACAGAATATCGCACACCTACATGGGGGATGTGCTCTCCAAAATGGGCTTTGGGGAGGGAATTCGAAATTGGATCCAACTGCTCTACACTAACATCAGTAGCGCAGTCTCAATCAATGGGTGGGAAACAGATAGCTTTCCGATTAAATCTGGAGTCAGGCAGGGCTGCCCTCTCTCGCCTGTCCTTTTTGTGTGCTGCATAGAACCCTTTGCCGAGTCCATCAGGAAGGATCCGGGCATAAGAGGAGTGACGATCCCAGGCAGTGGAGGCACTCAGGTAAAAGCCTCCCTGTACATGGACGACGTCGCCGTCTTCTGCTCGGATCCGCTGTCGGTGCGCAGACTGATGCACGTCTGCGACCAGTTCGAACTGGCCTCGGGAGCCAAGGTAAATCGTGGGAAGAGCGAGGCCATGTTCTTTGGGAACTGGGCTGACCGATCCTTTGTCCCCTTCACTGTCAGGGCTGACGGCCTGAAGGTGCTGGGGATATGGTTCGGAGGGACCGGGGCATGCGTTAGAAACTGGAAGGAGCGAGTGGCTATGGTGAAAAGGAAACTGGGCATGTGGGAGCGACGCTCCCTCTCCATTGCGGGTAAGAACCTGGTCATCAGGTGTGAGGTACTCTCGCTGTTGCTGTACGTGGCGCAGGTCTGGCCCATTCCACACTCCTGCGCGATGGCGATCACTCGAGCCATCTTCCGCTTTATCTGGAGGTCGAAAATGGATCGTGTCTGCAGGGACGCGATGTACAAGCCTCTAGATAAAGGGGGAAAAAACGTGCCCAACATCGCCCTCATACTGATGGCCACCTTTGTGTGCGGCTGCATCAAGCGGTGCGTAGACCCTCAGTACGCAAACACCAAGTGTCACTACGTGCTGAGGTTCTACCTGTCCCCGGTGTTGCGAAGGATGGGTCTGGCCACGCTGCCGCGGAACGCTCCAAGTAGTTGGACCGCGCCGTACCACCTGTCCCTGGTGGAAAAATTTATGCAGAAAAACACCTTTGACCACAAGTCCATCAGGCAGTGGTCAGCACGTAACGTCCTAGAGGCCCTGAGGGATAAGGAGAGGGTGGACCCTGTGGGATGGTTCCCCGAGCAGACTGTCAAAGTCATTTGGCAGAATGCCTCATCGCCAGAACTTTCCAACAAGCACCAAGACGTAGCTTGGCTGGTGGTGAGAAAGGCCCTCCCCGTCAGATCCTTCCTACACGCCAGGAGTCTCACCCCCTCTGCACGATGCCCTCGAGGTGGCTGTGGTGGGGAAGAGACCGTTGTTCACCTCCTTGTGGATTGTGCCTTTGCAAAGAAAGTCTGGAGAGAGATGCAGTGGTTGCTGTCGAGGTTCATCCCGAGCAGTTCTGTGACACAGGACTCTGTGCTCTACGGGCTGTTCCCAGGGACACACACCGAGACAAACATCAACTGCAGCTGGAGGATCATCAACTCGGTGAAAGACGCGCTTTGGTCTGCCCGAAACTTGTTGGTCTTCCAGCACAAAGATTTGTCCCCGACCGATTGTTGCGGACTGGCACAATCCAAAGTCCAGGACTACGTGCTGAGGGACGCACTAAAGCTTGGGGCAGCTGCCGCAAAGGCGCAATGGGGAAGGGTCGCTGTCTAAGACCTTTCTACCACAGCGCACCGAGAGACTGGGAACTGTTTAGAGCCCCTCGGGCTGTACAGATCAAAATGAAAGGCTGTAAATGACTGTAATATTGTTTGTACTGATGCACCTGGTGATACATTTTGTAAAAGTTTAACCTGGATTGTACCCTTGTAATGTTGTTTTTGAAATGGTTTTGAATGTGATTGAAGATTTTTATGAATAAAGTATATTTTTACAAAAAAAAAAAAGTGAATGAAGCCTCCACTTATCCCTCTTCCAATCACACAGCCCAGACTGTCATGGCGCTAGGTTGGCACTTATAACCATATCGCACCTTGATTAGCCTTTCAAATGTCTCGCAATTTCTACTTTAGCATATTCCGAAACACTCTCGCCTTCCTCCACACTCACCCGCAACAACAAGTGCGAGGAGCTGATGGAACTCTTTCTCATTAAGCCTGTGACTCTCTAATCATTTGCCTCTTCCAGTACTAACACATTCTGCTATTTTGCTCTCAGGCAGCGCCCACCTTAACTCTGCTTTTATCACCTACTCTGGGCGGCTGCTTTGTTCCTTTAATACAATCATTAGCACATGCTTTTTCTTCTGTTCAATGACGCCTTTTTCATTCAAACTCTCCCGCCCTTTAACTTATCCCTGACTTCCTCAGGCCCAGCCGCACTCCCGCCATTTTTATTCAACAATATTGATCCCACCACATCCCTATCTCTTCTTCTGTTCATAAGAAGACTCATGTTCGACTCAAACAAACTAACTGTTTCTCTCTGCACAGATGCCGCCCGCCCTGCTGCGTTTTTCCAGCCCTTTCTGTCTCGATTTCACTTTCCAATTACTCAATTTTTTCCTCCCTCTTTCTACCCACCCACACTTCTACAGGTCTATAGGTTGCGAAGCTGGTTGTTGTTTACTGTGGTTCAGTGGGAAAGTGCATAATTTATATGTTTGTAGGTCCTGGATTCGGTCCTTAACATCTCCATGTCGTTAACTTTGGTGCAAAATTGCAGAGATTCTTTTCAAGCATCTCACTTTTAGCAAAGACAGACTCTGCTTGGTTCAAAACTCGATGAAACCCCATGAATGAAGCCACGTCCCCCGTCGCCTCGCCTCGCCCCACCAGTCTCTGCCTTCCACCCAGCGCAGTTTGCCATGGTGTTTGCCTTGTACTGATCACAACCTCACATGCTCCTCGGAAGAAGAGGCATTCGGACTCGAAACTTTAATTCTTTTTCCCTCTCCACAGATGCTCTCAGGCCTGCTGAGTTTTTCCTATATTTTCTGTTGTTATTTCAGATTTCCAGCATCCGCCGTATTATACTTCAATCACAGCCTGATCTGTCCTTTCATCTCTCTGTCGCTTTCTCCGCCTTTAAAAATCTCTCCTTGCTCGTACCCACCACCCGCCACCCCCCTCACCCCCCCCCCCCCACCCTCATTAAACTCCCATTCCCTGTGGTCCATCAAAATAGCATCAAAACCTTCTCACCGACATATCTTCACTGCGTTCCTCCCTCAGCCTCTGCAAGAGCCGCTGCTCACATTCGATGACTCCACCTCAATAACTCGTGCTCACTCTGCTCTGAGATCACAACCCTCATATCGACCCCCACCCCCTTAATCTTTCCAAAGATGGAAATTCCCCAACCTGATTACCCCATTGACCTTGGCACATTTGATCTACTGGTCCCTATTCAAACCATTCCTAATTTTCTCCCTGTGTACTCTACTAGTACAGCACTCATTTCTGCTTAACGCCAAGGGACACACGCCTGCAAGTAGATCACAGACAGCTGTTTGAGGCCACCAGATCTGCTTGGGGATTCCTATGATTAATAGACACCCCATGACTGCCTTTTTCTTATCGAAACTTTTTACTGAACACCGCCCCCTTTCTCTTCCAGCTTTACCTCAAGCAACAAGTCCGAAGAGATCCTAGACTACATGGCACTAAGTTTGAGAGCATAACTCCAGCTATTGCGCCCCTCCATTTGTATTTAGCCATTGTTGCTGAGCTATTGTCACTGCCATTGATTGGTTGAGCCTGGGTATTGGGTCACACCAAAGGAATTATCCACCACAGAAACTCCCAGAAGTTGAGGTTGTGGCATGGAGTTGACATTCTGAAGCATTGTATGAAGCACTGCAAATATAATTCCTCCACGCTTAGAAAGGAGTGTCATCCCTGCATATCGCTAATACATATGCATATATATGTATATATTTATACATATATATGCAAAGTTCCTCTTTCTTTATTCAAAATTTGAACCCCCATCATACTCCCCTGATGCCGACGAGACCTACCTTAGCTTCCCTCTACTCTGTCCTCAGCAGTCTGCTGAACACTCGTTTATCCTTCCTGGCCCCCATGTTTTGTGATATGTTGCACCGTTTTCTTTTCTCAGACATTGTCCTTCTCTCCTTCAAAGGCGCATCCAACATCCTACTTTACCCTCTCCCCTTCTGCGCTAAATGAACAGCTGTGAAATCTCCATTCTTTCAAACCAGGGACCCCATCTCCAGTCTCCCCGTTATCTCCACCCACCATGAATGTACAGAGCCCCTAAAACCACGCATCCCCGCCTCCCCCGCCCCCAAAGCAACGTCCAACATGGCTGAATCTTTACGTTTCAATATTTTCAATTGGGGCTTCTGCCTCTGTCTCTGCATGGAAAGGGATCAGGTCAGGGAAGCAGATGAAATGAGGTCTACCTGTGATAAAGATCAAAAAATACCTGCACAAAATGTGACAGGGGCCGATAAATGAAGCGTGGTCTCCATAGAGAAACTATAACTAGAACAGTCACAGAATTTTACCGGGATTTGCGGATGTAGCTCAGTGGTAGAGCGCATGCTTCGCATGTATGAGGTCCCGGGTTCGATCCCCGGTATCTCCATTTCACCTTTTGAATGCAGCCGTGCACAGTTTCTCACCTTTACACACACACACGTGGTAAACTCGATTCAGATGACAAAAACAGAACCTGTTGTTGTTCATTGAGAGAAACAGTAGAGACTGGAGACTTGACCAAAACAGAACGTGTTGTTGATCATTGAGGCAAACATGAGAGACTATAAACTTGGCCAAAACGGATCCTGCTGTTGTTCATTGAGAGAATTAGTAGAGACTGTCGACATGAGCAAAACAGAACCTGTTGTTGTTCATTGAGGAAAACACGAGAGACTGTCAGCATGGCCAAAACAGATCCTGCTGTTGTTGTTCATTGAGACAAACATGTGAGACTATATACATGGCCAAAACAGAACCTGTTGTTCATTGAGACAAACATGTGAGACTAAAGAGATGGCCAAAACAGAACGTGTTGTTGTTCACTGAGATAAACATGAGAGACTATAGACATGGCCAAAGCAGAACCTGCGGTTGTTCATTGAGACAACCATGAGGTCCCACAGCCACACCATACACCTTGGGCCATCAGCCTTTTGTCTGCTTGGTGACTTACGATACTCACTCAGAGTTCAAGCACTCATTCAGTAGAGTGCACGTGCTCAGCTACACGGAGTCTGTGTGACTGTGGATGCCTCCAGCTCAGCGAGTAACTGAAATGGAGTATGGTGACCAATTCTGGGCAGCACTCTTCCCGAAGAGTGCGAAGGTGTCAGAAATGTTTACACTGAGGTTAAAACCAGAAGCACCTCAGAGACAAGCGACTTCAGTTCCGTGGACGCAATGCAGAGTCCGGGGCTTTTCGCCTTCGAAGAGGGAATGTTGAGAGGAGGTTTGATAGACGCGTTCAGAATCATGAGGGGTCTAGGCAGAGGCGATGGGGAGAAACAAGTCCCAGTGTTTGAGGTGTAGGGAGGATGTGACTTCAAAGAGCTTATTAGGGATGATTGTATCGAGATTGGGGTTGATTGATTCGAGATTGGGGCGATTGAAACGAAATTTGATTGTATCGAAATTTGGGTGATTGTATCGCGATTGGTGTGATTGTACCAAGATTGGGAGCGATGCTATCGAGATTGGGAGTGGTTGAATCGCGATTGGGGTCATTGTGTCGAAAGTGGGGTGATTGTTTCGAGATTGGGAGTGATTGTATCGAGATTGGGGAGCTTTGATCGAGATTGGGGGTGATTGTATCGAGATTGGTGCGATTTTACCGAGATTGAGCCGATTGTATCGAGATTAGGGTGATTGTATTGAGATTTGGTGAATGTATCGAATTTGGGGTGATTGCATCGAGTTTGGGATGATTGTATCGAGTTTGGGGCGATTGTATCGGGAGTGGGGTAATCGTATCGAGGCCTTGGTTTCAATCTTTCCAATAGGGATTCAGCCCCTGTCACATCGAAAGTGATCAGAGTCATAGATGAAATGGTGTCTGACTGACAAAGATCAAAAACAATCTCCACAATATGTGACAGGGGCGGATAAATCGAGCGTGGTCTCCATAGAGAGAACTAAAAGTAGACCAGGCACGGAACCGTGTCAGGATCTGGGGGTGTAGCTCAGTGGTAGAGCGCACACTTCGCATGTATGAAGTTCCGGGTTCGATCCCCAGCATCTCCATTTCATCTTTTGAATGCAGCCGTGCACAGTTTCTCAACTTTACACACACAGACATGGTAAACTCGCTTCAGATGACAAAAATAGAACCTATTGTTCATTGAGAAAAACATGTGAGACGATAGGCATGACCAAAACAGTACCTGTTGTTGTTCATTGAGGAAAACACGAGAGACTGTCGGCATGGTCAAAACAGTTCCTGCTGTTGTTGTTCATTGAGACAAACATGTGAGACTATAGACATGGCCAAAACAGAATGTGTTGTTGTTGATTGAGATAAACATGAGAGACTATAGACATGGCTAAAACAGGTCCTGCTGTTGTTCATTGAGACAAACATGAGAGACGATAGACGTGGCCAAAGCAGAACCTGCGCTTGTTAATTGAGACAAACATGAGGTCCCACAGCCACACTTTGAGCCATCAGTCTTTTGTCTGCTTGGTGACTCACGATACCCACTCAGAGATCAAGAACTCGTTCAGTAGAGTCCAGGTCCTCAGCTACACGGTTTGTGTGTGTCTGTGGATCCCTCCAGCTCAACGAATAACTCAACAGGAGTATGGTGTCCCATTCTGGGCAGCGCTCTTCACGAAGTATGCGAAGGTGTCAGAAATGTTTATACTGAGGTTATAACTAGAGGCACCGCAGAGAGAAGCGACTTCAGTTCCGTGGACGCAGTGCAGAGTCCGGGTATTTTCGCCCTTCGAAGAGGCAATGTTGAGAGGAGGCTTGATAGATGCGTTCGGAAGCTTGAGGGGTCTAGGCAGAGGCGATGGGGACAAACAATTCCCATTGTTTGAGGTGTAGGGAGGATTTGACTTCCCAGAGCTTATTAGGGATGATTGTATCGAGATTGGGGTTGATTGATTCGAGATTGGGGCGACTGAAATGAAATTTGGGTGATTGTAGCGAAATTTGGGTGATTGTATCGCGATTGGTGTGATTGTCCAAAGATCGGGAGCGATGCTATCGAGATTGGGGATGATCGAATCGCGATTGGGGTCATTGTATCGAAATCGGGGTGATTGTTTCGAGATTGGGAGTGATTGCATCGAGATTGGTGCGATTTTACCGAGATTGGGAGTGATTGTATCGAGATTGGTGCGATTTTACCGAGATTGAGGCGATTATATCGAGATTAGGGTGATTGTATCGAGATTGGTGTGATTCTATCGAATTTGGGGTGATTGTATCGAGTTTGAGGTGAATGTATCGAGGCCTTGGTTTCAATCTTTCCAATTGGGGATTCTGCACCTGTCACTGCAAGGGAAGGGATCAGATCAGAGTCGTAGATGAAACGACGTCTGCATGTGACAAAGATCAAAAACATCTCCACAAAATGTAACAGGGACAGATAATTCGAGTGTGGTCTCCATAGAAAGCGCTAAAAGTAAAACAGGCACGCAAAATAATCGGCGTCTGGGGATGGAACTCGGCGGTAGCGCGCAAGCTTGGCATGTATGATGCCCTGTGTTCAATCCCTGGTGTCGCCGGTATACCTTTTGAATGCAGCCTTGCACAGCTTCTCACCATTACACACACAGACATGGTAATAAACCCTATGCTTCATATGTGCAGAAAGAGATCATTCGCAAACAACCGAATTCAATGAAGGATGCGCCATCTGTCGGAATGGCATCCAAATAGAGCTATTCACAGAACCCAAACAGCACCTGTGGTTGTTCATTGGGACAAGCATGAGGGCCCGCAGCCACACATTCGATCCTTCAGTCTTTTGTGAGCTTGGTAACTCACGACAGTTACAGTTGAAGCACTCGTTCAGCAGATTCCAGGTTCTTTGCTTGACGGTGCCTGGGAGTTTGTGGATCCCTCCAGCTCGGTTAGTAAATCACCCAGAGTATGGTGTCACATTCTAGGCAGCACTCCTTAGGAAGGATACGAAGGCTTCAGGATGGGTTGCACTGAGTTTACAACCAGGGGTGCTCCAGGGACAAGAGACTTCAGTTCTGCGGAGCTTGTGCTGAGTCTGGGGCATTTCCCCCTCGAGGAGGGAATGTTGACAGGGGGTTTGACAGAGGTGTTCAAAATCATAAGGGGCCTAGATAGAGTCAATGGGGAAAACAGCTCCCAGCGTTTGAGATGTCGGGAGGATTTTACATTCATGAATAAACTAGAAGAGATTGTTTCGAGGTTGGGGATGAGTGTATTGAGAATGGTTGTGATTTGTATCGAGATTGCGCCTGACTGTATCGAGATTGGGAGAGATTGTATCGAGATTGTGTTGATTGTATCGAGATTGGGGGTGAATGTATCGAGATTGCGGATGATTGTTTCGAGAATGGGGATGATTGTATCGAGATTGTGTTGATTATATGGAGATCAGGAGTCATGGTCTCACGAATGGGGATGATTGTATCGATATTGGGGGTGATTGTTTCGAGATTGGCGATGATTGCATCGTGATTGGGTTGATTGTATCGAAAAGGAGGATGATTGTGTCGAGTTTGGGCGTAATTCCATCGAAAATAGGGGCTATTATATCGAGATTGCGGGTGGTTTTCACGAGGTGTGGGGACATTGTATTGAGTTTGGGGTTCATTGAATCGAGATTGGGGCTGATTGAATCCAGACTTTGTAGTTTGTATCGAGATTGGGGCGGTTGTATCGAGATTGTGGTTGATTGTATTAAGATTTGTGTAATTATATCGAGGCCTTGGTCTTAATAGAAACCTGGACATGAGTGGGTGGCACCTTCTCTGTGAGTGAAGCCTCCACCTCTCCTTCCCCAGCCACCCAGCGCAGCATGTCATGGCATCAGACTGGCACGTGTAACCACATGGTGCCTTGGTGTGTCCTTTCCGTTCTCTTGCACTAAATCCGTTGGCAATCTCACTGTGTTTCTCCCCTCTCATCCAAAATCCCCCTTCGCCAGCCCTCACCAAATAATCATCAAAGCATTGGCACCTATATAACTTCACTCATGCTCTCTCTCAGCCCCTGCAATGAGTGACTTGTCACCTCCCGTGACTGCATCTCCAATTCCTCGTATTCTCTTTCCTCTGTACTGCCTGCCCGCTTACCCTCCCCCAACCACTCTCTCGATGGGTGTGATTGCATGGATCTTGGGGTTATTTTTATCGAGATTGGGGAGATTGTCATCGAGGTTGGGGGAGATTCTATCGAGCTTGGCGTGATCATATCGAGATTGGGGAGATTGTATGGAGATTGGGGGAGATTGTATCGAGAATGGGGGTGATTGTATCGAGATTGCGGAGAATGTATCAAGGACTTGGTTTTAATGGAAACCCCGACATGGGAGGGTGGCAACTTCCTTGTGAATGAAGCCTCCACCACTCCCTCTCCGATCCACCCAGCCCAGCCAACCATGTCACCAGACTGGCACTTATAAACACATGACACCTGGCTGTGCCCTTTCACTTCTCCCGCACTTCCTCCTTCTTCAGTAACCTCACTGTGGTCCTGCTCTTACATCCAAAATTCGCCTTCCCCAGCCCTCATCAAATTATTGTGAAAGCATTGACACTTAGATATCTTCACTGCTGCTGTCACTTAGCCACTGCAATGTGTGACTTCTCGCCTCCCGTGACTGCATCTTTCATTCTTCGTATTCTCTCTGCTTTGTGGCCGCTCACCCTCCCTGAACCCCCCTCTTGATGTAAAGTTACCAGTCAGTATCGCAGTCACTCTCTTGGCCTTGCTACCTTTGATGTCCTGCTCTTCATTAAATCCATGACTTTCCTCACGCCGGCCACTGTCCGGTACAGCTCCCATCTCAGCTTAACGACAAGAGACACAGAGCTGAAAGGATATAGCGAGTAATTGTTTGAGCTGTCCAATGCCAGGATGCGTCTGGAGCATGCTTAACAATACAAGCTCCCTCTCTCATCGAATTAAAACATTCACTCCTCCAGGATCATACTGGGATACACAGATCGCATCGGACTTCCTTTCCCTAATCCATAACTTGCTCTGAAACTCTTTCACCTTCCTCCACACTCACCCCCAACAAGAAGTGAGAGGAACTTATGGAACTCTTCCTCATCAACTTGGGGCTCTTCAATCATTTCCCTCTTCCAGTACTAACATATTCTGCTATTTTGCTCTCACACAGCACCCACCTTAACTTTGCTATTATCACCTAGTCTGGGTGAATTCTTTGTTGCTTTAATACAATCATTAACACTCGCTTTGTCTTGTGTTCAATGATGACTTTTTCATTCAATTGACACCGCCATTTAACTTATCCCTGACCTCCTTAAGCCCAGGCGTACACACGCCCCTTTTTTTCAACAGCACAGAGCCCATCACATCCTTATCTCTCTCTTCTGTTCGTAAGAAGACTCATATTCGACTCAAAAAAACTAACTGTTTGTCTCTCCACAGATGCTGTCAGCCCTGCTGAGCTTTTCCAGTTCTTTCTGTTTTTATTTCAGTTTCCAAGGACTCAAATTTTTCCTCCCTGTTTCTACCCACCCACATTTCTAAAGGTCTATTAACTCGAAAGTCGAGATTGTTTACAGTGGTTCAGCGGTAAAGCATATACTTTGCACGTTTGAGTTCCTGGGGTCGATCATTAGCATCTCCATGTCGCTAATTTCAAAGCCAAATTCCCGAGGCTCCTTTCAGCCATATCGCATTTCAAAGCAAAAGCAGACGCAACTTATTTCAATGCTCCATGAAACCCCGTCCCCCATCCCCTCGCCCCGCCGGTCTCTGCCCTCCTCCCAGCGCAGTCTGAGATGGTGTTTGTCTGGCACTTATCACAAACTCACACCTTCCACGGAATAAGAGCCATTGGGACTCGAAGCATTAACTCAGTTTCTCTCTCCACAGATGCTCTCAGGCCTGCTGAGTTTTTCCATTATTTCCTGCTGTTATTTCAGTATTCCAGCACCCACAGAATTATGCTTCTATCACAGCTTGCTCTGCCCTTTGACTTCTCTGTGGCTTTCTCCTCCTTTGACAATCTCACCTTGCTCATCCCCTCACTCTTTAAACCCCCATTCTCTACGGTCCACCAAAGTACAATCAAAATCTTCTCACTGACATGTCTTCACTGTGTTCCTCCCTCAGCACCTGCAAGAGAGGCTGCTCACATTCGATGACTCCAACTCAATAACTCGTGCTCACTCTACTCTGAGATCACAACCCTCATATCCACCGCCACCCCCTTAATCTCTCCAAAGATGGAAACACCCCAAACTCATTACCCCATTGACCTTGGCACCTTTGATCTACTGGTCCCTGTTCAAACAATTCCTATATCTCTCCCTGTCTACTCTGCTGGTACAGCACTCGTTTCCACTTAACTCCAAGTGAAAAACGCCTGAAAGTAGATTACAGACATGCGTTTGAGGCCACCAGGTCTGCCTAGGGATTCCTATGATTAATAGACACCCCCTGACTGCCTTTTTCTTATCGAAACCTTTTACTGAACATCGCCCCCTCTCTCTTCCAGCTTCACCTCAAACAACAAGTGCGAGGAGCTCCTAGACTACATGGCACTAAATTTGAGAGCATAACTCCAGCAACTGCGCCCCTCCATTTGCATTTAGCCATTGTTGCTGAGCTATCCTCACTGCCATTGATTGGTTCAGCCTGGGTATTGTGTCACACCAAAGGAATTATCCACCACAGAATCTCCCAGAAGTTGAGGTTGTGGCATGGAGTTGACATTCTGAAGCATTGTATGAAGGACTGCAAATATAATTCCTCCACGCTTAGAAAGGAGTGTCATCCCTGCATATCGCTAATATATATGCATATATATGTATATATATATACGTATATATGCCAAGTTCCTCTTTCTTTATCTAAAATTTGAACCCCCATCATACTCCTCTGCTGCCGACTTGAACTACCTTACATTCCCTCTACTCTGTCCTCAGCAGACTGCTGAACACTCATTTATCCTTCCTGGCTCCCATGTTTTGTGATATTTTTCACAGTTTTCTATTCTGAGACATTGTCCTTCTCTCCTTCAAAGGCGCTTCCAACATCCTACTTTACCCTCTCCCCTTCTGCGCTAAATGAACAGCTGTGAAATCTCCATTCTTTCAAACCAGGGACCCCATCTCCAGTCTCCCCGTTATCTCCACCCACCATGAATGTGCAGAGCCCCTAAAACCACGCCCCCCGCCTCCTCCGCCCCCAAAGCAACGTCCAACATGGCTGAATCTCTACCTTTCAATATTTTCATTGGGCTTCAGCCCCTGTCTCTGCATGGAAAGGGATCAGATCAGAGAATCAGATGAAATGACTTCTACCTGTGACAAAGATCAAAAAATATCTCCACAAAATGTGACAGGGGCCCATAAATGAAGCGTGATCTCCATTTCATCTTTTGAATGCAGCCGTGCACAGTTTCTCACCTTTATACACACAGACATGGTAAACTCGCTTCAGATGACAAAAACAGAACCTGTTGTTGTTCATTGAGAGAAACAGTAGAGACTGGAGACTTGACCAAAACATAACCTGTTGTTGTTCATGAGAAAAACATTAGCGACAATAGTATGACAAAAACAGAACATGTTGTTATTCATTGAGGCAAACATGAGAGACTATAAACATGGCCAAAACGGATCCTGCTGTTGTTCATTGAGAGAATTAGTAGAGACTTTCGACATGACCAAAACAGATCCTGCTGTTGTTGCTCATTGAGAGAAACATGTGAGACTATAGAGATCGCCAAAACAGAACGTGTTGTTGCTCACTTAGATAAACATGGGAGACTATAGACATGGCAAAAGCAGAACCTTTTCATTGAGACAACCATGAGGGCCAACAGCCATACCATACACCTTGAACCGTCAGTCTTTTGACTGCATGGTGATTCACGATACTCACTCAGAGTTCAAGCACTCATTCAATAGAGTGCAGGTCCTTAGCTACACGGTGTCTGTGTGACTGTGGATCCCTCGAGCTCAGCGAGTAACTCAAACAGAGTATGGTGACCAATTCTGGGCAGCACTCTTCCCGAAGAGTGCGAAGGTGTCAGAAATGTTTACACTGAGGTTAAAACCAGATGCACCCCAGAGACAAGCGACTTCAGTTCCGTGGACGCAGTGCAGAGTCCGGGGCTTTTCACCTTCGAAGAGGGAATGTTGAGAGGAGGTTTGATAGACGCGTTCAGAATCATGAGGGGTCTAGGCAGTGGCGATGGGGAGAAACAAGTCCCAGTGTTTGAGGTGTAGGGAGGATTTGACTTCAAAGAGCTTATTAGGGATGATTGTATCGAGATTGGGGTTGATTGATTCGAGATTGGAGCGATTGAAACGAAATTTGGGTGATTGTATCAAAATTTGGGTGATTGTGTCGCGATTGGTATGATTGTACCAAGATTTGGAGCGATGCTATCGAGATTGGGGATGGTCGAATCGTTATTGGGGTCATTGTATCGAAAGTGGGGTGATTGTTTCGGGATTGGAAGTGATTGTATCGAGATGGGGGACCTTTTATCGAGATTGGGGGTGATTGTATAGCGATTGGGGGTGATTGTATCGGGATTGGTGCGATTGTACCGAGATTGAGGCGATTATATCGAGATTAGGGTGATTGTATCGAGATTGGGGTGATTGTATCGAGATTGGGGTGATTGTATCGAGTTTGGGGTGATTGTATCGGGAGGGGGGTAATCGTATCGAGGCCTTGGTTTCAATCTTTCCAATAGGGATTCAGCCCCTGTCACATGGAAAGGGATCAGATCAGAGTCGTAGATGAAATGACGTCTGATTGTGATAAAGATCAAAAAATATCTCCACAAAATGTGACAGGGGCGGATAAATCGAGTGTGGTCGCCATAGAGAGAACTAAAATTATAACAGGCACGGAAATCTTTCGGAATCTGGGGATGTAGCTCAGTGGTAGAGCGCAAGCTTCGCATGTATGAAGTCCTGGGTTCGGTCCCCGGCATCCCCGTTTTAACTTCTGAATGCAGCCATGCACAGTTTCTCACCTTGACACACAGACATGGTAAATTCGCTTCAGATGACAAAAACAGATCCTCTTGTTGTTCATTGAGAGAAACAGTAGAGACTGGAGACTTGACCAAAACAGAACCTGTTGTTGCTCATTGAGAAAGACAATAGCATGACCAAAGCAGAACGTGTTGTTGTTGATTGAGGCAAACATAAGAGACTTTCAACATGGCCAAAACGGATCCTGCTGTTGTTCATTGAGAGAAGTGGCAGAGACTAACGACATCACCAAAACAGAACCAGTTGTTGTTCATTGAGGAAAACACGGGAGACTATCGGCAGGGCCAAAACAGATCCTGCTGTTGTTCTTCATTGAGACAAACATGTGAGACTATAGAGATGGCCAAAACAGAACGTGTTGTTGTTCACTGAGATAAACATGAGAGACTATAGACATGGCCAAAGCAGAACCTGCGGTTGTTCATTGAGACAAACATGAGGTCCCACAGCCACACCATACACCTTGAACAATCAGTCTTTTGTCTGCTTGGTGTCTAACGATACACATTCAGAGTTCAAGCACTCATTCAGTAGAGTGCAGGTCCTCAGCTACACGGTATCTGTGTGACTGTGGATCCCTCCAGCTCAGCGAGTAACTCAAACGGAGTATGGAGACCAATTCTGGAAGGCACTCTTCCCGAAGAATGCGAAGGTGTCAGAAATGTTTACACTGAGGTTATAACCAGAGGCACTCCAGAGACAAGTGACTTCAGTTCCGTGGACGCAGTGCAGAGTCCGGGGCTTTTAGCCTTCGAAGAGTGAATGTTGAGAGGAGGTTTGATAGACGCGTTCAGAAGCATGAGGGGTCTAGGCAGAGGCGATGGGGGGAAACAATTCCCAGTGTTTGAGGTGTAGAGAGGATTTGACTTCAAAGAGCTTATTAGGGATGATTGTATCGGGATTGGGGTTGATTGATTCGAGATTGGGGCGATTGAAACGAAATTTGGGTGATTGAATCGATATTTGGGTGATTGTATCGCGATTGGTGTGATTGTACCAAGATTGTGAGCGATGCTATTGAGATTTGGGGTGGTCGAATCGCGATTGGGGTCATTGTATCGAAAGTGGGGTGACTGTTTCGAGATTGGGGGTAATTGTATCGAGATTGTTGCGATTTTACCGAGATTGAGGCGATTGTATCGAGATTATGGTGAATATATCTAGATTGGGGTGATTGTATCGAGTTTGGGATGATTCTATCGAGTTTGGGATGATTGTCTCGAGTTTGGGGTGATTGTATCGGGAGTGGGGAAATCGTATCGAGGCCTTGGTTTCAGTCTTTCCAATAGGGATTCAGCCCCTGTCACATGGCAAGGGATAAGATCATAGTCGTAGATGAAATGACGTCTGACTGTGACAACGATCAAAAAATATCTCCACAAAATGTGACAGGGGCGGATAAATCGAGCGTGGTCTCCATAGAGAGAACTAAAAGTAGAACAGGCACGGAAAAATTTCGGGGATCTGGGGATGTAGCTCAGTGGTAGAGCGGATGCTTCGCATGTCTGAAGTCCCGGGTTCGACCCCCGGCATCTCCATTTCATCTTTCGAATGCAGCCGTGCGCAGTTTCTCACCGTTACACACACATACATGGTAAACTCGCTTCAGATGACAAAAACAGAACCTGTTGTTGTTCATTGAGTAAAAACATGTGAGACGATAGGCATGAGCAAAACAGAACTTGTTTTTGTTGATTGAGATAAACATGAGAGACTATAGACATGGCTAAAACAGATCCTTCCCTTTAAACTTCAGGGCCGTTCGAGTTGTTAGCAGCACAAGGTAGGGTCCTTTCCACCCTCTCATGCAATTCAGCTGCTGTCTTGCATAGAGGAAAATGAGTACAAATCCAACATTTAGTCCGATTAACTTGCGAGGCTACGCCCTGCATTCATTGAACCGCAGAATTGGTATTCCACTCCCCGCAAGGACCACGCAGGACAGGATCCAAATCAGAGTCAGTATTCTGACGGCTCAGTTAAAGTTCTTGCACAAGCACTTCTGTCCGAGGTCAGCGTCCGCTTGACGTGCGATGCGTGGATCCACAAGGGCGTCCTTCAACCTTTACGGCCATATGGGTGGTGAGCAGGACTTGTAAAGGCCCTTCCCATCGAGGTTCCAAACAGTTTATTCTCCTGAAGGTCTTTACTAGGACTAGGTCCCCGGGCTGGTATTGATGGCAGTCTTCAATGGTGGGCTTTTTCTGAGCTTCTACTACCTGTATATTCAAGCTCTTGAGAGAATTAGTGAGCACTATACAGTATGTAATCATTCCCTCATCCATAGCGTGGATGTCCATTTCCCTAGCAGACAAGGGTGGGGTCACTGGGAGGCGCATAGGACATCCCATTACAACTTCATAAGGAGAGAGGGAGGTGGTACGGTTAGGGTGAGAGTGCATAGCCATGAGCGCCAAGGGTAGAGCTTCAACCCATTTCAAACCAGTTTCTTCACATAATTTAGTTTGTTTTTCAGAATACCATTTTGTCTTTCCACCGCCCCAGTAGACTGGGAGTGGTATGGGCAGGAAAGGTGATGGTTGCATTGTAAGGCCTTCAACAGTTCCTTTATCACTTTAGCAGTAAAATGAACAACAATTTTACAACAACAACAGCATCATTTCGTCAGGTGGGATACGCCTCCACCCATCTCGAGAACAAACATACTTGAACTAAAACATAATTATATTCCATACATTTAGGCATTTGTATAAAGTCCATTTGTAGGTGTACAAATGGGCCCCATGGTTGGTGTCCCGTACCAGCAGTCAGTGTGGGCATCTTGCCTGGGTTATGTCATTGACATAGGTATGACAGGTATTACTAATACAATGCCTATTAGCATATAACTATTCACTATACATTCAACATTCATTCTACATACACGTGTTAAACCCCTGAGCTGGAAACCGGTCAAGTCATGATACCTGTGTCGTGAGAGATTCAATAGATGCCCATTAGTTACCCATGAAGGGACTACTCCTTCTTTAGTCTGTCTTAAGTTTTCTCTTGCTTGTTCCAGTGCCCAAGATCCATAGGTGTTGCAAACATCATTTCTGCTCACTTTGTCTGAAATATTTTTGCCTATTTCAATTAATTTATTGATAGTCTCCGCATGACTTTCGAGCACGGTAGCCTGACATTGGATTAACCAATGATGTCCAACAATGTTGAATATCGTAGCAGCATCATTTATCAGGCTGCGCTTAACGCGGTTCCCTCCCAAGCCTGATCGTATCTCGCCACTGAACTGAACTGCTTCAGTCATCAATTGGCGCGTCAGAGCCTTATAGGGTGCTTCGGTATGGGTTGAGCACCATTGGGGCAGAACGACACTGGATACATTCAAGACTACTGGTACCAGATCATGGTGTACATTATCATACAAAACTTCTGATTAACCAGTACCAAACCATTCGCTGGTCCTGGATGCATAGTCGGACAAGATGGGTCAGTCAGTGTGGTTTGAGGGGCTTCAATTATCTCTACTCAGACTGTGAAAGTAGAGGTGGGAGGTGGCTGGGCAGTGGCTCTTTTGGGCGGACATCCCATGCTGGATCTGAAGCAAACCCGTACTACAATTTGAAAGCACTTGTTCTTCTACTGTTACATTTATCATTCCCCGTTTCGTCGCATTCGGCACTGTGCATGCTGTACCAAAGTTCCTCCTGCGGTGTGGGATGAGCAGTGATGATCCCCGACCTTGTTGCCAGTACTGATAGGCCCACGACCAGGATCGTAGATCTTTGGAGACATTAACATCGGCTCCCGTTCTCTGGGTTACCGCTTGGTCAATTGTCATATATCTTTAACTGTGTGTAATGCCTCCATTTACTTCCCGTTCTCATATCTACAAGTGCGCATGTATCACCTGTCATAATTACCTGGTATGGTCCATTGTTGCTCTTTTGATTTGCCTGTTTCCATATCCTTAATCACCTGTCGGTCTCTGACTTCCTCTCTCCACTCATGTAATTGCCTACTTAATTGAATTGAATTGAATTGAAAAGCGATAAGGTTAAGCGGAATGTGTGTCAAAACGTGGATCCACGAATTAGCCCTGAGAACAACGTTGGTCAGCGTAGAACAAGAAATCGACAGAGAAGCTTGAGTGGGTCTAAAACATTTACAAGTGTTACCATGGATGGTTTAACTTTCAGCAGGGGTTTAGCATTCGCTGGGTCTCGTCGCTAATGTAAATGGGATGTTGAGGGTTTAGCTCATTGGGTTCTTTGAAAAATAGGAGAATGTTTCTAGTTGTGGGCTAGAGCAAAACCAGAGGCAATGAAAATGACAGCCCGCAAGTAAACTAATATTGTATTCTGAATATTCTAAGTTGAAAGATAAACGGAGAAGCATTTGCATTTATATAAAAAATTATTGAACCAATAGCGTCTTCAAAGCACTTTTCAAGTGCCAAGCCATTGATTTTCCAGAGAAGTATCTCCTCAGAAACATCGACATTTATTTACAAGCTGCAACAGCAGCTACATGTTTCCATCAAGCTCCACGACGTGATCAATAACTCCCACTCTAAAGTTCCCCACGTTTAAAGTTGATTCGTTTACACTGTCACATGACACTGTGCAACACAATAAGCCTTAAAGCTACAGTAACTACATTCTTTAAAGTTATCATTACCACAGCAAACAAGGAAATGATAGTTGAAGTTTTCTAATGCAGTAAAAACAGCCGCCATTATGCGCAAATCAGATTGCCACCAACAGAACATTGATAAAGATCTGTTATTTTGTTTCGGTGATGTTGCTGGTGGAGTAAGCGTTGCCCACGAGGCGAGGAATCACTTCCAGACTCTTCTTCGGAACACCGTTCCGCGAGCTTTTTTCACCCAAGAGGCCAACAGATAGTGCCTGGCTTTGAGTCCTAACCTGCAGTGCAGCCCCCCCCACCCCAGGAACTTCATTGGAATGTCAGTATTCATTTTTGTCCTGAAGCCCGGGAGTGGGAATTCATCTCGGAAAGTTTGCTGAGAAATGCTGGGACTGGCCGCCCCAAAAATTTCAAAGTGTGTGAGGGGAGGCTAGGTGAGATATGAGGTATAAGCGAGGTTTGCACTTATTGATTAACATTAAACATAGAAACTAAGAAAATAGTTTCAGGAGTAGGACGTTGGGCCCTTTGTGCATGCTCTGCCCTTCAATATGGCCAAGGCTGATGCTTTATCTCAACGCCATACTCATACTCGCACCCCATACTTCTTGACGACTTTCGCGTCTATAAACCTATTGGTTTCTTACATATTTTCTGTTACCTGGCTCCACAGCCATCTGTGGTAGATAATTCCACATGTTCACCATCCTCTTAGTGAGGGGTTTTCTCCTCTATCCTAAATGACCAATCCGTATACTGAGAGCATGACTCCTTGTTCTAGGCACCCCCTAAACCCTCCCACCCCATCCCTAGCCCAAGGAAAATTCATCTCTTCCTTCCTGCGCAATGGCCTGAGGAGATACCTCCAGGCATAAAAGCTGCCATAGTCTGGTTGGGCCGAATGGCCAAACTGTGCTTTGCATATCCTAAGAAATGTTAAGTCAACCTACTGGAACATGATCTTATGCCATTATATGTATTTTGAGTGTTTAGATGAAGAAAGGCTGGCTTGAATGTGACGGATATGTGGATCTAGTTAATGTTAATCTAATTTTGTCATATTTGTACTGTGATCCACTTGTTCATGCTGTATGTACAGTTAAAGATCAAACCACTTGATAACTCTAGAAGCAAAAACATAGGGATGGGTGAGGCCCACATCTTTCCGTTCATAGACCTTCCTGTACAGTGCAGGTTAACGTGCTACAGAGTGGCCAGTGGTGGGATAGCGCTAGACAAATTCTATGTTGACAGTTTCCATTGTAAAGGTGGGCAGGCAGTGCCAAAAAGTTGCTACAATGGGAAGAGAATGGTAGAAAAGTCTGAGAGAAACTGGAGAACTCCTGCGCTGTGAGGAGCGAATACGGTCAATATATTATTCAAAACATCTAAGTTGATATTTCAGGACCAACTCGTCCGTGGCATAAATTCGTAAGACGATAAAAAAAAACAGCTATGGTTATGAAATGGTTATCAAATATGCAAAGTGATACAGTTAAGGCGACATTGGGAACAAATATCCATTCGCGACTTGTCACACCAAGTTTGCGTTCGTGATATTGGTAACCATAACGAGCCACACAGTGCAAATCTGCTCCCCATTCCCGGGGAAAACCTTGCTCAATCCATGTCCTGTATTAAAGAAGATAATGGGAATGAAAGACAAATATTAGAAGCGTCTTCGGTCCCTGACGAGCAGTCAAAGGCCTCTTTGTGCTGGTTGAAGGTTAGCTGCCTCTACTTCTTGGCACGGAGGGTAAGTTAAAGACGCATCCTCGGGAAAACAGAGCTACCATTGACATCAAACGCATCAGTGAAAGGAAGGAATATTGTCAGTCCTTAAAAAAACAATATCTTCTTTTTAAAATGCTGTTGTTTTATTTAGACGCTGTTCTTATCCAACAAACAAATCCGAAGAGAGAAGATGTAAGTTGCAATAACGGGTGTGTGTCTGTGTGTGAGAAGGGGGTAGTGTGGGTGGTTCAGGTGGGTGAGTGGGGGTTAGGGCGGCGCTTGGGGGTGAGAGTGTGTGGGTGTGTGCGGGTGAGGGGGTGATTTGTATATTCTCTGATGCTCTCCTCTTTATTTTGCCCACTCAGACTCGTGGACGGATGTGAGCAACATTTTCCCTGCTTTTACCCACTGAGTCCCCATTTCTCATTTTTCATATCATAACCCTCTTGTTCGTTCGTAAATCATGATTCGTAGAAATGTTCTTCCGATCACGATTTTAGCACGTTTAAAATTTCCACCGAAATGCATGCGGGTAAGGGAATCCAATTGGGTCAATTTTTGTCTCAGTGAATTGAACAGACAAACCTAAGTAGCACATGAAACTTCGAAACTGAAATGAGGAATTGCTCCCTCTGCAGTGCATGAAGTGAATTGAAAGTTTAGATGACGTTATTGCATCTGCACATGTTAATGCACCCCGAATCACAGAATCAGAGAATCGCACAGTGCAGGAGAGGCCCTTCGCCCATAGAATCTGCATCGCCACGTGAGAAAGACCTGACCTACCTGTCTAACCCCCATTTGCCAGCACTTGGCCCATAGTCTTGAATGTTATGACGTGCCAAGTGCTCATCCAGGTACTTTTTAAAGGCTGTGAGGCAACCGGCCTCCACCACCCTCCCAGGCAGCGCATTCCATACCTTCACCACCCTCTGGGTAAAAAAAGCTTTACCTCACATCCACCCTGAACCTCCTGCCCGTCACCTTGAAATGATGTCCCCTTGTGGGTGACCCTTCAGGGGAACAGCTACTCCCTATCCAACCTGCACATGCACCTCATAATCATTTACGCCTCTATCAGGTCGCCCCTCAGTCTCCTCTGCTCCAACGAAAATAACCCAGGCCTATGCAACCTCTCTTCATAACTAAAATGCTTCATCCCAGGCAACATCCTGGTGAATCTCATCTGCACCCTCTACAGTGCAGTAACGTCATTCCTAAAATGGTGAGCAGAACTGCACACTGTATGCCAGGTGTGGCATCAAAAAGGTTCTATGCAACTCCAACATGACCCCTCTACTTTTGTAATTTGTGCCTCGCTTGTTAAAGGCAAGTTTCCCATAGGACTTTTTCACCACCTCACTCACATGCCCCTCCGCCATAAGAGAACTATGGACACAAACGCCAATGTCCCTTTGCTCCTCAGAACTTCCTAGTGTCATGCCGTTCATTGAATACTCCCTTGTCAAATTAATCCTTCCAAAGTGCATCACCTCACACTTTTCAGGGTTAAATTACATCTGCCACTTATCTGCCCATTTAACCATCCCGTCTCTATCTTCCCGTTGCCCAAGACACTCAACCTCACTGTTAACCAAACGGCCAATCTTTGCGTCATCCGCAAACTTACTAATACTACGTCCCACGTAGTCACATATGTCCTTCATATAAATGACGAATGACTGAACCGGATATTGGCACTATACTGCAGTTTCTGTTACATTTTTGGTTTGTGCGTGCAATACTATAAACATTATTATTCAAACAAGGCATATTTCTATTTCCCAGACTGAACAACTGTGAAATTACAATGTCCTACACTGGACATTATTTTATCCAATTCTTTCCACACATGTTTAGATGATTTGTTGATAAACACTGTAAAAATTACCTCGGGGTGAAATGGTAGCTATAGAGGACATTGGTGAGGCGATGATTGTGTAGTTCTCCTTTCTTAAGATGGGACGTTGTTGCATTGGGAGCACTTCATAGAAGGTTCAGTTGGCTGATCCCTGAAATGAGGATGTTATCAGATGATGGAAGGATGTCAATTTGCACATTTAGCTTCAGACAATGAGAGATGAACAAATTGAAACCTATAAGATTCTAAGGGGTAGAGAACGGTGGATACTCAGCATATTATTCAGCTCCTGTATGAAACTCGACCTGAGGAGGGGGCAGGGTTTAAAAATAAAGGGTCCCCCATTTAAACCGTAGATCAGGAGGAACCTCTTCTCTCAGAGCGTTTTTTGTATTTGGAATTATCTCCCGCAGAGAGCAGTGGTGGTTGCTTCATTGATATATTGAAGGCTCAGTTAGTAAGAACTTTGATTGACAAGGGAGTCAATGGCTATGGAGAGCGGTGGGGGCAGGAAACTGGAGTTAAGGACCAAATCAGATCAGCCATGACCTTGCCCAATGGCGGAGCGGGATCGAGGTGTTGCATGGCCAACTTAAGATCCTATTCCTTGTTTTGATATATTCTTCTGGTGATCAGAATCCGGGCGACAAATGTATATCCGCTGGATTCCCGTCCCCTTTGAAGCCAGTGGAACTTTGGATGATGGTCACGTAACGCTTGCGTTTACATAGAAAATTCCTCACTTCTTCGGAATCTCCTGTTTCCATACCATTGATGGCGAGTCCCGTTTTGTTAGTTCGAAAAGAGTTACTTCTATGCTAATAGCTTCACTGGCAAAGGTAACAGTGAACAGACCGTCAATACCCTTTAGCATTGAGGTCTGTTCACCATTAGGAACTGTTTACAGGACCAGCCCCGCTGTTGAGTTTGCTTGCATGTTCCTGCCACGCTTCATCCGCTGACAGAATTTCCTGAACATTTATGAGAATTTAAGGCGGCTGCTTGAATTTCTGACCCACTGCACCATTCATTTCATTGTCAGCGTCAGCGAGACACCGGCCAAGCCCAGAGTGAGGAGAGCACCCTCTACGCAGAGGTGAAGCTGTAGAACAATTCCAGGACTCCCGGGCATTCAGCGAGAAGCCCAGTGCCGATCAGCCCAATGACCATGAACCTGTCGCCTATTTCAATATTATGCACGGAAACTCTTTGTTTACAGAGTTTTCCTGATGACTGCAAGTTACTAGTGAAGAGCTACACCACTCCTGGTGTTGAGTTTACTTTATGTGCCATCTGAACTAACATATTGGAACATAGCAAATTGGAGGAGGCCATTGAAACTCTCTGGCTTGTTGTTAGTGAATGATATAATGGCTGTTCTGCAGCTATTAATTTACTCTCTTTTCTTCATAATCTTTGATAGCCCCTGCATAACTAGAAAGAAGCACTCAATTCCAAATTGGAAATCCCTGATATTTTCCATAACTACCTAGCTCTCTTTGAATATGTATAATCTGCTGCCTGGGTAACCGATCTAATTTATGAAATTGGTTTAACATTGCAACCATCTCAAACTGATGGCTCATCAACTTTAGATCCTCAAGGGAACTTTAACCGAGTCTATGCTCATCATTTAACACCCTGAGCGAGGAATCAACTGTGGTGCACCCGCTTCAAGGGCAGTGTCTCCATCCCGAGGTGTGGTCACCAGGACTGAACACAGATTCTCCAGTTGGAATCTGACGATGTATCTGCTGACCTGACGCTTAACGTCGACGCCTTTTGCTATCCCAAACTCTTTGACAGAATTTGGACTGTTCCGCTGATCCCGCACCGCTCAGGGGCAAATTGCAACTTGCCCAAACCCCTCCTCCAGAGAATGTGAACACTCCGCTATTCAGCCGAGTGGGAGAGGGGAGGGAGAAGCCGAATTTAGCGAAGGTTTACGGCACCCACCATGCGCTAGGTTAATAGGCGCGGAGCTTCTGGTAAGATGAAGCTGCTCATTAACCCGGCACATTAAAGACCGGATCCCCCAGATTGTGGGGGATTTAAAATGGATGAGAGAGATACACGGACACCATTCCCATTGCTTTCCTGTTATATTCCCCCCTGGCCTCACCCCACTAGAAAGGAGATATCGCTCTGATGACCTTCATAGAAAAGGAGAGAGATTTGAATCTCTGTCCCTGGGCGGGAAGCCCCGCCTGAGCCGGGTGCCAGAAGGAAGATGCGGAGAGATGGATCAGACGACGCTTATGGAATGGGACTGATTCCCTTCCACTGGTACCGATGGTGACCTGTCCTTTTACAGCTGTCGGATTGGTCCCTTCCTCCGCCAGATTTCCCTCTCTGCGCTAAGGCAGGGAAATCCTTAAAGCCCAGAAACTAAATGCAAAATCCGTTTCCACTTCAGATGGGGATTTTAATGATGTTTGCTGCTGGGAAAGCGTTTATTTTCACTGTTATAGTTGTTTAATATGCTTCAGTAGCTGTTTAATTTTATCCCAGTCTGATTGTAAAGCAAACCCGCGCTTTCAGTTTCTCATTAAATATATTATAATTTGACAAATGACCTGGTCCTGGTTTTACTCCTGTCACTGGGATAGGGAAATGAGGTTCCATCCGGATCATCTCAAAAACCAGCATTTATATTAACGATTTAGACCTGGTTGTTCTTTTTAAAATGTTTCTTTACTGACACGACACCGGAGGGAGGGTCCGCACTGATTTGGACCTGAACACTATCCACAATATAGCAATAAACTGGCAGAGTGGGCATACAACAGGCGAATGGACTCCAGCAGAGATGCAGCCGCCCCATTACAGTTTGGTAAGAAAAATAAAACATACCGGAACATGAACACAGGAGCAGGAGTAGGCCATTCAGCCGCTCGGTCATTCTGTGGTTACCTTGCAGGGAGCTGGGGCTCATGCCTAGGCTCCTCTCTCACCCCCAGGGCATTTGGCACACACATCCCCACCCTCACCAAGGCCAGGGGGACATACACTCCTCTCCGCCCTTCGAAAGTGGTGCTGAGACCCAAATCAGTTCAGCCTTATTTAATGGAATAGTGGAACAGACTCGAGGGCCGAATGAGCTGCTCTTCTTCCAAAGCCCCCCAGGTAATTAGGGTTACCAATTAGGAGCAGTAATTGCCTATTCGGCCTCTCCAGCTACACCGCAATTCAATAAGATCTACTCTGTTTGTAACATCAACCCCACATTCCCGCCGACCCCCGATAATATTTCACCCGCTTGCTAATCAAGAAAATATCCACCTCTTCCTTAAAAATATTCAAAGTCTCTGTCTCCACCGACTTCTGAGGAAGAGAGTTCCAAAGGCTCACGACCCTCAGAGAGAAAAAAAAAACATTTATCCTCATCATTGTCTTAAATGGGCGACCCCTTCGTTTGAAGAGAGGAAATATCCTCTCAACATTCACCCCGTCTAGACCCCTCAGGACCTGACATGTTTCAATCAAGTTTCCTCTTACTTTACTAAACTCCAGCGGATACAAGCCTAGTTTGTCCAAAAATTCCTCAGAAAAATACCCGCCCATTCCTGCTCTTAGTCTGGTAAAACCTATCTGAACTGCTGCCAAATCATTTATATCTTCCTTAAATAAGGTGGCCAGTCCTGTATTCAGTACTCCAGATGTGGTCTCATCAAGGACCTGTTAAAATGAAGCATGACCTCTCTACTTGGTATTCAGTTCCCTGGCTAGAAATGAGAACATTTCATTTGCTTGACCAATTACTTGATGTTAAATGAGACAAGGTGAGTTTCTCAAAGCGGGAGGGCAAACCCAAATTCTCCAATTTTCCTGCGTAACTGAAATCCCTCATTTCTGGGACGAGCATTCTAAATGCTTCCTGCACCCATTCCTACAGCTTGACACCTCCCTCTGCCTAATGCGCAGGAAACAGAGTTGGATCCCATACTCCAGATCCCCAGGCACTGTGAACCTGTGCACCTGAGCAAATTATTTCAAAGGGTTTCAACTTCGAGGAGCCGAAACCTGAGACAGTGTGTACAATTCCAGGAGAGAGAACTGCAGACAATCTTTGATTTCAAGAATGACAATGGGTTAGTGAGCGGTTTGTAGAGGGGAGAGGAGAACCAACATTGTTTTGTCTCAAGGCCAGGAAGAAGTGGCGGTGAATGGGTGAAACACATGTCCTGCATATTATTTCAGTTCACTGTCCATTGTTCTGAAGTGGTGGTGGGAACTGCAACAGGAGAGAGGCCTGAGAGTGAGTGAGTAATGGTGGTCCTGCAGGCCAGGGATCTGACTTGGGTACTTTACACAGAGGGAGAGATTAAGGGGAGATAAGAAGGCGGTGAAATTTGGGGGTGGGGAGGGGAAAGTTGGGTAGCAGGAGGAATTGAGATGGAGTGAATGGAGTCACTGTGACGAGAAGTCAGTTTTTGCCCAGGGTGAGTGTGGAAAACAGCGAAGGCTTCATGGTGATTATTTTTCGATTGTCAATCGGTTTACAGCAGAGGAGGGCAGTTTTGAACGCGGGAGGAGGAGAGTAAAACAGAGAAGTTCTCAGTAGGAGAAAGTGCGGGAGGATTGAGATGAGATACCAGGGTGTGATAGGACTCTAAGTGCCTGGCTGGCGCTACGATAGTTTGGACTAGCTGGAAGGAATAACGAGACGGCGTGGGGGGAGAGCTGGGTGGGGGTGGCGGGGGTGGGGGAGGGGAGTGGGGTGCCGGGGGTGTGGGGAGAGGTGGGTGGGGGTGCCGGGGTTGGGGGTAGAGGTGGGTGGGGGTGCCGGGGGTGGGGGGAGAGGTGGGTGGGGGTGCCGGTGGTCGGGGGGAGAGGTGGTTGGGGGTGCAGGGGGTGGGGGAGGGGGGTGGGGGTGCCGGGGGTGGGGGGAGAGGTGGTGGGGGTGCCGGGGGTGGGAGGAGAGGTGGGTGGGGGTGCCGGGGGTGGGTGGAGAGGTGGGTGGGGGTGCAGGGGTTGGGGGGAGGGGGTGGGGGGAGAGGTGGGTGGGGGTTCCGGGGCTGTGTGCCGATGCTGTGGGTGGGGGGAGAGGTGGGTGGGGGTGCCTGGGTTGGGGGGAGAGGTGGGTGGGTGTTCCGGGGGTGGGGGGAGGCGGTTGGGGTGCCAGGGGTGGGGGGAGAGGTGGGTGGGGTTCCCGGGGGTGGGGGAGGGGGGTGGGGGTAGCGGGGGTGGTGGGAGAGGTGGGTTGGGGTGCCAGGGGTGGGGGGAGAGGTGGGTGGGGTTCCCGGGGGTGGGGGAGGGGGGTGGGGGTAGCGGGGGTGGTGGGAGAGGTGGGTGGGGGTGCCGGGGGTGGGGAAGGGGGGTGGGGGTGTCGGGGGTGGGGGGAGACGTGGGTGGGGGAGCCTGGGGTCGGGGGAGAGGTGGGTGGGGTTCCCGGGGGTGGGGGAGGGGGGTGGGGGTAGCGGGGGTGGTTGGAGAGGTGGGTGGGGTTCCCGGGGGTGGGGGAGGGGGGTGGGGGTAGCGGGGGTGGTGGGAGAGGTGGGTGGGGTTCCCGGGGGTGGGGAAGGGGGGTGGGGGTAGCGGGGGTGGTGGGAGAGGTGGGTTGGGGTGCCAGGGGTGGGGGGAGAGGTGGGTGGGGTTCCCGGGGGTGGGGGAGGGGGGTGGGGGTAGCGGGGGTGGTGGGAGAGGTGGGTGGGGGTGCCGGGGGTGGGGAAGGGGGGTGGGGGTGTCGGGGGTGGGGGGAGAGGTGGGTGGGGGTGCCGGGGGTGGGGGGGAGG
Organism: Cetorhinus maximus; assembly: GCF_964194155.1. Lineage (NCBI taxonomy): Eukaryota > Metazoa > Chordata > Chondrichthyes > Lamniformes > Cetorhinidae > Cetorhinus > Cetorhinus maximus. The sequence continues at coordinate 4,116,136 of NC_135916.1, forward strand.
GGGTTGTGGTGCCAGGGGTGGTGGGAGAGGTGGGTGGGGATGCCGGGGGTGGGGGAGGGGGGTGGGTGGGACGTCGGATGAGTGTTAGGTGGTTGGGTTGGGGACTTGATTCACGGGTTAGGCACCAGCAACGTGTAACCAGGATCCCATTAAGGCCGTGCTGTGAATCTCATCATTCACAATAAACATTAAGTCCTCAAGGGCCTCTCAGTCATTCAGCCGCTGGAATAGTGCGGAATATTTTATTCACACTATCGACACAGCCTTGGCTCCCTCAAGATCCTGAATCGCTCTGTCACATATCCTGTCAACCCCTTTCTCCCACGGGGAACAATCCCACCTTCTAAATCCACCCACATGACTGAAGCCCCTCATCCCGGTCAGTCTTCCTGTGAATGGTACCTGCCGCCTCCCTAAAGCCTGAATTGCATTCAGTGATCCAATTAACTTACTCACCTGTCTGGGGGAATCTGCATGTTCCCAGTGTTTTCCAGCTCTGACCGGTAGTCGTATGTCGAGACCGGGCAGATCGAGGGGTAATATCCGGACACTCTGAGAGTGGTGTGTTGGATTTGACCCCAGGCAGACGCAGGAAGGTGGACACAGCCTGGGTGTAAACCTCAACGGCTTTCTCAAGTTTAACCAAAGCATCTTTACTCTGAAAATGTGAACGGTTTCGGTTCCAATCCACTGAGGGATTGACTCATTCCATTGGTTTTCTATCCTGTTATGACTTGTGTTTGCTCCAACCTTGAAGCGAGACGATCTGCGTGACGGCGTTTATCAGAACATTGACACAACAGATTGTTTGGGAAAGCACATCACGCTTTTCCACCAAGTGTTAGAAAACAGGAGACCAACTTCACCAATGGCCACCATGTAAACATGCAACATGTAATGTTGAGCATCTGGAAGGGTTTTATTTGTCACTGCGGGGGAAACTATAATTAGTCATGTAAATAATAAACAACTGTGAATAATTATTCATGTCTCTGCTAAGCAAAAACAATATATAAAGCATACATCAAAAAAATGTCCATGTGCAATTATTATAACGATCATGTAGAGTGTTTTTTTTTTACAATTGTAAGCCAGGTAAACGTATATCCATCTATTAGCTCGACTCTGCCTGAATTTAAAGCCCATTCCTTCAATAACAGAAAACTCTTAAACAGCAGCTTCCTGTGTTTATGGAGAAACTGAAAAATTTCCCACAGGTGATCACGTGTTTCCCATTCCCATGGGGATACAGAGCGGCAGCCCAGTGATGATCCCTGATGTCGACACATTGCAGAGCGACTTCCGAGGGCAGGGACGCGCTCACAACTCGCGATTTACACATAATGCTGGCTACAAAAGGAAAGGGTGAACATTCGTGCAGGAAAGCTGAGAGCGACATCTCGGAATTCTCCTCCCTCGCTGTAAAGGGGATTGAAATTTGAAGCGGTCGCTCGGCTGCTGCATCCGACTCTTTATCCCAGGAACAAACATTCAAAACACCCACATTAAATGGGGTGGAATTTAATTTTTACATCTTTACCACCATTATTCACCCTGTGTCTGTGCCGGACCAGGAGAGACGATTTATACAGACATTTCCCATTTTGCAGCTCTTGTCCTGTGAACCTGTGGGTTACAGTGACCGGCAGAGTGAAACTCCATATTTCCGCCTCTACTCTTGACCACCCCCCACACCCCCACCACCACCCCGCCCCCACCCCCGCCCAACCCTCCCATTTTCCCCGCCAGTTCTAAACCTCACCCAAAGTCACGAACAGCGAGAGTCTCCCTTTCGAAAACTGGTGTCGAACCTGGTGAAACAGGTGAATCTTCCCCACCGCAGAATAAACACACACAGTCTCAATGATGCCTCCATTATATTTCATAACTGCCAAGTGATTCAACTGAAGAACATGGGAAGTGAGGAGCTGTACACAACATAGCTCATGCTGCTGCTTTGTCAATTGCTTTCGTGTTGGGTGAGAATGTTGACTTAGTGAAATGTAGCCCCTGTGAGATGACACTTACCTGACTAGATATTGAAACGATGCAGAATTAAGATACCGTGTGTACTGAGTGTAACAGTGTTTGCTGCTTCTCATCATATAATAGACTTCGCTGAGTGTGTTGTGTGAATCCAGAGGTGAAATATCCAGAGGGACACTGAAGGCTGAATAGGGACTGATGGAGCAGGCTCGAGGGGTCTCTATGGTGTATTAAAAGCTGAAATATATTTTCCAAACATTCACCTCCCTCCAGTAAATGTTTTATTAAAGCTGCAAATATAATCACCAAACACTCACCCCCCTCCCAGTAAATGTTTTCTTAAAGACTCAAAACTCAAAGGTAATCTCCACACATTCACCACCAACCCCCAGCGACCCCCTCCCAAACCCGAATAAATGAATAAATTGATAATAGGATATCAGCCGCCAATTGTTGGAAAACATCTTCTGAGGTGGAAGTGATCCAATGCTACCATCTGCTGGCGCTCACGGCTATTGCAGGCGTTGCTCTTCTCCAGTCTCAGAGAGGGTCAAGTCACTGGGTGGGTGGATCAGGGCACAGGCTGATGGGGTGTGAACGCTGCAAAGGGAATTAAATTTGCAGCGACCGCTCGGATGGCGCATCTGACTCTTTATTCCAGGAACACCCTTTGTCGGTGCCGGACCAGGAGAGAAAATTTATACAGACGTTTCCCATTTTGCGGCTCTGGTCCCTGTGGGTTATGGCGATACAGCCAGACCAGCAGAGTCGAAATGCAAACACTCCACCTCCACTCTTGACTTCCTCCCCCCTTTACCCATTTACCGCGCCAGTTCTAAACCTCACCCAAAATCTGTAACAGAATTGTCAGCGAGAGTCTCCCTTTCGAAATCTGGGGTCGACTCACGTGAAACAGGTGAATCGTCTCCAGCACAAAATAAACACACAGACTCTCAATGATACCACGATTATCCTTAGAACTTTTAAAGCACCGAATATAATCTCCACGCATTCACCCTCCCCCAATAAATGAATAAATTGATAATGGGGGAGATGGAAAGTGAAAGTTTAACTCTAAAAAGGTTGGAGAAACTTTCCTGCGACGAAAGTGATCCAATCCCACCATCTGCTGGCGGGTCACGGCTACTGCAGGCGCTGCTCTTTGCCAGTCTCAGAGAGGTTCAGTCACTGGCTGGCTGGGTCTGGGCACAGGCTGATGGGGTATGAACGCTGCAATGGACGTGGAATTAGCAGCCGGCGCTCGGCTGGTGCATCCGACTCTTTATCCCAGTTAAAAACCATTGGAATTAATGGGAAAATCACTAGGGAAACGTTCCTGAGCAGACTGATGGAGCTGTGGGCTGACAAGTCTCCGGGTCCTGATGGACTGATTCCTGGGGTCTAAAAAATGTGGCTAATGAGGTAGTCGATGCGCTGGGGTTAATTTTCCAAAACTCACTAGATTCTGGAAAGGTTCCATGAGAACCATTCTTGTAAACCTTTTCTGCACCCTCCCCAACATGTTCACATCCTTCCTAAAGTGTGGCACCCAGAACTGTACACAATTTTCCACAGAGGCCAAACCAGTGTTAGACCGCTGCTAAAGGGGAAAATGGAACTGCCGAGCCCCAGCTGAGTCCCAGCTGCAAATTTCTATCCCTTTACAGCATTCACACCCCATCAGCCAGTGTCCATACCCAGCCACCCAGTGACTGAACCTCTGAGGTTGGCAAAGAGCAGCGCCTGCAGTAGCCAGGGGCCGCCAGCAGATGGTGGCATTGGATCACTTTCATCTCAGGAAAGTTTCTCCAACATGTGGAGAGTTAAACTTTCACTTTCCATCTCCCCCATCATCATTTTATTCAATTGATTCCCACATGTCACATATCTGTTATCCTTCCTTAGCTCCAGGGATGAAAACTCTCCACCATATTCAAGATGTGCTCTCAGAAAAACTCTTGCGTGTTTGTGAGAATATATCTGTGTGAGCGTGCCCACATGTGTCTGTTTGTGCATGTGTGTGTCTGTGTGTGTGTGACAGAGAGAGACAGAAAGAGAGAGAGAGAGCATTGGTGTCTATAAGAGAGTGAATGTGTGCGCCGGTGAGAAAGAATAGATATGAGTGAGTGTGTTAAAGAGAGAATATATCTGTGTGTGAGTGTCACTGTGTGAGGATGTGTCTCTCTGTATGCGAGTGAGTGAGTGAGAGGGAGAATGTGTGTGTGAGGGGGAATGTATCTGCGAGTGTGACTGTGTGTGTGCCGGAACATGAGAAGTAATATATCTGTGTGTGTCTGTGTTTGTGTTTGAGAGAGGAAATATATGTGTGTGTGTGCCTGGGCGTGTGTGTGTGTGTGTGTGAATGAGAGAGAATGTGTGCGTTTTTGTGTGTGTGTGAGGTTAAATATCTGTGTGACTGTGCCCACATGCACATGCGTATGTGTGTGCGTGTGAGAGAGAGATGATATATGTGGGTGTTATTATTATTCTTTACTTGTATTTGTTTTAGCTAATACAGTCAGACAGTTATACAGCGCAGAAAAAGGCCTTTCAGCTAATCATGTCCATTCCGGCCATCATGCACACATCTACTATAATCCCATTTTGCAGCACTTGGTCCGTAGCCCTGTTTGCTATGACGTTTCCAGTGCTCATATTAATACTTATTAAATATTGTGATGTTCCCTGCCTCTAAAATCCTGTCAGATTGTTTTTTTTCCAGATTCCAACAACTCTTTGGGTGTATTTCTTTCGTCAAATCCCCTCTAAACCGCCTGTCCCTTGCCATAAATCTGTGCCCCCTGGTTACTGACACGTCCACTAAGGTGAAAGTCTTCTTCCCACCTATTCTATCTAAACCCGTGATAATTTTCTATACTTCTATAATGCCCCACTCCCCTCAGCCTTCTCTGCTCTAAGAAAAATCACTCTAGCCTATCCAGCCTCTCTTCATAGCTGAAATGCTCCAGCCCAGGTAACATCCTGGTGAACCTCTTCTGCACCATCTCCAGTGCAATCACATCCTTCCAATAGTGTGGCAGCAAGCAGTGCACACAGTACTACTGCTGTGAGCTAAGTAGCGTTTTATACATATCCAACATAACCTCCCTGCTCTCATGTTCTCTGCCTCTGCTAATTAAGGCAAGTAGCCCATAACCGGTCACTAAGCCAATTTTGGATCCAATTTGCCAACTTGCTCTGGATTCCATGGGCTGCCAATTTCTGGACAAATCTCTCAGGCGCGAACTGGTCAAAAGACTCACTGAAGTCCAAGTAAACGACAAAAACTGCACTACCATCATCTAGACAAAGTGTCATCTCCGCAAAAAAATCAATGATATTTGTTAGGCATTATCTCCCTCTGACAAAGGCATGCTGAATATCCCTGATTAATAGCTGCCTCTCCAAGTGGAGTTTAATACTGTCCCTCAGATTCTTTCTCTTAAAACTTTCCCTATAAATGATATGAGACTCTCTGGCATGTAATTATCTGCCTTTTCCCGGCCATCCTTTCTGAATAATGATACCACATTCGCTGTCCTCCAAACCTCCCTGTGGCCTGAGAGAATTTGAAAATTACTGTCAGAGTCCCTGCAATCTTGCCTCTTGCCTGACATAGCAGCCTGACGTATATCTTATCTTGGCCTGGGGATTTATACAATTCAACGAACGTTAAACCCGTTAATAGCTCCTCCATTTCAATGATTATTTGTTCAAATATATCACGGTCCCAAACCATGATCTCCACACTTACATTTCCCTCCTCCACAGTGAACACATTTGGAAAGTTGCAATTTAAAACCTCACCTGCGTCCTTCGGCTCCATGTACAGATTCCCCCTCTTATCACTAATTGGCCCGAATCTTTCCTCTTGCCCTTAAAATATTTTTCATTTTAAATGTCTTGGCATTTTCCATTACCTTGCCCGCTAGTGCTTTTTCATATCCACTCTTGGCTTTCCTAGTTCCGTTTTTTTAAAAGTACCCGTCTACACTTTCTACAATCGTCTAGGGCTACCAAATGATTTCTGTCCCCTTGACATGCAGGGTACCATGAATTTGTTGGTCCTATCCTTCATCTTACGGGAACATGATGGCCCTGAAATCTCACTATGTCCTTTGTGAATGACTCCCATTGGTGTGATGGAGACTTTTATACAAGTTGATGCTCAATTCCTGCCTTATCATGTTGAAATAGACATTCCCCAAATTCAGGAGCTGTATTTACGACCCACCTTTGTCTCCTTGATAACCATATTAAATGTTTCTGAGTTATGGTCATTGTCCCCGGAATGATGGCCCACTGCCTCTTCTACCACTTGCCCGGCCTCATTATTTAACATTAGATACAGTGCCACCCCTTCTCTTGTAGTGCTTTCTACTTGCTGGGTCAAAAGGCTTCCCTCGATGCACTTTAAGAATTCTGCCCCCTCTAAACCTTTCACACTAAGACTATCCCAGTTTATACTTGGTAAGTTGAAATCTGCTACAATTATTACCCTATATTTTGTTTACAATTCTCTGAGGTTTGTTTGAATAACTGCTCCTCTCTCTCCCCCTGGCTGCTTGGAGACCTATAGTAAACGGCCAGAAAACTGATTGCCCTCTTTTCGTTTTTAAGCTCTATTTATATGGCCTCATTTGAGGAACTGTTTCTGTGCAAATTTCGTCATGAAAACTTAAGGGCTTGTTTTCAAATTCAAAGGCTACTGTTAATGCTTGAAATCGTTCCATAATGGTGGTCGCAGACAGAGACAGACACTCAGGCAGAGACAGGCACATACACAGATTCAGGCACATAGGCAAATATAACCACATTGAGTCAGGTACAACAACATCCACACTGACAAGCATACAGGGACAGAGGCACAGGCAGAGACAGACACGCAGATAGCGACAGTCATACAGGCAGAGGCAAGCAAATATGGAAAGGTATTCCAACACACACAGACACAAGGAAAATACACTCTCACAGACAGATACAGACACAGACACAGAGAGACAGAGAGATAAACTTAAAAGCACACAGAGAGATTGCCACATGAACACACACACACACAGACTCATAAGCACACAGCGACAGGCACACGCTCAAAGACAGCGAAAGACACACAGGCAAAGACAGAATCAGTGAAAGACCTAGGTTCACAGCCAGAAACAGACGCACAGGCAGAGACAGACGCACAGGCAGAGACAGACGCACAGAAATTAGCAGACACACAGGCAGTGACATACATACTGACATTGACAGAAAAACGGTCAGAGACAGGCACAGACAAAAAAAGATGCAGACAGAAACAGACACACACATGGAGACAGAGGCACAGGCAGAGACAGGAACAGGCAGAGGCAGGCCACCAACACTGAGAGGCACACAGAAAGTGACAGCCACACACAGCGTGAAAGCAATATTGACAGTAACAGACAGACAGACAGGGATAGACAAACATACATCAACAGGCACACGGACAGTGACAGACACACAGGCAGTGACAGGCGCAGACAGAGTGACATGCACACAGACGGAGATAAGCAGAAAACAGTGAATGACAGAGAGGAAGTGACAGACAGATCGAAATAAACAGGCACACAGACAGTGAGAGATACACAGAGTGGGACAGAGTCACAGACATTCACAGGCACACAGGAGGAGACAGGAACAGATAAATATACAGAAACAATGTGCATGCGAGGGTGATGTGCGTATGAGGGGCCCGTGTGGTTGAAGGGGCTGGGCAGGTTATAGGCTGTGTGCAGGTGAGGGGCTGCGCATGTACTTGGCTGTTGGTGCCTGAGGTTGCTGTGCATGGGAAGGGTCTGTGCAGCTGAGGGGGCTGTGCGGGTTATGAGCTGTGTGCGGGTGAGGTGGATGTATGGATGAGGAGCTGTTCATTTCTAAGGGGGTGTGCGGGTGAGGGGCTTTGCGCAGGGGTGGGGTTGTGCAGGTGAGGGGCTGTGCAGGTGAGGGGCTGTGCAGGTGAGGGGCTGTGCAGGTGAGGGGCTGTGCGGGTGAGGGGTTGTGCAGGTGAGGGGCTGTGCAGGTGAAGGGTTGTGCAGGTGAGGGGCTGTGCAGGTGAGGGGCTGTGCAGGTGAGGGGCTGTGCAGGTGAGGGGCTGTGCAGGTGAGGGGCTGTGTGCAGGAATGGGGCTTGTGTGGGCTGCGGTGTGTGCGCCTGAGGCGCTGTGCGTGGGAGTTGGCTGATCATGTGAGAGGCTTTTTCGGGTGTGTGGCTGTGGGGGTGAGGGGATGTGCCGCTGATGGTCTGTGCGCGGGTGAGGGACGGGTCATGGGTGAGGGGCGGACAAGAAATGAGCTGTGCAGGGTGGTGTTTGTGCGGGTGAGGGGCTGTGCGGGTGAGGGGCTGTGCGGGTGAGGGGCTGTGCGGGTGAGGGGCTGTGCAGGTGAGGGGCTGTGCGGGTGAGGGGCTGTGCGGGTGAGGGGCTGTGCAGGTGAGGGGCTGTGCGGGTGAGGGGCTGTGCGGGTGAGGAGCTGTGCGGGTGAGGGGCTGTGTGCAGGTTAAGGGCTGTGCGGGTGAGGGGCTGTGCGGGTGAGGGGCTGTGCGGGTGAGGGGCTGTGCGGGTGAGGGGCTGTGCGCAGGTTAAGGGCTGTGCGGGTGAGGGGCTGTGCGGGTGAGGGGCTGTGCGGGTGAGGGGCTGTGCGGGTGAGGGGTAGTGCGCAGGTTAAGGGCTGTGCGGGTGAGGGGCTGTGCGGGTGAGGGGCTGTGCGGGTGAGGGGTAGTGCGCAGGTTAAGGGCTATGTGGGTGAGGGGCTGTGCGCAGGTTAAGGGCTGTGCGGGTGAGGGGCTGTGCGGGTGAGGGGCTGTGCGGGTGAGGGGCTGTGCGGGTGAGGGGTAGTGCGCAGGTTAAGGGCTGTGCGGGTGAGGGGCTGTGCGGGTGAGGGGCTGTGCGGGTGAGGGCTAGTGCGCAGGTTAAGGGCTGTGCGGGTGAGGGGCTGTGCGGGTGAGGGGCTGTGCGGGTGAGGGCTAGTGCGCAGGTTAAGGGCTGTGCGGGTGAGGGGCTGTGCGGGTGAGGGGCTGTGCGGGTGAGGGGTAGTGCGCAGGTTAAGGGATGTGCGGGTGAGGGGCTGTGCGGGTGAGGGGCTGTGCGGGTGAGGGGTAGTGCGCAGGTTAAGGGCTGTGCGGGTGAGGGGCTGTGCGGGTGAGGGGCTGTGCGGGTGAGGGGTAGTGCGCAGGTTAAGGGCTGTGCGGGTGAGGGGCTGTGCGGGTGAGGGGCAGTGCGGGTGAGGGGTAGTGCGCAGGTTAAGGGCTATGCGGGTGAGGGGCTGTGCGCAGGTTAAGGGATGTGCGGGTGAGGGGCTGTGCGGGTGAGGGGCTGTGCGGGTGAGGGGTAGTGCGCAGGTTAAGCGCTGTGTGGGTGAGGGGGCTGTGCGGGTGAGGGGCTGTGCGGGTGAGGGGTAGTGCGCAGGTTAAGGGCTATGCGGGTGAGGGGCTGTGCGCAGGTTAAGGGATGTGCGGGTGAGGGGCTGTGCGGGTGAGGGGCTATGCGGGTGAGGGGCAGTGCGCAGGTTAAGGGCTGTGCGGGTGAGGGGCTGTGCGCTGGTGAAGGTCTGTGCGGGTGAGGGGCTGTGCGGGTGAGGGGCAGTGCGGTTGAGGGGCTTATATCAATCTAAATGAAACATTTATTAATTTGCAACGATTTTAATGCATACACATGGCTACAAATTACTATCATCTTAAAAGGAACAAATTCCCAAGTTAATCCCCACTAAGGCAACAACAACCAATACATTTAACCAAACACCAGGCAAAGAATTTTCACCAGCGAATTCAAGATGAGGTTTGTTTCAATTTGGTTCCTTTGCAGATAGTAGTAGGCTTATATGCTTAGACTTATATTGCCTCTGACCTGCACACACAAAACTCTTATGACCAGCATTCCCCTTTTAATGTAAATTTGCATTGTATCACCAGGCCGTTTGAACCGCTTTCATAATACCAATTATATTAATAATATAAACATTGATTAGTGATTCCTTTCTAGGCAAGATTTCACTCACACTTTTGAATGCTCTATTCAACAAAATGCAAATGTACGCTCTACTTACTGTTTTCATCTCAAAACTACGATACACCAAAGCACCCTGGCTAGCTGGCATTAATCCAATTAACACACACACAAAAAGACACGGACATAAACTTTGTTTAAAAAAATTCCAATGACATTACATGCATTAGTATCTCTTCCAGAGGATATGTGAAGCATATCCTTCCTTAAATTCGGAGACCATAAATGCACGCCATAAATTGAACGAAAGCAAAATACTGACGCTGCTGGAAATCTGAAATAAAAACAGAAAATGCTGGTAAAGAAGCTCACTAGGTCCAACAGCATCTGTGGAGAGAGAAACAGGGTTAATGTTACACAGCACAAAAATATGCCCTTCAGCCCAATATGTCCGTACGATTCCTCACAATATTCTGGATATGGTCTCGCAAAATTCCTGTGCATTAGTAGCAAGACTTTTTTTTTGCTTAACTCTTATATAGTCAAACAAATAAACTAAATTAGCAAATGAGGGATAAAAATAAAAGCAGCCCCCAAGTTAGGGTCACTGCAAAACCAAAAACAGAGTTTAAAGAAAACTTACAAACATGAAACCGAAATGTGGTTAAGACGGTCGATGAAGCACACCAGTCCGCGTGGTGCCCAATGGGCACGCAAGGTCTCGACAGTGCCAGCAGACACCGCGTGCTCCCTCTCCAGGGACACCCGGCCGAGAACATAGCCGCGGAAGAGGGGCAGTCAGTCGGGTCGGACAACCCACTCGATCGCACGCTGCCTGGACCTGTTAATGGCTAACTTGGCCAGGCACAGGAGTGGGCTCAAGAGAAGGTCCTCCACCCTCCCGGCCCCTCTCCACACCGCACGCCCTTAGATCAGGAGAATGGGGCTGAAGTGCGAGCCAAACAGTAGTAAAATGTTTTTTAAGTAACGGAAAAGGGAGTGCAGCCTTCAACACCCTATGTAAACGTAATCCACGGACTCCACAAGAACCCAAAAAGGGCACGTATCTTGGGAGTCCGTGAATCGACACATTCTTCGATTATAGGGGACTGTTGCGTGCAACACCCTCTACCCCATTTCCTGAATTTTGATTCATTTGTGTAAAAGGCCATATTGATATTTGCCTTCTTATTTGCTTGATGAATCTGGATCCTAGCTTTCTGCGTTCCGTGTGTGACCATATCAAATTAAAGTCAACATTTGCAAGTTACTTTTACTGAAAAATTGAGATTCAATTAGTTGAATCAATAAATGAGAAGTCTGCCTGTCTCTCTCCCCCTCTCGCAACCCCTCCCCATCTCTCTCTCTTTTCCCCTCTCTCTCTATCTCATCTTTCTCCTCTCTCTCTTCTCTCTCTCTTTCTGGTTCTCTGTCTCTCTGGCTTGCTCTCTCCCTCTGTCTCTCTCTACCTCCATGTATTTCTCTCTTTCTCTCTCTATCTTTCTCATCTATCTCCCTCTTTCTCATTGCACACTCTGACTTGCTCGATCTCTCTCTCTTTCTCACTCTCTCTCTGCCTCAAGAATATTTCTAGAGTATGAAGGCTAAAAGTGTTCAAAGTTCTCCATCAATTCCATTGCAAAAGATGATATCATCTGTCCCATTATATGTCAACATTTCTACCCCGTACATTCTGCCCTGTAAGTAAACTATTTATTTTTAGTTGGACTGATCCATTTCAAGCAGTTGACGTTAGATTTATGTTATCCTGAAGACCCAAATTCTCCTGTTCTCCAACATCAGTCAGATTTCACTTCGTCCCAGCCGCTGAGAGGCATTCCAATGTGGAAATATCAGGGGAGATTTAAAAGACTGGGGCTCTTTTCTCGAGCAGGGGAAGGCCGAGGTCTAACCTGATAGACGTCATAGATTAATAACGCATTTGCTAAGGCCTTAGGGAAGAAAGTGTTTCCAATTGTAGGTAATAACGGGTCACGAATACGCATCAGTCATGAATAAATCTACACGGGGAATTCATGAGGAAACCAGAGAGTAGGGAGAATATGGAACTCACTGCAAAAGGCAGTGGTTGAGTTGAATCGATTCAATGTATTGAAAGGGAAACGTGGTAAACACATGTTTAAAAGTTCATTCATGTGATGTATGTATCGCTGGCTAATCCAGGGTTCATTGTCCATCACCAATTGCCCCTTGAGAAGGTGACGCTGAGCTGCCTTCTTCAGCCGCTGCAGGCCATGTAGTGTAGGTTTGCCCATGACACTGTTAGTGAGGGAGTCCCAAGATATTGACCCAGTGACAGTGAAGGAATGGCCGAACCTTTTCCAAGTCAGGATGTTGAGTGGCTTGGAGGGAAACTTCAAGTTGGTGTTGTTCCCATGTGTCTGCTGCCCTTATCCTTCAAGATGGTCGTGGCCGTGGGTTTGGAAGGTGCTGCCTAAGGAGCTTTGGTGTGTTGCTGCAATGCATCTTTTAGATGGTACACACTGTTGCTACTGTGCGTCGGCGGTGGAGGGAGTGAATGTTTGTGGATGGGGTGCCAATCAAGCGGGGCTGCTTTGTCCTCGACGGTTGATGCAGTTGACAATCTGCTGCGCCTTCACTGTGCGAAATTACCCAATATAATTTGCCGAGAATCCAATGTTCTCTGTTCGCCCATGTTTGTAATTCATCACTTGTCAGTAATTGGCCTTATTCTGCAGTGAAGTCAACTGCTGTTAGAGCCGTAGAGACTTTGTGTTGCTCGCTGCTTTGACTTCCCAGTGAAGCTACTGGAATGGATCAAGTGGAAATGGAAACAGGTCAGTTACGGGATCAGTTAGAATATTGAACTCCTCCATCTTTCAAGTGCAACATTGAACAGAGATCTATTCATGGAGAAGGGGGTACAATCTCCCAGGCATTAATTCGAGAGGAGTGTAGTCCTAGCTCAAATTTGTTTTGCTCGACATTCGTTTACGCATAAAATGTGCAAGGCAATGGCGTACACAGCAAGATCCCAAAACAGCAGTTCACATAATCACCATGTTGATCCATGTTGTTTCTGTAGGACAATGCTACCCTCTATTTGTTATTTTCACTTTCTGCTTTCTTATCCTTTATGCCACTATTGGCACATCTTTATTAGCCATTTCCCTTTTTGTTCTAGGCCTCTTTCACAATCTCTTTTGTCAAGCAAAATATTAAGGAGGCAAATGGAATCTTGTTCTGCATTGCTTGGGGTTGAATTTAAAAAAAAATAGGGAAGTCTTGTTAAACTGTACATGATGTTGGTAAGGGTGAATCTGGAGTATTGTGTACAGAATTGCTTCCCGTATTTAAGAAAGGATATACTAGCATTGGAAGCAGTTCAAAAGGCATTCGCTAGGCTAATTCCTGGGGTGAAGTGGTTGATTTATCAAGAGCGACTCAACGGGTTCGGTCTTTATTCATTAGAGTTTAGAAGAATGAGGGGTGGTCTTATTGAAACATACGAGAATCTGAGGGGGCTTGACGGGCATATGGTAAGAGGATGATTCCACTAGTGGGGGAATCTCGAACTAGGGGACATAGTTACAAAATAAGGGGGCACTCATTTAAAACTGATGCAAGGGAATTTCTTCTCTCAGAGCGCAGTGAATGTCTTGAATTCTCTACCCCAGAGAGTTGTGGAGGCTAGATCACTGAAACTATTTAAAAAGGAGGTAGATAGATGTTTGAAATATCGGGGAGTTGAGGGTTATAATGAGTTGGCTCAAAGGAGATGTTGAGGCCTGGGGCAGATCAGCCATGATCTTATTGAATGGTGGGGCAGGCCTGAGGGGCAGAATGGCCTACTCCTGCTCCTATTTATTATGTTCTCCTTTGTCCCTACATATCGCTGACCTTCCATCCAACTTCACCTGCCCCACCCCCACTTATACATTAAAAATTAATCACTTCACTTCAGCTCTGAAAAAGACCCTTATGAACTCGAACCGTTAACTCTGTTTCTCTCCAAATGGAGGCTGCCAGACCTGCTCAGGTTCATTTTCAAGCATTTTCTCTTGTTTTGTTTCCAGCTTGCCAAGTTCTGCAGTGTTTTGCTTGTGTCACCAGGTAGGCTGTTTCACTGGCTGCTGGCATTCCCCGCTTCATATTCGAAATGTACCCTGTCTACTTGAAGGTTATTTCACACTGTGATGTGACCTCCTGTATTAGGTACTGCTTCATGATAATTCAGGGGGTCGGTGGGGAGAATACTCGTTGCAAGAGGGGATGAGACGATGTGGAACAGGTCAAACTCATGGGATCAGCGTCTGTAACTGCTAGTGTTGAAGATAAAGACTACCCAGGACAAGTCAGATCCAAAAATCTGCCAAGGCGTTGGAATTGCCACCTCACTGGCTGGCCTGTGTGTCAAGAGGCAACGAAAAGACACAACAGGAGGCTTCAGAATGTCAACTAGTTGTTCGGATATGGAATGTGCTGCCAGACCTCACGGCAGAGGGAGAATATGTGAGAGTTTTTATAAAATAAACAGGAAGTGGAATGAAGGTCTGAAAGGGGAAAATGCAACATGTCATTAAGAAATGAGGACGTAGGAGACAGAGAGCGAGATAGACAGAGAGAGAGAGATAGAGGCAGAGAGAGGCATAGAGAGAGAGGGAGGGAGAAACGGTGGAGGGTGTTTTCAGAGAGGCTGAGAGAGACAGAGAGATAGAGAGACAGGCAGAGAGAAAGAGGTGGAGAGGGCTTTTGAGAGAATAGGACAGATATAAGCAGACAGAGAGAGAGAAAAAGTCAGAGACAGAGTAATCGACAAAAGTACAAACATAAACAGAGACAAACACTCATACACACACACACACACCCATAAACACAGATAGAGAAACTGACAGAGACATAAAAGGAGAAATATTGAGACAGATAGAAAGAGATAGGGGGAGAGACAGACAGAGACAGTTGAAGAGACAGAGTGACAGGGGCAGATTAATAGATAAACAGAGAACGCCACATACACAGGCAAGACTAACAGAGAGAATAGGAGGAGAAACAGAAAGAGAAATTGAACCAGAGAGCGAGAGAGAGAGAGAGCGAGAGATGTTTCAGAGAACTTCTATGACCAGTTGGACGAGTAATGGAAGGGGCAGGGAATAAGATAAGTTCTCGTTCAACAACATAACATGTAAGTGAGTTTCTAAATGTAGAAAGGGTGCAAGAAAATGACTCAGCCCCACACCCCTCAGAGGACGCTGACGAGACCAAATGAGCTCCGAGCATCATCTATCATTTCACTCCAGACAGATCGACAGTGATGGGTTTCATTCACAGGACAATTGTGAGACTCTCCTTATCTCTTCCATCTAACTCCATCTGCATATCCTGATATTCCTTTCTACATTGACATTCAATTGCCTTACCGTTGCTGAATCCCCCCACTATCAATATCCTATGGTTTATCATTGACCAGCACTAGCCATATAAGTGCTAAGGCTACAAAAGCAGGTCAGTGGCTGGGAATCCTGTGGCGAATAATCCACCTTTTGACTCCACAATGCGTGCCCACCATGTTCACGGCATGTTCAGGAGTTTGACGAAATACTCCCCCCTTGCCGTTCCCCCAACACGCAAGAAGCACGACACCATCCAGCACAAAGCAGCCTCGTTTAACTGGCACCCCTTCCACAAACATTCACTCCCTCCACCATCACGCACATAAGCAGCAGTGTATACCATCTACAAATGCACTGCATCATATCACCAAGTCTCCTTAGAGAGCACCTTCCAATCCCACGACCAATGCCACCTAGAAGGATAAGGGCATCAGGTAAATGGGAACTTCACCACCTGCAAGTGCCCCTCCATGTCATTCACCACAATTACTTGGAAATACATCTGCCGTGCCTTCACTGTCGCTGTGTCAAAGTCGAGGTACCCTCTCCCTAACAGCACTGTGGGTGCCCTTAACCACACGGATTGCATTCGTTTTAGGAGACGGCTCATGACAACCTTCTCAATGGACAATTATGGATGGGCAATGAATACTGGCCCACGAGCGATACCCACATCACATGGAGAAATAAAAAAAAAACGTGTTTATCTGGCTTCCCTTTAAATAATTTGAATCCATTCACCTCAACCACTACTTATGGCAGTGAGTTCCATATTCTCCCCAGTCTCTGGTTTCCTCATGATTTCCCCATTTGGGTTTATTAGTGACTGGCACGTATTCATGCCCCGATATTACCTACAATTGGAAACTCATTCTTCTCTAAGGCCTTACCAAATGTTTTATTAAGTTCAGTCCGCTTTCGGGTGAGCCCTCCGAGAGAAAAGAGTCCCAGCCTGTTAAATCTCTCCTGATATTTCCACATTGGAATGCCTCTCAGCAGCTGGGACGGAGTGACAGCTGACTGATGTGGGACAACAGGGGAATCTGGGGCTTCAGGATGACAGCAATCTAACGTCAACCCCTCGGGATCAGTCCAGCTATAAATTAATAGTTGGCACATAGCGCAGGATGTACGGGGTAGAAATGTTGACGTATAAGGGAACAGATGTTACCGTCTTTGGAAATAGCAGGGAAAGAGAACTTTGAACACTTTAAGCCTTCATAATGTAGAAATATTCTTGAGGCAAAAGAGGGGGTGAGAGAGCGAGACAGAGAGCACGAGCAAGACAGACAGCACAATGAGAAAGAGGGAGAGAGATGAGAGAGAAAGAATAAAAGAGAGAGTGTCAGGGAGAGAAAGCGAGGCATAGTGACAGAAAGCGCGACAGAGCTAGTGCAGAAAGAGATAGACAGAGATGAGATGGCGTTTGGAGCAAAGAGAGAGATGAGAAAGACAGAGAGAAACATGGAGCGAGGCAAGCAGACAGAGAGAGAAAGGCAGGGGCAGAAAGACAGACAGAGCAATAGATAAAAGCACAAATGTAAATATACACACACACACTCACATACACAAATACACACACACGCAGAGAGAGAAGGTGACAGAGAGAAAAAAAGGAGAAAGATTGAACTATTGAGACAGAGAGAAAGAGAGAGGGGGAGACAGACAGGGAGAGAGAGAAACACAGACAGAGACAGATGCAGAGAGACAGTGACAGACACAGAGTAATAGATGAACACAGAAATATACACACACACACACACACACCCAGAAACACAACATAAAGAGAAAGAGAAAGATAGATTAAGAGAGAGATGATTCAGGGAACACCTTTGTCCAGTTGGACGAGGAATCGAAGGGACATGGGACTAAAGTAAGATCTGGTTCATCAAGAGGACACATAATCCAGGATCTGACTGTAGAAAGGCTGCAGGAAATCGTGTTCCAAAATCCTCAGAGCGTGTTCACAAGGCCAAATGAGCTCTCAGCATCTATCATTCTAATCCAGCCAAATCGACAGTGATGATTTTTATTCATAGGCCACTTGTGAGACTCATCCCTAGCTCATTCATCTAACTCCATCAGCATGCTCTGCTATTCCTTTCTCCATTGACATTCAATGGCATTACCATCACTGAATACCCCACCATCAACATCCTGGGGGTTACCATTGACCACAAACTCAGCTGGACTAGCCACATAAATACAGTGACTACAAGAGGAGGTCGGAGGCCGGGAATCATGCGGCTAGTAATTCACCTCCTAACTCCCCAAAGCCGGTCCACAATCTACAGTGCACAAAGATAGGAGTGTGATGGAATATTGTCCACTTGCCTGGATGCGTGCAGCTCCCACAACACTCAAGAAGCTCGACACCGCCCAGGACAAAACAGCTCCGTTTGATAAGCACCCTATCCACAAACATTCACACCATCCACCACCAACGCACTGTAGCAGGATTGTTTACCATCTACAATATGCACTGCAAAAAATCACCAAGGCTCCTTAGACAGCACCTTCCAAACCCACGACCAACACCATCTAGAATGACAAGGGCAGCTAATAGATGGGACGATCACCACCTGGGCGTTTCCTTACAAGCCACTCGCCATCCAGAATTGCAAATATATCAGCCGGTCCTTCACTGTCCCTCTGCCAAAACCCTGGAACTCCCTCCCTAACACCGCTGTGGGTGCACCTCCGCCACATGGAAAAAATCTTGGAACTTCTTCCCGAACAGCACTGTGGGTGCACCTTTACTACACGGACAAAATCCGGGAACTTCCTCCCTAACATCACTGTGGGTGCACCTACACCACTCAGACAAAATCCTGGTACTTCCTCCCTAACAGCGCTGTGGGTGTACCTTTACCACATGGACTGCAGCTGTTCCAGAAAGCAGCTCACCAGCCCCTACTGAGGGGGCAATTAGGGATGGGGCTAGTTGGCGATGCCCACATCACCTGAATGGAAAAATAAATGCTCTTATCTGGTTTCACTTTAAATAGGTTGAATCCATTCCACTCAACCACAACCTGTGGCAGTGAGTTCCATATTCCCCCCACTCTCTGGTTTCCTCATGACTTCCCCGTCTGGATTTATTAGTGACTGACATGTATTTATGACCCGGTATTACCTACAAGTGGAAACATCTACTTGCCTAAGACCTTATCATATGTTTTATTAACCTAAGTTCTCTATCAGGCGAGCCCTCGGCCTTTCCCTTCTAAATAAGTGAGCCTCTGTCTGTTAAATTTCCCCAGACCTTTCTACATTGTAATGCCTCTCAGCGGCTGGGACGGAGTGAAAGCTGATGGATGTTGGAGAGCAGGAGAATCTGGGGCTTCAGGATAACAGCAATCTAACGTCAACACCACAAATTGTTGACATAGAATGTTGGATATATGGGGCAGAAATGTTGGCGTATAATGGAACAGGTAATATAATTTTTAACAATGGCACGGGTGGGGAACTTTGAACAATTTTTGCCTTCATAATGTAGAAATATTCTTGAGGCCACAGGGGGGGAGCGACAGCGAGACAAAGATAGCGAGTGTTCAAGAGACATAGTGAGGCGGAGGGAGATGAGAAAGAGAGAGAGGGAGACAGAGAGAGAGAAACAGACATAGACAAAGTTGAGAAAGAGAGAGGCAGACAAAGAGTCAGAGAGAGAGAGCGAGACAGAGAGAGAGAGAGATGAGAAAGAGAGAGAGGCAGGGACAGAGAGAGAGATAAGAAAGAGAGAGAAAGAAAGATTAGAAAGTGAGAGAGAGCGAGGCAGAGAGAGGGAGCAAGACAGAGCGAGCGAGAGAAAGAGAGGGAGCTCATATTCACCAGAAGGTTACCTAAAATGAAGAAACGTGAAATATGACATGGACAATTTGGTGGGTTTTATTTCGCTAATCAGAATAATTTAACAATTAATGGTTTCACAGAGGCATTTAATGTGTTTGAGAACTGATGTTGATGGGCAGAAACAGCTGTTTCTGAAGTAAGTGCGTCCCTCTTGAAATAAAGAGCACATGGCCTACACTCTGGGGAGGGAACGGGAGGGGAGTGGGGTTACCGGGAAATTCTACTTTCGTTGAAACAAGAAATCCCCATGGTAGAGATATTCAAAATTATGAGGGGCACCTATGGGGTAGATAGAAATAAACTTGCCCCCTTAGCAGAGTTGTGAATAATCAGGTGGCATATATTTAAGATAAGGGGCAGGATGGCTAGAGTGAAATTGAGGAAATTTATATCAGCCAGAGGGCGGTTGGAATCTGGACCACACTGCCTCGGGGTTGGTAGAGGCAGGAACCCTCACAACATTTAAGAAGTATTTAGATGAGGATCTGAAACACCATAGAATACAGGGTTTCGGCCCTAGTGCTGGATAGTAGGATTACAATAGTTAGGAACAATAGCAGAAAATGCAGCAAAAACTCAGCAGGTCCAACAGCATTTGTTGGGAATAAGAAAACAGAGTTTTGGAATAGATAGGTGCTTGGTGGCTGGCACAGACACGATGCGCCGAAGGGCCTGTTTCTGTGCTGCATCGCACTATGGCTATGACATTATGCCTCTATACGATTTGGTTAATCTTTGGAATTCTCTTACGCAGAGAGAGGTGGAGGCTGGGCTATTGAATTTACTCAATACTCACTGATGTGCAAGGGGCCATGAAGTATAGAGAGGAAAGTGGACGAGAGTCCGCAATGTGATCAACTATGACCTTGTTGAAAGGCTCGTCCTCTCGCTCTTTCTCATGTTCTGACGTGGATGATAAAAATAAAATGACAATTACTGATTACAAGGAACCACCGGGATCATGTTGTAAGTTTTCGGTAATTGTTTTTTGTCCCAGCAACTGCAGAGTTGCAGAAAAATTGCAACATCGGAATTTCAACACAGCAAAGGACAGCGTGGCTCAATATCCGCCGCCTGGCAGTTGTTCTGGTCCCTCACATTTTAAATTACAAACTAACAATTTAAATCAATGATCAAGGATATTTTTAGGATTTCATATTTTTATAGGCGGATGGTTATTTGTATTTTCAATGTCCTGCCAGAAGCGGAATCGCAAAGTTTATGTACATTTTCCCTTGAAAAGGGAAAACGGATAAGCATTTCAGTTTCAGTGAGGTATTGGAAAACGCAAGAGACAAACTAGTGACAGGCCACATTCAGAGAAAGGGGACAGGAGAGATAGGCCGAAAGATAAAAGGAGTGTAAAATGGGCATTAAAAAAAGAGGTTACAGAGTTGAGTGTTGAAGGCTGGAGAGGCATTTCATGAGGGGGTTGGGAAATGTAGGGGCGGGAGGAGGTTAAAGAGATAGGAAAGGAGGGGCAAACAGGGTATTGAACAGGAGGATGAGAATTGTCGGGGCTGGAGGAGGTTACAGAGATAGGGAGGGAGGGGGTGAGAGAGAGATTTGAACTGGAGGTTGAGAATTGTAGCGGCTGGAGGAGGTTACAGAGATAGGGAGGGAGGGGGTGAGGGAGGGATTTGAACAGGAGGTTGAGAATTGTAGGGGCTGGAGGAGGTTACAGAGATAGGGAGGGAGGGGGTGAGGGAGGGATTTGAACAGGAGGTTTAGAATTGTAGGGGCTGGAGGAGGTTACAAAGATAGGGATGGAGGGTGTGAGGGAGAGATTTGAACAGGAGGATGAGAATTGTAGCGGCTGGCGAAGGTTACAGAGATAGCGAAGGAGGGAGGTGAGTGGTCATGCAGGGATTTGTGTGTCTGCTTGTGTGTGCCTGAATGTGAGCGTATTTGTGAACGTGAGCGTGTGTGTTTGCGTGTGTGTGTGTTTGAGTGTGCGTGTCTTTGTGAGCGTATGTGTGTGTGTGTGTATTTGTGTGCGAGTGTGTGTGTGTGTGGCTGTGTGTAAGTTTGTGTGCCTGTGTGTGTGTCAGTGTGAGATGCTGAGAGTGAGTAAGAAACCTCAGACTGCGCGCAAGGCAGAATTGATCTCCCTTGCCCCGCAACAAACTCAGTCAGATTCTCGCACTCGCTCCCCCTGCCGCGCCCGCCACTACACACGCACACACACACTGACACACAAACACACAGACACTCAATTCTTCATGCTCACCCCCCATACCCGCTTAGTCTTTCACACTCGCTCCCACACACACTAAGTGTCTCGCACTCCCTCCCAACACACACTTAGTCTCTTGAACTTATCCCCACATATACTCATTCGCTCACACTCCACCCACACACACTCAGTCATTCGCAACAACCCCCATACAAATTCTGTCCCTTGCACTCCACCACACACACACTCAGTCTCTCGTATTACCCCACGCACACACTCATTCCACCGCATGCACCCCGACACAGACTCAGTCTCTCGCACACCGCACAAGCTTACGCAGTCCCTCACAATCACCCCCACACATACTCAGTCTCTCGCATTCTCCGCCATATACACACAGTCACGCACTCACATCCACACACAATCAGGCCCTCGCACTCCCCCACACATACTCACTCTCTCGTATTCCCTCCCACTCATACTCAGTCAGTCACAATCAACCGCACACACGCTCAGACCTGCACACTCGCTCCACACATACTCAGTCTCACGCATACACCCAAACAGGCTCAGTCTCTCGCACTCCACCCCCACATACTCAGTCCCTCGAACTAACCCCCACAAACACTCAGTTTCTTGCACTCAGCTCCTCAAACACTCAATCCCTCCCACTCCCCCTACATATACTCAGTCCCTCGCAATCACCCCCACACATACCAAACCAGTCGGATACGCCCCCCACACATACTCAGCTCCTTGCATTCCCCCACACAAGCTCAGAACCTCGCACTCACCCTAATATGATCAGGCTTCGCACACACACCCAAACACACAAAGTCTCTCGCACTCTCCCCGACACACACCCAGTCCCTTGCTCTCACCACCACACACACCCAGCCCCTTGTTCCCACCACCGCACACACTCAGTCCCTCGCAATCACCCCACACATAATCAGTCTCTCACACTCCCTCCCATACATATTCAGTCTCTTGCACTCCCTCACACACATACTAATACTATCGCACTCACCCCAACACACACTCAGTCTCTCACACTCCCTCCCACACATATTCAGCCTCTTGCACTCTCCCACTCTCATACTAATACTATCGCACTCACCCCGACACACACTCAGTCTCTCACACTCTCTCCCACACATATTCAGCCTCTTGCACTCTCCCACTCTCATACTAATACTATCGCACTCACCCCGACACACACTCAGTCTCTCACACTCACCACCGATACAGACCCAGTCCCTTGCTCTCACCACCATACACACTCAGTCCCTCACAACCTCCCCCACACAAACTCTAACCCTCGCACTCCCCCCCACACATACACTGTCCCTCACACTCCCCCCACACTTAATCAGTCTCTCGCACTTCCTCCCACACATATGCAGCCTCCCGCACTCCCCCAACAACACACTCAGTCTCTTGCACTCCCCTACACACACTCATTACATCACACTCACTCCCAAACACACTCAGTCTCTCACACTCACCACCGACACAGACCCAGTCCCTCACTCTCACCACCTCACACACTCAGTCCCTCCCACTCCCCCCAAACATACACTGTCCCGCACACTCACCCCACAAATAATCGGTCCCTCGCACCCCCCTCCCCAACACATACTCTGTCCCTCTCACTCCCCCGACACATAATCATTCCATCGCGCGTACCCCTCATCATAATCAGTCTCTTGCACACACTCCCACAAATACTCAACCTCTCACACTCTCCACAAACCCTCTCAGTCCATCGTAGTCACCCCCTCACACACACAGCTCCTGGCACTCTCCTCACACATTCTCAGTCTCTCACACTCACATCCACAAACAATCAGTCCCTCGCACTCCCCTCACACATACTCAGTCACACACAATCCCTCCCTACACATGCTCAGACACTCGCAATCACCCACACACACTCTCTTCCTCGCACTCTCCCCACACAAAGTCAGCCTCTCACATTCCCTCCCATACATACTCAGACCTTCACACTTCTCCTCACACATAATCAGTACATCGCACATCCCCACTAACATAATCCGTCCCTTGCACACACACCCACAAACACTCAGGTTCTTGCATTCTCCCCAAACACACGCAGTCTCTCGCACTCACCTCCACGCACACTCATTCCCACGCACTTCCCTTACATATACTTAATTCTCCTGCCCTCCCTCCCACACATACTCAATCACTCACAATCACCCCCCACACACAAACCCAGTCTCTCGCACTCACCTCCATGCACACTGAGTCCCCCGCACTTCCCTCACATATACTCAGTCTCTCACGCTCCCTCCCACACATACTCAGTCACTCTCAAACACCCCCCCACACACACACTCTGTCTATCGCACTTCCCCACACATGACCATTCTTTCATATTCCCCCACACACAGTGAGTCGCTCACAGTCACCCACAGAAAATCAGACTCTGTCACTCACACCTACAATACTCAGTCTCCCGCACACCCCGCCCCCCGCCTCCCACCACCACATACTCAGCCGCTCGCACTCCCCCCAACACACTCACGCCCTGGCACTCACGCAACACACTCAGACCATCGCACTCGCCAACTCAAACTCACTCCCTCCCAATCACCCCACAAACACTCTGTGCCTCACACTATCCCCCTAACATTATCACTCTCTCGCACTCACCATCACACACACTCAGACCCTGCAATCACCCCGACACATGCTCAACCACTCGCACTCCCCCTCCACACACATACACACTCCCACACACTCCACCACCCACACAAAATGAATCCCTCCCACTCCGCCCTAACGTAATCAGTAACTCGCACACACACCCACACACATTCAGTCTCTCACACTCACCCCTAAAATACTCAGTCCCTCGCATTCACCTCGACACATACTCAGTCCCTCACACTCACCCCCACACACACTCGGTCCATCAAACTCAACCAACACATACTCATTCCCTCACACTCACCCCCAAACACACTCGGTCCCTCGCACTCACCCCACACATACTCAGTCCCTCGCACTCCCCCACACATATACTCAGCCTCTCACACGCCGCCGTACGCCCTCAGTCCCCCATACACACCCACACAGTCAGTTTTTTGCACTCACTGCACACCTCCAGTCTCTCGCACACCCCCCCCCCCACCCCTACCACATACACTAACCCTCTCCATCCACCTCAAAACCTCAGTCCGTCGCACTCCCACCCAAACATACTCTGTCCCTCGCAAATCCCCACACATGCTCAGCCTCTGGCAGCCCCGCCTCACACCCTCAATCTCTCGCACTACCCCCACACACCTATTTTATCACCCCTCCCTCAAACACTCAGCCTATCGCAAACCGCCAGCCCCTCAGTCTCTCGCACCACTCCCGCCCACCCCCCCCCCCCTCCCCCCACACACACACACACACACACACACAGAGGCGCCTCAAACGCGGGAGACAAACAGTCTCTGATTGGAGGAACAGTTCCATGCAACATCTTCCATTCAAAATCATCTGTTTTTCTGAATTTTGAAAAGTGCCTCCAGGGGCCACATGGAGGGGCTTTGGGGGTACGCAGACGTCCCAGGGGATGCATGTTGAAGAAGCTGATTTAAAGGGGACATATCTGACTGCGTGTCTCTTGCCATTACTTCCGTTGTCGGATATCTTTCATGGGTTGTGGGCGTCGCTGACAATTCAACGTTCACTGCCCATCCCTGAATGGCCCTGAACTTATTGGCTTTTTAGGCCGTGACGGAGAGCGGTTAAGAGTCAGCCAGTCTGGAGTCGCATGTAGGTGGACTAGACAAGGATGGGTGGTGGGAATCTGCAACTCGCTGCCTGAAAGGGCGGTTGAGTCAGAAACTCTCGCAACGTTTAAGAAGTATTTAGATATTCACTTGCATTGCCATGGCTCCCAAGGCTTTGGACCAAGCGCTGGAAAGTGGGATTAATGTGGTCCGATCTTTGTTGGCTAGCGCGGACACAATGGGCAGAATGGCCTTTCTCTGTATTGTAAACGTCTATAAGTCTATGGGGCAGATTTCCCTCTCCAAAGGACATCAGTGAAGTAGGTGGGCTACTCATGGCAATCGATTGGACAGTTCTGCTTTCAATTCGAGATTTATTATTTGAAGTTAAATTCCATCCCCCCTCATGGTGGGATTTTCCCCCATTCCCCAGAGCCCCATTCCCTTGGACCTCAGGAATCCTTTTTTTTTATTCGTGCATGGGTGTGAGCTTCGCTGGCTATGCCAGCATTTATTGTCCATGCCTTGTTGTCCTTGAGAAGGTGCTGTTGAGCTGCTTTCTTGAAATGCTGCAGTCCATGTGGTTTTGGTACACCCACAGTGCTGTTAGGGAGGAGGTTCCTGGATTTTGACCCAGTGAAAGTGAGGGAACGGCTGATGTATTTCCAAGTCGGGATGGTGAGTGGCTTGGAGGGGAACTTCCAGATGATGCTGTTCCAATGTATCTGCTGCCCTCTTACTGCTAGATAGTAGTGATCGTGGTTTTGGAAGGTGTTGGTGAAATCCTGCACTGCATCTTGTTGATGGCACACACTGCTGCTACTGTGCGTCGGTGGCGAAAGGAGTGAATGGTTTTTGATGGGAAATAGCATGCCAATAAATTGGGGCTGCTTTGTCCACGATGGTGTCGAGCTTCTTGTGCGTTGTGGGAGCTGCACTCATCCAGGATAGTGGGAAGTATTCCATCACACTCCTGAATTGTGTCTGGTAGAGGGTGGACAGGATTTGGGGGTCAGGGGGTGAGTTACTCGTCGCAGGATTCCTAGACTCTGACCTGTTCTTATAGCCAGAGTATTTATATGGCTATTCCAATACTGTTTCCGGTCAATGTTAACACCCAGGACGTTGATAGTGCACGATTCACTACTGGTAATGTCATTGAATGTCAAGGGACAAAGACTGGTTTCTCGCTTGTCGGAGATGTACACTACCTGATACTTGTTTGGGAAGAATGCTACTTGCCACTTGTCAGCCGAAGCCGGGATATTGTCCAGGTATTTCTGCATTTGGGTATGGACTGCTTCATTAGCACTCTGACACAATCTACTCCCCAACTGAATATTCTTTAGCGCCTTTATAAGAGCCCCTCGCACAATGAGTGAGGAGATTGGTTGCATGTTACATCCTTTGTGACTGAAAGCGGAGTATAATGCTACACTTGGGGTTTAGCTTTGGGGAACCTTCAGTCACATTGTTGATATTTGCTCATGGAAAATTACTACACATTGATATCATGATGTAGACAGTGAGATAGATTCCAAATTGCTTTTATTCAAAATGAAATGTCGAGTGATAAACCACATATTTGCAGCAATTATTTATTTTTACTGCATTTCACTCTGTTCCCAGGATAGATATAATCCAAAGCAGGACAATAGCGCCGACACATAAAACGTTTGGGAATGAATCGGATGTTCCATTAAAATCTAGAAGAGAGGGGAGAATATTAATCTGTAATTCTCACACAATTTGGAAAAGACGAGTAGCGGCTCCTTGACCCCATTGTCCCCTCCATATGTTTGCAACCTGCACCACATAATACAATTCTTGAACCCCGCTCAAAATCTCTCAATGCCCCATCACAAGCCCACCTAAATCTGTAGCCTCCTCCAGCCCTCATAATTATCATCCCTATATTCAAACACCATCATAACCCCTCGCCTTCTATTACATATCTCTGAAACATTCCCGGCCCCGACAATTCTCAATCTCCTATTCAAATCCCTCCATAGCCCCTTACTCAATGCCTCTCTATTTCTGTAACCTACTCCAAAACCTGCAATTCTCACTCATCTTTTCAAAACCCTCCATGGCCCATCGCACCCTCCCTTCCTATCTCTGTATCCTTCTCCAGCCCCTAAAATTCTCACTCCCTTGTTCCAATTCTTCTATGGCCTTTGCTCCCTCTCTCCCTATCTCTGTAGTTTCCTCCAACCCGTCCAATTCACACCCTCCAGTTCAAATCGCTCCATGGCACTCCTACCCCCTCCCTCCCTCGATGTGTAAGGTCCTCCAGCCCCTATCATTCTCATGCTCATGATCAAATATCATCATAGCCCCTCGCCCCCTCCCTCCCTATCTCTGTAACATTCTCCAGCCCCTACAATGATCATCCTCTTGTCCTAATCCCTTCCAGGTCCCTCGCCCCCTCGCTCCTTAACTCAGTAACCTCTTTCAGACACTAAAATTCTCATACTCATGTTCAAATGCGACAATTACCCTTCGCCTCCCTCCCTTTTTATCTCTGTAACCTCCGTCAGCCAATAAAATTCTCATCCTCCTGTTCAAATCCCTCCATCAGCCCCTCCCTCTATATCTCTGTAACCTGCTCCTACCCCTACAATTCTCATCCTGTTCAAATCCCTATGCCCCACCCTCACTCTCTATGTAACCTCATCCAGCCCGTGTAATTCTCATCCTCATGTTCAAATATCAGCATAGCACATCGCCCCATCCCTCCTTATCTCTGTAACCTTCTCCAGCCCCAACAATTCTCATCCTCCTGTTCTAATCCCTAACTGGCCCCTCCCTCCCCATCCCTGTAACCTCCTCCAGCCTCTAAAATTCTCATCCTTCATACGGACATTCGAATATGGAGCAGGAGTAGGCCCCTTGGCCCCTCGGGCCTTTTCTGCCATTCAATAAAATTATGGCTGACTTGATTGTCACCTCCCGCCTACTTCCGATAACTTTTCACCCCATTAGGTTCCAAGAATCTATCCAGCTCCAAATTTAAAATATTCAAACGCTTTGCTTCTACCGCCTTTTGAGGAAGAGATTTCCAAAGTCTCACGATGCTCAGATAAAATATTCGACTAATCTCTGTCTTCAATGGGCCACCCCATATTTTTAAACAGTGACACCTAGTTTTAGATTCTCCCTCAAGAGGAAACATCCTCTCCACATCCACCCTCTCAAGTCCCCTCAGGATCCTAAAGATTTCAATCCAATCGGCTCTTACTCTTCTAAACTCCAGTGGATATAAGCCTAACCTGTCCAGCCTTTCTTCATAAGACAACCCGCCGATACCTGGCATTAGACTGGTAAACATCCTCTGAATCTATTGCATTTTCATTCTTTCTTAAATAAGGAGACCAATACTCCACACAGTATTCCAGGTCCAATACCTACATGGCCCCTCGTCCTCCTCCCTATCGCTGTAGTCTCCTCTAACCCCGACAATTCTCATCTTCCTGTTCAAATCCCCCCTCACACCCTCGCTCCCTATCTCTGTAACTTCCTCTATCCACTACAATTCTCATCATCTTGTTCAAATCCCTTCCTCGCCCCCTCCTTCCCGATGTATGCAACTTCCCCCAGCCCCTCCAATTCTCATCCTCCTATTCTAATCTCTCTCACGGTCCCTCCCTCCCTATCTCTGTAACGTCCTCCAGCCGCTACAATTCTCATCCTCCTGTTCAAAGCACTGCATGGCCCCTCACTCACTCCCTCCCTATCCCTGTAACCACCCCCAGCTCCTAAAGTGCTCAACCTCCTGTTCATGTCTCTCAATGGACCCTCGCCCCCTCCCAATCTCTCCAACCTCCTCCAAATACATATCTCGTCCTACTGTATATTCCCTGCATAGCGCTTCAACCCTCACTCTCTCTCTAACCTTGTTCAAAGCAGGTTGGTTTTGGTCAAAGAGATGTTTTTGGAGGAGAATCTTAAAGGAGAAGAGATATTGTGGGGATGTAGGGCGTAGGTTGAGTGGATGCACGCTGGTGTGTGTGGGGGTAGTGAATAGAGAAAGAGAGGTTTAGAGAGTGAATTCAAGAGCAGAGGGCCCCCGGTCTTATGGCTTGGCTGCTAATGCTGCAGTGATGAAACTCCTGGGATTTTCAAGAGGCCAGGATTGAATAACGGAACATGGGAAATAGGAACGGAGTAGATGTTTCAACTTGTTCCGCCATTCAATAAGATGATGGCTGATCTTCTTGTGTTTCAATTTCCACATCCCCATCGCCTCTCCGATAATCTCTTATTCCTTAGCCTGACAAGAGTCTATCTACTTCTGCCTTCAAACTATTAAATGACACCACCTCCACCGTCTTCAGACGCATAGAGTTCCAAAGTCGCACAGCCCTCTGAGAGAAAAGTATACTTCTCATCTCTGTCCTGGAAGGGTGAGCCCTGATCTTAAAATAGTGCAGCCTAATGCAGGACTCACCCATAAGAGGAAATATCCCTTCCACGCCCACCTTGCCAAGGCCGTTCAGGACCTTGTACGCTTCCAACGAATCACCTCTCACTGTTCTAATCTCCAGTGCAAACAAGGCCAGTCTATCCAACATTTCCTCAGGAGACAACCCACCCATTTCAGGTGGAAATCTAGGAAAATTACTCTGAGACACGTCCAATGTCCTTCCTACAATAAGGAGAACAAAGCTGCACAGTGCATATTGAAGGATTATAGTGACCGTGGAGGGGTGATGGAGAAGGGATGGGCCGAGGTGTCTTGTATGGATTTGTACGGGAGGACGAGGATTAAGAAGTGAGCCTTGGACATAGGGATGTGTCGAGAGCCCATGTAGAGACATGTAAAGGGGAGTTCGTATTTTAGGTTCCTGCGGGAGGGTTCAGGGTCAGGTTGAGGCATTTGAAAAGAAGGATTATCATTTCAAGGTTGCGCCGTTGCGGGCGGCAATTTAGGACAGTGAGCTCAGAGTGTGAAGACAGCAGCGGGACTCAGTGCGTGTGAGGACGTAGGGCGGCAGGCATATTGGAACAGCTTGGGGCTACAGGGGGTAGATGATTGGAGTCCAAATACAATCGTGCTGGAATTATCAATTCCAGAGGCAACAACAATGCATAGATGATTGTTTCAGGTTCAGATGAGCTAAGACAGTGGGAATCGAGTGATGTTATAGAGGTGGAAATTGGCAGCATTCGCACTGGCGTTATGTCTCGGCAAATGATTAGCAGACGCATTGCAACACCACCATCTGCAAGTTCCTGTCCAAGTCACACACTATCCTTCCTGGGAAGGACATCATCATTCGTTCACTGTAGCAGGATTTTTCTAATTTATAATCATTCACGGGATGTGGGCTTCACTGGCTGTGCCAGCATTTATTGCCCATCCCTAGTTGTTCTTGAGAAATTGGTGATGAGCTGCCTTCTTGAGCCGCTGCCGTTCCTGTGGCGCAGGTGAACCCACAGTGCTCTTCTGGAGGGAGTTCCAGGATTTTCACCCAGTGACAGTGAAGGAGCAGCTATTTATTTCCAAACCAGGATGATGCGTGCCTTGGAAGGAAACATCCAGTTGGTGCTGTTCCCATGTTTCTATTATCGTTGTCCTTCTAGATGGTGGTGGTCGTGGTTTTGGAATGTGCCCTTTAAAGAACCTTGGCGAGCTGCTGCATAGCATCTTATAGATGGTACGCACTGCTGCCAATCTTCTTCAGTGATGGGGGGAGAGAATGTTTGTGGATGGGGTGCCAATAAAGCGGGGCTGCTTTATCCTGGACGATGTCGAGCTTCCTGAGTGTTGTGGGAGCTGCACTAATCCAGGCAAGTGCAGAGTATGCCATCAGACTCCTGAATTGTGCATTTTAGATTGGACACAGGCTTTGGGGAGTCAGGAGGTGAGTTACTCGTTGCGGGATCCCCAGCCTCTGACCTGCTCTTGTTGCTACATGATATATATGGCTGGTCCAGTTCAGTCTCTGGTCAATGGTGACCCACCAGGCTCAAAACCCCTGGACTCCCTCCAGAACAGCCCGGTGTTCTACACTGCTGCGGTTCAAGAAGGCAGCTCATCACCACCTTCTAAATGGCCAATTCAGGAGAAGCATTGAATGCTCGGCCCAGCCAGAGATGCACCAAACCCATGAACGAATGAGAGGAAATGTGTTTGAAATCTCGTCCCTGGGTCAAACATGACACCGAGGAGTTGACCATTCTGTTCCAGTGTCTGAACAATTGGGAGGGAGAGCGACTGAGTCACCGGCTTTGGACTTAAGTTCGGAATGGCGATCGAAGACAAAGCTTTCAAGTTATGCCACATTCAATAAGAGGATGTCTATGCTCATTCAGCACTGAAAGTCCGAGAAAGATTGTGACAATTGAGAGATGATGGAATTGTGCATAGAGGTGGTGGGGAGAGAGCTGGATATTGCCAGCATAGATGCGTAAACTGACATTGTGATTTCGACTGGCCCCTCCGGGGTTTATTAAATGTCACTCACCTGTCACAGTTACCTGCACCGCTTCGCTGGGGGGTGAGTAATATGCCGTCTGCCTCACTCTCCTGGAATAGCCGCAGTTGAAGCTCCATTTCCCGGCACTGATCAAGTCATTGACGATGAACGATGCCGACGGCACAGAGCCGGATACATGTATTGTTCCCCTCGTTTCACCATCGCGGTAGAAGTAGAATAGGCCACCGGAGTTCAGAATGGCGCCTGTGCAGGTCAGTCGAATGAGCGTCCCACTGCTGACCACACCAAAAGGCGGCTGGACAGAAATTGTGGCCCTGGGCAGCTCATCTGAAATTAAATAGGCGCACTAAATAGGAATAGTCCACAGCACACACTGGGAGACTGACTGAGTCAGGTATTGATGCACCAGGAGAAAGGCCTGCAGTGTGGGTCGGCGTGGGGTTATTTTGCAACTATCACCTGGGACTCAGCATTGTCTGCAGGCACCTCAACTCGCTAATTCAGATCAAAACACCCCTCCGTCAAAACAGAAAGGCTTCTGCACGGGAAGGAGTAAATGCATATGCTAAAGGATTTCAGCTCCACAATCCAGTCCGACACTGCCCCCGCTGCCAGTACAGAGTGATTGCTGCACTGTCGGGGGTAAATGGATATCGTCTCTTTTTTGAGCTCGATAAACCAGGCAGATACTCCTCCCGGTGCCAGTACTGAGGGAGTGCTGCACTGTCAGAGGGAGATGTATATACTCTAGGATTTGAGCTCCATAATCCAGGCCGACACTCACACGGTGCCAGTACTGAGGGAGTGCTGCACTGTCCGAGGGAGATGTATTTACTCTTGGACTTGTGCTCCTTAATCCACCGTTAAATGAGATCATGGTTGATCTTCCAGTGTTTCGATTTTCACATTCCCACGTATCCCCGATAGTCTTTGATTCCCTTGCCGAACAAGAACCTATCTACCTCCGCTTTACAATATTCAATGACCCCGCCTCCACCACCTTCTGAGGCGGAGAGTTCCAAATTCGCATCATCCACTGAGAGAGAAAAAATCTCCACATCTCTGTCCTAAAAGGGCGACGCCTAATTTGAAAACAGTGCCCCCTCGTTCCGGACTCACCCACAAGAGGAAACATCCTTTCCACCTCCACTTTGTCCTGACCGTTCAGGATCTTGTATATTTCAATCAAATCACCCCTCACTCTTCTAAACACCAACAAGGCCAGTCTGTCCAGCCTTTCCTCATAAGACAACCCACTCATTCCAGGTATCAATGTAGTAAACCTCCCTTGAAACGACTGCAATGCATTTACATCCTTCCTTATCTAAGGAGCCCAAAGAGCAGGGAAAGGCAACTCTTCAGAATGGCCAGCCAGAGACAGGATTTGACCCTGACTGAGACAACGGAGGCGATTGATTCAGAGACGAAACTTCCTTCTGACCGCAACATTGGAAACTCAGTAAGAAGTGAACATCTTGACACCACGCACTTCCTTAAGTGAGGCAGCGCACAGATCATCGTCCTACTCACTCCGGTGCTGGAAAAGCTGTTTAGGGACCTAAGATGGCAACTGCAGGGAGTCGGCAAAGGACTAAGGGCTCGTCTTATCTGCTATCACAATGTCAAATGGGAGTGGAATGATCAATGGCTACATGGTAACAGCAGGGACAGGAGCGTGCAGCCCCCAGCTGCCGAAAAGCATAAAGATGGAGCAGAACCACCACGTCCCCTCCCGCTCTTGCTCTCCACTCTGTAGCCAGTGGATGCGGGGGGCGGGGGAGAGTGGGGTGGGGCGGAAGGATGCCGGCCAGAACCTGTTGGCATCAAACCCCGTTACACTCCTCTGAGAATTTTGTGATGCTTCAACCGGGAAGCCTGACCCCCGGCCCTATTTTACTGGGTGTTCCTCACAGGGCAGCCCGTGTCAGCCTTGGAATCAGCCTGGTGAAGTTCCTTTGCAAACCCCTCGGGCATCTATATCATTTTATCAAGCAAGTAGACCGAGGCTGTGGACCAGCACCTCCTGGCGTTTCCCCTAGGCTTGCCAGCTCCTCTTACCTAATTACATGTTGTTGACTAGTCAAGTGCCCCATCCCGTGTTGCCCCAGAATTATGTTAGGTGGAGGGTGAATGATGATAGGACCCTCGCCCCTGTGTCCCTGGGCGCTAAAAAGAGTATTGTCGTTTCTTGGAATGCAATGCCAAAGACATGATTTGTCACTTCCTGAGTTCAGACTGGTGACTGATTCAGGCGTGGAAACCGAGTTTTCTGCCGCATGGGAAGAGAGTGCTGATTGGCTGGCAAGTAGCGCTGCCTTGGAGAATGTACCATTGATGATGAGTGACACTTAACTGCCAAGCATTGTTGTCTACTTCCCATTGTTACTAATTACCTCTACCAATATGGATTCAACAACTTCCGATCCAAGATCATTTCTCGTTTGGCACTTATTCCATTTCACACTAACAAAGCTACCCCACCACCCTTTCCTCCCTGCCTGTCCTTTCAAAAAGCCTTATACCCCTGAATATATATTTCCCAGCTTTGACCTCCTTGTAATAGCCTCTGTAATGGCTATAAGATCATACCCATTAACTTCTACTCGTGCCAATAATTCATTTATTAGCTTCTGACTGCTGCGTGCATTTAAGTAAAGAGCCACTAATTTTGCCTTTTTATGCGTCAAAGATACATTGAATAACACAAGGCTCACCGGTCACATTGAACTCCACGAAGTCGCTACGCGGGGACACGTAAACTTTCCCTAGCACCGTCTTCACCACGTTGCAGCTGTACGCTCCGCCATCCATTGGCTCCAGCTCCTTGATGGTGAAGATGACGGTCCGCACGGACTCTGAGGTGTTTTGCGTGTCGATGATAAGCCCGTCACGTTCCCTGTACAAGCGGGAGAGGCGGCTTGGGTAGCAGGTGGTGCAGTTAATGTGAACCTGATCCCCCACCGAGAGCACCCCGGAGGCCGGCTCCACGGAGACTGAGGGCTTTGGAAGCTCATCTGTAAGAAATGGGGCGCAAGGAGCAAACAAGTATGGCTGAAAAAAGAGACACGTCGGAGCTTTTCATCAGGACACTTTGCAAGAATATCAATATAAGATGCTGGACAAAACAACAATTTCTACCGCATGCGAAGAGAGTGCTGATCAGCTGGCAGGTTTGCACTGCCATGGAGAATGTACCACTGATGATGACTGACAGTTAGCTGGCTAGCATTGTTGTATTCTACCCCTTCTTATAACTTATCTCCACCGACAAGGATTTGACATCTTCCGACCCAAGATCATTTATTTCTAGCGCTTTTTGTGAAAATAAGGACAACATTGTGAAACGAAGCGCGAAGCGGCAATGGGACCCGGTTCTGGGCTCACGTCGATCAGTCCAGACTTGAGCTCAGAGCCCAACTGACTGCGCAACTCAAAGCCGGGCGAAAAATTCCAACTTTTAGAGTTTGCGGGCTCAAAATTTGTGCTAATCGGCTGCTATGGGCTGCACGCTAATATTTCAGCTCTTGCTTTCCACTCTTTGGCTATGGCAACCCCAAGTTGACATAGCGATTCACGCATTAAATGACGCGTCACACCTGCGGTGCTACATGCCAGCTCTTCTTATGGTCACATAAACAGCTTGCGTCTCTTTCTCCGGCGTGAGGTGATGAATTAGAGGAACTGAGGTTCCCCTGCTCATTGCGAGGGAATGGAGTAGTGGTATTGTCGATAGACAAATAATCCAAAGACCCAGGGTAATACTCTTAGGGCTTGGGTTCCAATTCGGCCACCATCTCGAATCAAAAGTCCAGCGATGACCGTGAGAAAATTCTCGTAAAATCACATCTGGGTTCACTAATGTCCTTTAGTGAAGTAAATCTGTCGCCCTTGTCTGCTCCGCCCTCCATGTGAGTCTGGATCCCGATTTAGACTCTTAAATGCCCGCTGAACAAGGGCAATTAGGGATGGGTGATAAATGCTGGCCGAGCCGGCGATGACCACACCCAATAATCTAATTAAAAATAAGCGATTCTCAAAGTTTCTCCCTCTCAGTCAGGGTGTTGTTGAGTCTCCCTTACCTGCTACATTGAACTGCACCGGGTCGCTGATTGGCGAATAGGCCCAGGTCAGGTTCCTCTCGTAGAATTTTTGGTATTTGCAGGTGTAGGAGTTCTTCCCTTTCGATGGTAATGCTGCAGTGACCTTGAAGGCGGCGGTATAGTCCACTTCGTTCGCGGCCGAGACTCTGTCTTTGAAACCCTTGTACAGTTCAACATTGCAGCGGGTGAGAGGGAAATGACAGACGAGTGTATAATCTTCTCCCAGTAGAATAACACTCGATGGCGGATCCAGAGACAGGATGGGTTTGGGTAAGGAAGCTGATGAATAAACAATATATCAGTCACGGCAGGTTTGATACAATCATTCTTATTGGTGCTCCACAATGAACCCGCTCCCCTGCGTCCCACACACTCATTTACGCCCGCCGGACAATGTTGAGGCCGCCACCTAGCAGGACATAACCCAGGTTGGGTGTTATCCTTATTTAATTGTTTCATTTGTTCATGGGGTGTGGGCGTCGCTGGTTGGGCCATCCCTAATTTACTCATGAGGAGGTGGTGGCGGGCTGCCTTCTTGAAACGCTACAGTCCCTGTGGTGTAGATACAACCATAGTGCTGTTAGGGAGGAAGTTCCAGGATTTTGGCCCTGTGATGCAGGTACACCCATGGCGTTGTTAGGCAGACAGTCCCAGCATTATGTCCGTGTGGTCTAGGCAGACCCACCACGCTGTTAGGGAGGAAGTTCCAGGATTTTGCCCCTGTGGTGTAGGTACCCCCACGGCACAAATAGGGAGAGATTTCCAGGATATTGAACATTGGGGTAGGTACAGCCACAGTGCTGTTAGGAAGGGTGTTCTAGGATTTTGATCCAGCGACAGTGAAGGAATAGCGATATATTTTGAAGTCAGGATGAAGAGTGTCTTGGAAGGGAACTTCCAGGTGGTGGTGTTCCCTGCGTCTGCTGCCTTTGTCCTTCAAAATGGTAGCGGCCTTGGGTTTCTAGGGTGCTGTCGAAAGAGCCTTGGTGTGTTGCTGCAGTGAATCTTGTAGATGGTACACACTGCTGCTACTGTGTGTTGGTGGTGGAGGGCGTGAATGTTTATGGACGGTGTGCTATGTGCTCTATTCCTGCTCCTATTTCTCATTTACGTATTAGTACTTCAACTCCGCCCTCTAGTCACGAATCCATGTTTAATGTTGTCGAGTCGCCTGATTCCCCACCCTCTAGTTGCACCAAATTGCATAGGACATGACGCTTGTTAACTAAACATAAACACACTTTACATCGAAAATATTTGCTAATTATTGTAAATGTTAAACAATAAACTATCTGACGACGTTGCAAACATGAATACAAAATGTTTAATGATATCGATTCTATTATAATTGTGCAGTTGGAGGGGTAATTGTGCAGCCTGTACCCAATCCTATCCCTCCCGCAGTTCCACGAACACATCAGTCTGTTGGGGGGCATTTATGGCTGATATAGCAGGTTACTTAGAAATTCACACTTGATCAGGAAGAGCTCCCATGGCTTTTTAAAGGGGAAATCATGTTTTACCAACATACAAGAGGATTTTTTGGTGTAGTAACTCGCAAGTTGGATAAAGGGGCCATGTGGGGGGAACTTTAATTCCCAAAAGCCATTTGATGAGGTGTCCTATCAGATATTGCTGTTTGTGATTGGCCAGTGGGAATTGGCCGCATTCTGCACTGAATGTGAACATACACAGGAGAGCCTTAGACTCATTGAATTACTCACCGCGCTGAGCTCCAAGCGACACCACTGCAATGCACCGCATGGAAATGGAAGCAGATCAGTAAAGACATTGGTTAGTAGGTTGCACTGGAAACGTTGCTGCACAGGCATTGCTGTAAAATCACAGGGCAGAAATTGCAAATTATAACTGCTGAAATTTCTACAGGAACAGATCGGTGGGGGTGGGGGCGGGGGGAACATTTCATTTTGATTCAGATGCAAATTTTTTTAGGTGGAACCAGTTGCCTGAAAGCAGGAAGAAGATCCGATGGGAACATTGGAAAGGGCAGTGGGATAAATAATAAAGGGAGGCAGAGGGGAATACGGCATGACAGTGGGGGTGAGAAAGGGATATGAACAGGAGGATGAGGACTGTAGGGGCTGGAGGAGGATACAGAGATAGGGAGGGTGGGGGTGAGGGAGGGATTTGTACAGGAGGATTAGGATTATAAGGGCAGGAGGAGGTTACAGACATGGGGAGGGAGGGGGTGATGGAGGGGTTTGAACAGGAGGATGAGGATTTTAGGGACTGGAGGGGGTTACAGAGAAAGGGAGGGAGGGGGTGAGGGAGGAATTTGAACAGGAGGATGAGGGCTGTAGGGGATGGAGGGTGTTACAGAGATGTGTAGAGGGGGAGGGTGAGGGAGGGATGTGAACAGGGGAATGAGGATTGTAGGGGATGGAGGGGGTTACAGAGATAGGGAGCGAGGGGGTGAGGGAGGGATTGGAACAGGAGGAGGAGGATTGTAGGTGATGGAGGGGGTTACAGAGATACTGATGGGGTTTAATCTGAAGGAAATTGTTTTAAATTCGATGTGCAGGTCAGGGGAATCAGAGCTATCGCCGAGCTAAAAGGAAAGATTTGGAGTTGAAAGTTTTGAGGAGCGGAGCATTGGGGTGAGAAACAATATACTGAGAATGTTCGGCCTCAATTCCACTCGCTTCAGAAAAGAGTTTGTGAGTTTGGAGCAGAAACCTAGTTTGAGAACTTCCTCATTTCGAGTTTTAGAGAGGGATAGATGGGGGGGCTGGTGTGGTTTAAACTAAAATCCCTCATGTGGCTGCTAACCAATTTTAAAAAGGAAGGGGCTGCACTTACCCATCAGCAGCAGAATGGAGACCACTGCCTCCTGGAGAATGGGTTTGGTCCCAGAGACAGACATTGGGAAGAGATGATCTTCTTGCTGCTCCTCTGACTGGAGAGAGAGAGAGAGAGAGCCGGTGCTAAATGTGAGACTGCCAAAGACCTTGTGACGATGGAGGGTTGAGTGTCCCTGGATGTGAGGTGGCGGGTTTAAGTGATATTCTGTAACTTTTTTATAAAGCCGAGTGGCCTTGCTAAGAGAATCAGTGTGTGCGGAGAGTGCCCGGGAGAAGCCGTTCTGTTTTTCAGAAGAACTGCCACATCTTCTTAGGGACAAATCAGATGTTACCGCCGCTCCAGTCAGACCCCTCCGACCTCGCCAGCAGCGGGGGTCCTGCTCTGTCTCAATAACGCCCTCCCGGGCCGGGCCGGGCACAGACGCAGGGCAAATAAAACGTGGTAATGATGTAAAAAAGTAAATCCTCCCCACCCACCCCTCACATCAAATATTGGTGTTTCCAGCGTTTGTTCCTGGTATAAAGATTCGGTGTGAGAAATGGAGAAAATTATACTGAGAATGTGTTCATGAGAAACCTTCAGCAATGTGTGTTTGGGCGGGGCTAAACAGTGGCAATGTCTTGCAGAGGATTTTCAAGGCACAGCAGATATTTTATTTTTCTTGGGGACCGTGGGTTGAATGTGTGAGGATTATATTTGGTGCTTTAATAAAACGTTTACTGGTGGGGGGCGGTGGTGGTGGGGGGGGTGGCGGTGGGTGGGGAGGAGGAGGGTGAAATCGTGGAGAATATATTCGGGGTTTTACAGGCAACATTAACTGGGGGCGGGGTGAATCTGTGGAGATTATATTTGGGCTTTTAATACAACAGTTACTGGTGGGTTGAATGTGTGGAGATTTATATTACGCCTTGTTGTTAATGGATCCTTTGAACATCACCGCTGTTGCAATTATCAATTAAAGCCCCCAACTCAATTAAACAACCCGATTCTTGTCCTCTTGTATATTTACCTTAGCTACAACAGTCGTGCCTCGTAGATGGTGGACTGGCTTTGGGGAGTCAGGAGGCGAGTTACTCGCCACAGGAACTGGAAGCAAAATGCACTTGAAGTCCAACACCTTCAATGACCTGTTTTCCCACCCTTAAACTGTATATTATTGCGGAGATCAGACTGTTTCCTCGATTAAACATGAAAACATTTTATATCTAAAGCATTATCAAATTATGATGGATTGTCAAAGCTGAAATGTTCAGTGAGGCCAATTGCAATATTATGCTGCAGTTTGCGATTGTAACTGTGCAGAATGTCTCTGAATATGGAGAGAGGGGGAGAGGGAGGGAATTGAACAGGGTGTTGAGAATTGTATGGGCCGGAAGAGTTTACAAAGATCGGGAGGGAGGTAGTGAGAAGCCATGGAGTAATTTGAACAGAAGAATGAGAATTGTCCGGGAGGGATGAGATAGAGATGGATGGGATGCGTGGGGACATGGTGGGATTTGAACAGGAGGGTTTGAAGGAGGTTACAGAGTTGGATGAGGTTACAGAGATAGTGAGGGAGTGGGCGAGGGAGGGATTTGGACAAGTAGGCGCGAATTGTAGGGCCTGGAGTTCGTTACAGAGATAGAGAGTGAGGGAGAGCGAGGGGCCATGGAGGGATAATGCACAGGAGGATGAGATTTGCAGAGGCTGGAGTTGGTTATAGACATTGGGAGGGAGGGGTCGAAGGAGTGGTTTCAATAGGGAATTGCAGGGGCTGGACCAGCTTACAGCGATAGGGTGGG
Organism: Cetorhinus maximus; assembly: GCF_964194155.1. Classification (NCBI taxonomy): domain Eukaryota; kingdom Metazoa; phylum Chordata; class Chondrichthyes; order Lamniformes; family Cetorhinidae; genus Cetorhinus; species Cetorhinus maximus. The sequence goes on from NC_135916.1 coordinate 4,156,387, forward strand.
AGCGGTTCGAGGGGCCAAGGGGGTATATGAAGAGGAGGATGCCACTTCTACGAGGTGGAAGAGATTACACAGATGGGGAGGGGGTTAGGGGCCATGCATGGAATCGAACAGCAACCTGAGTATTGTTGGAACTTGCAAATGTAGAAGCATTTGAGGTTTTAGGGATTAGGGTGTGATTGATAAAATAAAGACTATTTATTAAATTTATTCTAGGGGCTGTGTCGCCAGTGACGGAGGAGATTGATTTCATTTAATTCACAACATTCTCAGAAAAGAGATGTGATCAGTGTTCTACTCAGCGGGATGTTTGGATCTAGATGGACAGCCCGAGAGGTGGAAGAGGATTCAGGAGTCAGTTTAGAATGGAATTTATGGACAACATAAAATAAAATGACGAGCTTCTGAGGGTGGGACATGGTTTTGAAGTTGTACGGAGCTGGAATGAGGGATCTCCAGCAAAGAGTTGGTCCAGGGAGGATTACATAAATCAACTGCTTCTGGAAGGTGTGCTGTGTGACGTTTGAACTGGGTATTGTGCTTCTGCATTGCATACAAGATCTTGAAATGGAATCTCCTCTCAGTGAGATGCACTGATACAGTCTCTGTGTGAAGGGACACCACTCTCAGTGAGGTACACTGATAGATTATCTGTGTGAGGGTCCACATCTCGCAGAGTGATTACACTGATACAGTCTCTCTGTGAGGGAATCCTATCTCAGTGAGATGCAATGATACAGTCCCTGTCTGAAGGGACTCGTCTCTCAATGAGATTAATGTTTGCAGCCTCTGTGTGAGGGGACTCCACCCTCAGAAAGATAGAGTGATACAGTTTCTGTGTGAAGGGACACCTCTCTCAGTGAGAGTCATTGATACAGTCTCTGTGTGAAGGCACTACTCTCGCGTTGAGTTGCACTGAAACGGTCTCTGTGTGAAGAGTTCCTCTCTCAACAAGATACATTGATATATATCTGTGTCAAGGGACATCTGTCTCAGTAAGATAAATTAAGACAGTCTCTGTGTGAGGGGACTCCTCCCTCAGTGAGATATACTGGTACAGTCTCTGTGTGAGGGGACTCCTATCTCAGTAAGATACACTGATGCAGTCACTGTGTGAGGGGCCTCGCCTCCCAGTGAGATACACCGATACAATCTCACTGTGAGGAACTCCTCTCTCAGTGAGATCCAATGATACAGTCTATGTGTGAAGGGACATCTCACTCAGTGTGATGACACTAATAAAGTCTCTGTGCGAGGGACTCCTCCGTCAGTGAGATACAGTGATAAATTCACTTTCTGAAGGGACTCCTCTCTCGGTGAGATACACTGAATACATTCTCTGCGGGAGGGACTCCTCTCAGTGAGAAACACTGAAACAGTATCTGTATGAGGGGACAACTCTCTCAGCGTGATTATACTGATATAATCTCTGTGTGAGGGACTCCTCCCTCAGTGAGATCGGGTGATGCATCCTCTGTGTGAGGGCACTCCGCCCTCAGTGAGATACACTGATAAGTCTCTGTGTGAAGAGACCCCTCTCTTAGTGAGATACTGTGATACAGTCTCTCTGCGAGGGACTCCTCTCAGTGAGGTACACTAATAAAATCTCTGTGTGAATGACTATTCTCTCAGTGAAGTACAGTGATGCATTGTCTGCATGAAGGGTCTCCTCTCTCAATGAGATTTACTGATTCCGTCTCTGTATGAGGGAACTCCCCCCTCAGTGAGATACACTGGTACAGTCTCTGTGTGAGGGGACTGCTAACTCAATAAGATACACTGATACAGTCACTGTGTGAGGGGATTCCCCTCCTAGTGAGATACACTGATACAGTTTCTCTGTGAGGAACTCCTCTCTCAGTGAGGTCCACAGACACAGTCTTTGTGTGAAGGGACTCCTCTCTCAGTGAGGTCCACAGATACAGTATATGTGTGAAGGGACACCCCTCTCATTGTGATGACACTTATAAAGTCTCTATGTGAGGGACTCCTCCGTCAGTGAGATACACTGATACAGTCTCTTTGTGAAGGGACTCCTCTCTCAGTGAGATACACTGATACAGTCTCGGTGTGAAGGGACAACCCTCGCAGTGAGATGCAATGATAGATTATCTGTGTGTAGGTCTCCTCTCTCAGTGAGATACATTGATATAACCTCTGTGTCAATGGGCTCCTCTCTCAGTGAGATGCAATTATACAGTCTCTGTGCGAAGGGATCCTGTCTCAGTGTGATTCATTGGTATAACCTAAAACCTTTATTACAGTTCGCATGGCAATGTTAAGCCAATCCGTCCAGCGGCGCATAGATCAGATGGGGTCGGATATCTACTTAATCCTCGCCTGAACTCACCCTTCACTGAGTTCACAGAGCAAAAGATATCAGACGTAGCATAAAACCTGATTTCAACATCATTACTCTAGTTCGGCTCGTTTTAACCTAACTCAACTGACGGAAGTTTCAAAGGATTTTATTTTTGTATCTTGTTGAACACTACTCTACATTGCCTTCAATTTTCGAGGCCAGTATTAAACCAATGCTCCTTGACAATTACGCTTGGAGTCTTAATTTAAAATTAATCCCACTCTCCGCTGATTTTCTCATTCCTTAATAGAGTAGAACTGCAGCCTGAAACATAGCATTTGCATCAAACTCTTTCCCAGCAGGCTCCCAACATGTGCACACGTGGAATAGGGAGTGGGATAGAATCAGAGACCATCTGCCCAGTTACACCCACAATCTGCAGCATGATATTGCAATTGGCCTCACTGAACATTTCAGCTTTGACTATCCATCATAATTTGCTATTGCTTTAGATTTAAAATGTTTTCATGTTTAATCGAGGATACAATCTGCTCTCCGCAATAATATACAGGTTAAGGATGGGAAAACAGGTCATTGAAGGTGTTGGACTTCAAGTGCATTTTGCTTCCAGTTCCTGTGGCGAGGAACTCACCTCCTGACTCCCCAAAGCCAGTCCACCATCTACAAGGCACAAGTCAGGAGTTTGATGGGAGACTCTGCGCTTGCCTGGATGAGTGCAGCTCCAACAACACTCAGGAAGTTCGACACCGTTCAGGACAATGCAGCCCCGCTTGCTTGGAACCCCATCCGCAAACGTTCATTCTCTCCACCACCGACGGACAGTGGCAACAGTGTGTACTATCTACAAGAAGCATTGTAGCAACACTTCAAGGTACCTTAGACAGCACCTTACAAACCCGTGACCTCGACCAGCATGAAGGACAACGGTAGCGATGCTTGGGAACCCCACCACTTGGAACTTCCCCTCCAACCCTCTCATCTTCCTGACTTGGAAATGCACACCAACATAAGAATTTGGAGGTTACTATGCCGCTCTCCCCTCGGGGCTGCCCCGTCATTCAAACAGATAATGGCTGACATAATGGCGACCTCAACCCCACATTCCTACCTCCCTCCGTAAACATTTCACCCCCTTGTTTCTCGAGAATCTATCCAGCTCTGCCATAAATAGATTCAAAGTCTCTGCTTCCATTGCCTTTCGAGAAACTGAGTTCCAAAGACTCACTACCCAGACGGAAAATATTCCTCCTCATATGTCTTACATCAGCGACGACTCTATTTTTAAACATTAACCCCTAGTTCTAGTTTTTCCCATATTCACCCTACCAAGGCTCCTCGTGGTCTTAAAGGTTTCAATCAAATCTCCTCTTCCAAATTCCAGTGAATGCAAGATTAACATGTCCAGTCTTTCACCAAATGACAACCCGTCCATCCCTGCTTTAGTGAAGCAAATTGTTCTTCCTTCACTGTCGCTGGGTCAAAATCCTGTAACTTCCTATCTAACAGCACTGTGGGTGTACCGACACCAGTCTTACAAAATCCTGGAACTCCCTCCCTAACAACACTGTTTGTGTATCTACAACAACGGACAAAATCCTGGAACTCCCTCCCAAACAGCACTGTGGGTGTACCTACACCACAAGGACAAAATCCTGGATCTCCCTCCCTAACCGCACTATGGGTGTACCTACACCACCGGGAAAAAATCCTGGAACTCCCTCCCTAACAGCACTGTGGGTGTACCTACACCACAGGGACACAATCCTGGATCTCCCTCCCTAACAGCACTGTTGGTATATCTACACCAACGGACAAAATCCTGGAACTCCCTCCCTAACAGCACTGTGGGTGTACCTACACCAACGGACAAAATCCTGGAACTCCCTCCCTAACAGCACCGTGGGTGTACCTACACCAACGGACAAAATCCTGGATCTCCCTCCCTAACAGCACTGTGGGTGTACCTACACCAACGGACAAAATCCTGGATCTCCCTCCCTAACAGCGCCGTGGATGTACCGACACTGCATTTATTCTAATTCATTCATTTGAAGCTTCGCCGCTGGCTATGCCAGCTGGGATTGCCCATCCCTAATTTAGCTTGTTCTGTGGGCATTAAAGTGTCAACCACATTCCTGTGGGTCCACGCATGTAGGCCAAAGCAGACCAGGTGAGGCCGGCAGGTTCCCTTCCAGAAAGGACACCAGTGACATTTTCTGACAATTGACAATGGATTTGTGGCCAATTTAATTCCAGGTTTTTATTGATTTCAAGTTTCACCCATCTCAGGTCCCCTGAGCATGACGGGTCTCTGGAATACTAGTCCAGTGACAATACCACTTTGCCACCGCCTCCCCACGTTAAATGCAGCGGATCAAGGAGGCTGCTCACCACCACCTCCTGAAGGGCAATTGGGGATGGGCAATAAATGCTTGCCTTGCCAGCGACACACACATGCCGCTAATGAATAAAAAAAACAATCCTTTTATTGTTTAAGAGAGCAAGAATAGGCCTATTTCAGCAGAAATATAATCAACAATGGAACATACACAATCCTCCAGGGCACAGAATTCCAAAGCGTGACAACCCTTTGAGTGAAGTAATTGCTTCTCATCTCAGTCCTAAGTCCGGCCCTTTCTCCTGAGACTGTGTCCCCGTGCTTCGTTTTCCCGACCAGCAGAAACATTCTCTCAGTCTCTGCTCCGTCATCCCCCTCAGAATCTCACATGCTTGAGTGATATCACATCTCATTATGCGAAACTCCGCAGAATAAAGGCCCAACATGGAAAATGTGGTGTTTTTTATTTGCTCATCAGAGTAATATAACACAGAATCTTTTTACAGAGGCATTTAAAATGTTTGAGAACTGAGGTTGATGGGCAGAAACAGGTTGCTTCAAACGCTGCTCTGGAATGACAAGGTATTATAAGGTAATAAGTATATAATGCATGATTAAAATCAAATTAAACATGAGTTACTTGGGGCTGAAGACAGGAATACCTTTGTTTTCTTTACACGGAGGAGCTCTGTGTAAAGATAGTGAAGTGAAAGAAGTATCGAGAATGCCCGCTTTAAGAATAGTTTGGAGAGTTGCCTGAAGGCATGTGGGAGGTGCTGCATTTGGACTTCTACAGAGTGTACTACAGCATGCTGCAGTACAGAAAGAACAGGATGTCCCTGTCTGCGTGGTGCAGAATGTTAGCCTGCAGGGACGGCAAGTCATTGCCAAGGCCAATTGCACGGGGCCTCTATTTGTGGCCTGGCGGGCGGGGATTAAAATTTCTGTTGTCTTGCTTCAAGGAAATGGACATTATCCCAATGACACCCAGAGTGCAGGTCCTGTGCTCTCTATTTCAAGAGGGATACAATTAGCTTAGAAATAGCTCAGGGAAGATTCAATGAGATGATTCCTGGCACAGAGCGATTTGTCTTATGAGGAAGACGTGAACAAGTTCGGCCTAAACTCCTTGGAGTTTAGGGGAAAAATAGATAGGCGGTCATATTGAAACAAATTTTAAAAAACGAGCGGGCTTGACAGGCTACATGCTAAGAGGCTGTTTCTCCTCATGTGGGAATACAGGTCAGGACGGGGATGGGGAGAAATCCCTTCTCCTGTTCGCCGCACTATGGGAGGGATGTGATTGCACTAGAGAGGGTGCAGAGGAGATTCACCAGGGTGTTGCCTGGGCTGGAAGGTTTCAGCTACGAGGGGAGGCTGTACAGGCTAGGGTTGTTTTCTGTAGAGTAGAGAAGGTTGAGGGGGGCATACACAAAATATGAGGGGCGCATATGGGGTAGACAGGAAGAAACTTCTCCCCATAGCGGAGGTGTCAATAACCAAGGGGCATCGCTTGAAGGTAAGAGCAGGAGGTTTAGAGGGAATTTGAGGAATTTTTCTTCACCCAGAGGGCGGTTGTAACGTGGAGCATACTGTGAGAGGGGCAGTAAGAGGCAGGAAACCTCACAAACATTCAGAAGTATATCGATGAGCACTTGAAACGCCATAGCATACAGGGCTAGTACGATTAGAATAGATAGAAACAGATGCAGAAAAAGCTGCAAAAACTCAGCAGGTCCAACAGCATCTGTGGAGAGAATAAACGAGTTTTAGTATGCTTTGATGGCTGGCACAGACACGATGGGCCGAAGCGTCTGTTTCTGTGCTGCATCACTCTATGACTGTGACACCATGGCTCTATGGAGGGTAGTTTATCTTTGGGATTCTCTTCCACAGAGAGAAGTGGAGGCCGGATATTGAATTTACTCAAGGGTCACTTGGACAGAGCATTGATCTATAAGGGGCTCTGAATTATAAAGAGGAAAATGAACTGGAGGCTACAGTGTGATCAACCATGAAAATGTTGAATAGCTCTTCCTGTCGCTATTTCTTATGCTCTAACTTGGATGATGAAAATGACAGTTACTGATTGCAACCAACCACGGGGATCCTGTTGTAAGTTTCCAGTAACTGATTTTTTCCCAGTAACTGCAGAGTTGCAGAAAAATTGCAACACCGGAACTTTAACATAGCAAAGGACAGCGTCGTTCATTATCCGCCGCCTGGCACTCAAATTGTCAATTACAGTGTCACAATTTTAGTCAATGATCAAGGATATTTCTTAGGAATTTATATTTTTATAGGCAGATGGTTATTTGTATATTCAATGTCCTGTCAGAAGTGGAGTTGCAATTTTAAGTAACAAGTGCTTAAAAAGTGAAAGCTGATAAACATTTCATATTCAGTGAGGTATTGGAAAACGCAAGGGAGAAACTGATGAAAGGCCAGATTCAGAGAAAGGGCACAGGAGAGACGGGCCGAAGGATAAAAAGAGTGTAAAATGAGCGTAAAGAAGAGAGGGTACAGGGGTGAGTGTGAAGGCTGGAGAAGTATTTCATGAGGAGGTTGGGAAACGTAGGGGCTGGAGGAGGTTAAATATATTGGGAGGGAGTGAGCCAGGGGCCAAGCAGGACTTTGAACAGGTGGACGAGAAGTGTAGGGGTTGGAAGGGGTGACAGAGATAGGAGGGAGATGTGAGGGGGAAAGGGATTTGAACAGGAGGATGAGAATTGTCGGGGCTGGAGGAGGTTACAGAGATAGGAGAGGAGGGAGGTAAGGAGCCATGGAGGGAATTGTGTGCGTGATTGTGTGTGTCTGAGCGTTTGTACTTGTGAATGTGAGTGTGAGTGTTTGCGTGTGTGAGTGTGTGTGCTTGTGGGTGTGTGTGAATGTGTCTGTGTGTGTGTGGGTGCGTTTGTGAGTGTGTGTGTATGTGTCTGTGTGTGGGTGTCTGTGTGTGTTTGCGTGTGTGTGTGTGTGTGTTTGTGGGCGTATGTGTCTCTGTGTGTGTGTGTGTGTTGATGTGTGTGGATGTGTGGATGTGTGTGTGCGTGTGTAACTGTGTGTGAGTGTGTGTGTTTGTGGGTGTGTGTGAATATATCTGTGTGTGGGTGGGTGTGTTTGTGGTTGTGTGTGTGTATGTGTCTGTGTGTGGGTGTGTGTGTGTGGTTGTGTGTTGTGTATGGGTGTGTGTAAGTGTGTGTGTGTGTAACTGTGTGTGAGTGTGTGTGGGTGTGTGTGTGCGGATGTGTGTGGATGTGTGTAAGTGTGTGTGTGTAACTGTGTGTGAGTGTGTGTGTTTGTGGGTGTGTTTGAATATGTTTGTGTGTGGGTTGGTGTGTTTGTGGTTGTGTGTGTGTATGTGTCTGTGTGTGGGTGTGTGTGGGTCTAACTGTGTGTGAGTGTGTGTGGGTGTGTGAGTGTGTTGGTGTGAGATGCTGTCAGTGAGTGAGAAAACTCAGAGTGGGCGAAAGGCAAAATTGCACTCTCACCCCCCGCCACAAACTGTCAGTTTGTCGCCCTCCAACTCCCACCACACACACACAACACACAGATACTCAGCCCCTCGCACTCCTCCAACAAACACTCAGCCCCTCGCACTCCCCCAACAAACACTCAGCCCCTCGCACTCCCCCAACAAACACTCAGCCCCTCGCACTCCCCCAACAAACACTCAGCCTCTCGCACTTCTCCTCACACACACTCAGTCTCTCGAACTCCCCATACACACACTCGGTCTCTCGCACTCCCACCCCACACATACGCAGTCACTCGCACTCCCCCCACACACACTCAGACTCTTGCATTCCCCCCCCCCACACACACTCAGTCTCTCGCACTCCCACCAACGCATGCAAACTCAGTCACTCGCATTCACCCACGGCACAAACTCAGCCGCTTGCACTCACCAGCACACACACTCAGTCCCTCGCACACTCCCCCCCCCCACACACAAACTCCATCCCTCGCACTCCCCCCACACACACTCAGTCTCTCGCACTCCCCCCACCACACACTCAGTCTCTCGCACTCCCCTCACACACACTCAGTCTCTCGCATTCCCCCCACACACACTCAGACTCTTGCATTCCCCCCACAAAGACTCAGACTCTCGCACTCCCACCACCACACACTCAGTCCCTCTTATTCACCCCCGACACACTCAGCCGCTTCCACTCACCAGCACACACACTCAGTACCTCGCAATTACTCCCATACATATTCAACGCCTCGCACTCTCTCGACACACACTCAGTCTCTCGCACTCCCCCCACCGCACACTCATCCTTGGAACTCCCCACACATACTCAGACTCTCGCACTTCCACCCCACACATGCTCCGTCCCTCGCACTCCCCCCATACACACTCAGACTCTTGCATTCCCCCCACACAGATTCAGACTCTCGCACTCCCCCACCACACACTCAGTCCCTCGCATTCAACCCCGTCACACACTCAGCCGCATCCACTCACCAGCACACACACTCAGTACCTCCCAATCACTCCCACACATTTTCAACGCCTTGCACTCTCCCCACACATACTCAGCCTCTCGCAATCCCTTCCACACATGCTCAGTCACTCACACTCCCCCCACACATTCTCAGCCTCTCGCATACCCTCCCAAACATACTCAGTCACTCGCTCTCCACCCACACATACTCAGCCTCTCGCATACCCTCCCACACATACTCCGTCACTCGCACTCAACCCCACACATATTCAGACCCTCGCACTACCCCCACACACACTCAGTCTCTCGCACTCCCCCCACACATTCAGTACCTTGCACTCGCCTCCGACACACACTCAGTCCCTCGCAATCACCCCCAAACATACTCAACCCCTCGCACTCCCCCCTAGGCATGCTCACTTCCTCGGAAACACCTCCCGCAAAAATAATCAGTCCCTCACACATACACACCCACACACACACTCCATCTCCCGCACTCTCCCCAAACACACTCACTCTATCTCACTCACCTCCACGCACAATCAGACCGTCGCAAACTCTCTGCCTGAAAGGTTGGTTGTGTCAAAAACTCTTGCAACATTTAAGAAGTATTTAGATATTCACTTGCGTTGCCATGGCTCCCAAGGTTATGGGCCAAGCGCTGGAAAGGGGGATTAGTGTGGACAGATGTTTGTTGACCAGCGCGGACACAATGGGCAAAATGGCCTCCTTCAGTGTTGTAAACGCCTATGAATCTATGAGGTAGATTTCCCCCTCTAAAGGACATCAGTGAAGCGGCTGGGCTACTCATGGCAATTGATGGGACAGTTCTGCTTTCAATTCCAGATTTATTATTTGAAGTTAAATTCCATCCCCCCTCATGGTGGGATTTTCCCTCATTCCCCAGGGCCCCATTCCCTTGGAACTCAGGAATCCTTTATTTTCCATTTGTTCAGGGGTGTGGGCTGTTATTGTCCATCGCTAGTTGCCCTTGAGAAGCTACTGTTGATCTGCCTTCTTGATCCCCTGCAGTCGATGTGGTGTGGGTACACCCGCAGTGCTGTTAGGGAGGAGGTTCCAGGGTTTTGACCCAGTGAACGTGAAGGAACGTCTGATGTATTTCCAATTCAGGATGGTGCGAGGCTTGAAGGGGAACTTCCAGGTGGTGGTGTTCCCAAGTATCTTTTTTCCGCTTCCTGCTATATGTTAGTGGTCGTGGTTTTGGAAGGTGCTGTCGAAGCAGACTTGGTGAAATCCTGCAATGCATCTTGTAGATGGTACATACAGCTGCTGCTGTACGTCGGTGGCGGAGGGAGTGAATGTTTGAGGATGGGAAATGACATGGCAATCAAGCGGGGCAGCTTTATCCTGGATGGTTTCGAGCTTCTTGTGTGTTGAGGGAGCTGCACTGATCCAGGATAGTGGGGGATATTCCCTCACATTCCTGAATCGTGTCTGGTAGAGTGTTAACAGGCTTTGTGGAGTCAAGAGATGAGTTACTCGACGCAGGATTCCTAGATCCTGAAATGGTTTTGTAGCCACAGTATTTATATGGCTAGTCCACTTCAGTTTCCGGTCAATGTTCACCCCCAGGATGTTAGCAGTGTAGGATTCACTGCTGGTAATGTCATTGAATGTCAAGGGGCGAAGGCTGGATTCTCGCTTGTCAGAGATGTTCACTGCCTGATACTTGTGTGGTTAGAATGCTACTTGCCACTTGACAGCCCAAGCCGGGATATTGACCAGGTCTTGCTGCATTTGGGTGTGGACTGCTTCAGTGGCATTAGCACACTGACACAATCTCCTCCCAAACTGAATATATTTTAGCACCTTTATAAGAGCCCCTCTCACATTGAGGGAGGAGATTGTGTGCATGTTACATCCTTCGTGACAGAAAGCGGAGTGTAATGCTGCACTTGGGGTTTAGCATCGGGGAACCTTCAGTCATATTGCTGATATTTGCTAATGGAAAATTTGTACGTGTTGATATCATGATATAGACACTGAGATAGATTCAAAATTGCTTTTATTCAAATATGAAATGCTCGAGTGATAAACCACACAGCTACAGCATTTATTTCCCTTGGCTGGATTTCACTCTACACCCAGGATAGACATCATCCCAAGCAGGACAATAGCAACGAGACAGAAAACGTTTGGGAATGAATCGCATGTTCCATTAAAATCTAGAAGAGAAGGGAGAATATTAATCTGTTATTCTTAAACACCTTTGCAAAGACGAGTAGCGGCTCCTTGACCCCATTGTCCCCTCCATATGTCTGCAACCTGCACCACATAATACAATTCTTACACCCCGCTCCAAATCGCTCAATGCCCCAATTAAAAGTCCACCTATCTCGGTAGCCTCCTCCAACCCCTATAATTCGCATCCGCAAGTTCAAACACCATCATAGCCCCTCGCCCCATCTTTCCCTATCTCTGAAACATTCCCCAGCCCCTACAATTCTCATTCTCCGATTCAAATCCCTCCATGGCCCCTTACTTATTCCCTTTCTATTTCTGTAACCTACTCCAAAACCTGCAATTCTCACTCTCATGTTCTATTCCCTCCATGGCCCCACGCTCCCTCCCTGCCTATTTCTGTACCCTCCTCCAGCCCCTAAAATTCTCACTCCCTTGTTCAAAGCCTTCTATGGTCTAAGCGCCTTCCGTCCCTATCTCTGTAATACCCCTCAACCCCTCCAATTCTGACCCTCCATTTCAAATCGATCCATGGCATTCACACCCTCCCCCTCCCTATATCTGTAAACTACTCCAGCCCCAATCATTCTCAATCTCATGATCAAGTACCATCATAGCCCCTCGCCCCTTCTTTCCCTATCTCTGTAACATTTTCCAGCCCCTACAATTCTCATCCTCCTTTTCTAATCCCTACCTGATCCCACGCCCCTCCCTCCTTATCTCTGTAACCTCCTTCACCCCTACAATTCTCTTCCTCCTCTTCTAATCCCTACCTGGCCCCTCGCCCCTCCCTCCTTATCTCTGTAAGCTCCTTCAGCCCCTACAATTCTCATCCTCATGTTCAAATGCGACAATTGCCCTTCGTCCCGCTCCCTTCTTATCACTGTAACCTCCCCCAGCCACTAAAATTCTCATCCTCCTGTTCATCTCCCTCCCTTAGACCCTCCCTCCCTATCACTGTAACCTCCTCCAGCCCCTACAATTCTCATGCTGTTCAAATCCCTCCCTCACCCCCTCCCTCCCTATCTCTGTATCCTCCTCCAGCCCCTACAATTCTCGTCCTCCTGTTCAAATCCGTCCCTCACCCCCTCCCTCCCTATCTCTGTATCCTCCTCCAGCCCCTACAATTCTCGTCCTCCTGCTCAAATATCTCCCTCACCCCCTCCCTCCCTATCTCTGTAACCTCCTCCAGCCCCTGCAATTCTCGTCCTCCTGTTCAAATCCCTCACTATCTCTGTAACCTCCTCCAGTCCCTGTAATGCTCATCCTCATGTCCAAATATCAGCAAAGCACACCGCCCCCTCCCTATCTCTGTAACCGTCTCCGGCCCCTACAGTTCTCACCCTCCTGTTCTAATCCTTACCTGGCCCCTCCCTCCTTATCTCTGTAACCTCCTCCAGCCCCTACAATTCTCATCCCACATTCGGACATTCGAATAAAAAGCAGGATTCGGCCCCTTGGCCCCTCGGGCCCGCTCTGCCATTCAATAAAATCATGGCTGACTTGATTGTCACCTCCCGCCTACCACCGATAACCTTTCACCACAATAGCTGCCAAAAATCTATCTAGCTCCAACTTAAAAATATTCAAACGCACTGCTTCCACCGCCTTTTCAGGAAGAGATTTTCAAAGCCTCACGATGATACAAAGTTAGTCTAATCTCTGTCTTCAATGGGCCACCCTACATTTTAAATAATGACACCTAGTCTTAGATTCTCCCACAAGAGGAAACATCCTCTCCACATCCACCCTGTCAATACCCCTCAGGATCTTAAAGTTTTCAATCCAATCGACTCATAATCTTCTAAACTCCAGTGGATACAAGCCTAACCTGTCCAGCCTTTCTTCATTAGACAACCCGCCGATACCTGGCATTAGTCTGGTAAACCTCCTCTGAATCTATTGCATTTGCATTCTTTCTTAAATAAGGAGACCAATACTGAACACAGTATTCTAGGTCCAATATCTACATGACTTCTCGTCCTCCTCCCCATCTCTGTGGCCTCCTCCAACCCCTTCAAATCTCATCTTTCTGTTCAAATGCCTCCTTCACTCACTCCCTCCCTATCTCTGTAACTTCCTCTATCCACTGCAATTCTCATACTCTTGTTCAAATCCCTTCCTCGTCCCCTCCCTCCCGATCTATGGAACTTCCTCCAGCACCTAAAATTCTCTTACTCCTGTTCAAATCTCTCTCGCCCCCTCCATAACTATCTCTGTAACCTCCTCCAGCCCCTACAATTCTCCTCCTCCTCTCCAAATCCCTGTATTGTCCCTCGCCAACTCCCTCCCTATTGCTGTAACCACCCCCAGCTCCTACAGTTCTCAAACACCTGTTCAAATCTCTCAATGGCCCCTCGACCCCTCCCAATCTCTCCAACGTCCTCCAAACACATCTCGCGTCCTACTGTATAGTACCTGCATAGTGCCTCGCCCCCTCACTCCCTCTCTAAACTTGTTCAAAGCAGGTTGGTATTGGTCAAAGGGATGATTTTGGAAGAAAATCTTAAAGGAGAGAGATTGTGGGGATGTGGTGCGCAGGGTAAGGTGTTGCACGCTGGTTTGAGGGGAGGTAGTGAATAGAGAAAGAAAGGTTTAGAGTGTGATTTCCAGAGCGCAGGGCTCCCGGGCTTATGGCGCGGCCGCCAATGGTGCTCAAGGGATTTCAAGAGGCCGGGATTCAATAACAGAAAATAAGAAATAGGATCGGGATTAGACGAGTCGGCCCCTCAATCTGTTCCGCCATTCAATAAGATCATGGCTTATCTTGTGTTTCGATTTCCAGTTCCCAATCGAGGCCCCGATAACCTCTGATTCCCTTACCTGATAATAGTCTATCTACTTCCGCCTTAACAATGTTCAATGACCCCGCCTCCACAGTCTTCTGAGGCAGAGAGTGCGAAAGTCACACAGCGCTCTGTGAGAAAAAAAATCCTCCTCATCTCTGTCCGAGAAGGGTGAGCCCTGATTTTAAAACAGTGCACCCTAATTCAGGACTCACCCTTAAGAGGAAATATCCCTTCCACGCCCACCTTGCCAAGGCCGTTCAGGATCTTGCACAAATCCAACAAATCACCTCTCACTGTTCTAAAATCCAGTGCAAACAAGCCCAGTCTGTCCAACATTTGTCATGAGACAACCCATTCATTTCAGGTGGAAATCTAGGAAAATTCCTCTGAAACGCCTCCAATGCCCTTCCTTCAATAAGGAGACCAAAACTGCACACTGCATATTGAAGGATTGCAGTGACGGTGGAGGCGTGTTGTAGACAGGGATGGGCCGATGTGTCATGTATGGATTTGAACGGGAGGATGAGGATTGAGAATTGAGCATTGGAATTAGGGATGTGTTGGGAGCCCATGTAGAGACCTGTAAAGGGGAGTCCGTATTGGAGGTTCCTGCGGGAGGGCTCAGGGTCAGGTTGAGGCATTTGAAGGGAAGGATTATCATTTTAAGGTTGTGGCGTTGATGGAGCAGGCGGCAATTTAGGACAGTGAGCACAAAGCGGGGATACAGGAGCGGGACTCAGTGCGTGTGAGGACATGGAGCACCAGGCATATTGGATAAGCTTAGGGCTACAAGGAATAGAAGATGGGAGTCTAACCGCAATCGTGCTGAAAGGATCAATTCTAGAGGCAACAACAATGCTCAGATGAGTGTTTCAGGTTCAGATGAGCTGAGACAGTGGGAATCGAGCGATGTTATAGAGGTGGAAATGGGCAGCATTCGCACTGGCTTTTTGCCTCGGCAAATGATTAGCAGACGCATTGCAACACCACCATCTGCAAGTTGTTCTCCAAGCCACACACTATCCTCCCTGGGAACTACATCATCATCCGTTCACTGTAGCAGGATTTTTCTATTTTATAATCATTCACGGGATGTGGGCTTCGCTGGCTGGGCCAGAATTTATTGCCCATCCTTCGTTGTCCTTGAGAAAGTGGTGATGAGCTGCTTTCTTCAGCCGCTGCAGTGCCTGTGGCGCAGCTACACCCACAGTGCTGTTCGGGAGGGAGTTCCAGGATTTTCACCCAGAGACAGTGAAGGAACAGCGATATATTTCTAAGTCAGGATGGTGAGTGGCTTGGAGGGGAACCTCCAGTTAGTGGTGTTTCCATGTTTCTGCTGTCGTTGTCTGTCTAGATGGTGGTGGTCGTGGTTTTGGAATGTGCCCTTTAAAGAGCCTTGGCGAGTTGCTGCAGAGCATCTTGTAGATTGTACACACTGCTGTCACTGTGCTTCGGTGGTGGAGGGAGTGAATGTCTGTGGATGGGGAGCCGATCAAGCGAGGCTGCTTTGTCCTGGACGGTGTCGATCTTCCTGAGTGTTGTGGGAGCTCTACTCATGGAGGAAAGTGCAGAGTACTTCATCACACTTCTGAATTCTGCCTTGTAGATTGTGGGCAGGCTTTGGGGAGTCAGGAGGTGATTTACTCTTGGCAGGATTCCCAGCCTCTGACCTGCTTTTGTGGCTACAGTATATATATGGCTGGTCCAGTTCAGTTTCTGGTCAATGGTGACCCACGAGGATCAAAACCCCTGGACTCGCTCCAGAACAGCCCGGTGTTCTACACTGCTGTGGTTCAAGAAGGCAGCTCATCACCACCTTCTCATGGGGCAATTAGGGAGAAGCATTAAATACTGGGTCCCGCCTGTGATGCCCCAATCCCATGAACGAATGAGAGGAAATGTGTTTAAAATCTCATCTCTATGTCAAACATGACACCGAGTAATTGACCATTCTGTTCCAGTGTCTGAACAGTTGGGAGGGAGAGGGGCTGATTCACCGGCTTTGGACTTAATTTCGGAATGGCGATCGAAGACAGAGCTTTCAAGAAATGCAACATTCAATAAGAGGATGTCTATGCTCATTCGGCACTGGAAGTCCGACAAAGATTGTGACAATTGAGAGATGATGGAATTGTGCATAGAGGTGGCGGGGAGAGAGCTGGGTATTGCCAGCATAGATGCGTGAACTGACATTGCGATTTCGGCTGTCGCCTCAGGGGGCAATTAAATGTCACTCACCTGTCACAGTTACCTGCACCGCTTCGCTGTGGGCTGAGTAATATACCGTCTGCTTTACTATCCTGGCATAGCCACAGTTGAAGCTCCATTTCCCGGCACTGATCAAGTCATTGACGATGAACGAGGCCGACGGCACAGAGCCGGGTACAGGTATTGTTCCCCTCGTTTCTCTATCGCGGTACAAGTAGAATTGGCCACCGGAGTTCAGAATGGCGCCTGTGCAGGTCAGGCGAACTGGCCTCCCAGTGCTGACCTCGCCAGAAGGCGGCTCGACAGAAATGGTGGCCCTGGGGAGCACCTCTGAAATTAAACAGGCGCATACATGAATAGTCTACAGCACACCCTGGGAGACTGACTGAGTCAGGTATTGATGCACCAGGAGAAAGGCCGGGAGTGTGGGTCGGCGTGGGGTTATTTTGTCACTACCTCCTGGTACTCAGTATTGTCTGCAGGCACCTCAACTCGATAATTCAGATCAAAAATTACCCGGTGTCAAAACAGAAAGGCTTCTACACGGTAAGGGGCAAACACCTGCTCTAGGATTTGAGCTCCACAATCCAGGCCGACACTGCCCCCGGTTCCAGTACTGAGGGAGTGCTGCTCTGTCGGAGGTAGATGTATATAATCTCGGATTTGACCTCCAGAATCCAGGCAGACAGTCCTCCCGATGCCAGTACTGTGGGAGTGCTGCAGTGTCAGCGTTAGATGTATTTAATCTTGGGCTGAAGCTCCATAATCCACCATTAAATGAGATCATGGTTGATCTTCTTGTGTTTCGATTTCCACATTCCCACCTACCCCTGATAATCATTGATTCCCTAGCGAACAAGAACCTATCTACCTCCTCCGTAAAAATATTAAATGACCCCGCCTCCACCACCTTCTGAGGCGGAGAGTTCCAAATTCGTTCTATCCACTGTGGGAGAAAAAATATCTCCACATCTCGGTCCTAAAAGGGTGAAACCTAATTTGAAAACAGTTTCCCCTCGTTCTGGACTCACCCACAAGAGGAAACATCCTTTCCACGTCCACTTTGTCCAGGCCGTTCAGGATCTTGTATGTTTTAATCAAATCACCCCTCACTCTTCTAAACTCCAACAAGGCCAGTCTATCCAGCCTTTCCTCATAAGACAACCCACTCATTCCAGGTATCAATGTAGTAAACCTCCTCTGAACCGCCTCCAATGGATTTACATCCTTCCTTAAATAAGGAGACCAAACAGCAAGGAAAGGCAACTCTTCAGAATGGCCAGCCAGAGACTGGATTTGACCCTGACTGAGACAACGGAGGCGATTGATACAGAGACTAACCTTCCTTCCGACCGTAACATGGCAAAGTCATTAACGAGCAAACATCTTGACACTACGCACTTCCTTAAGTGAAGCAGCACACAGATAATCATCCTACTAACTCTGGTGAGGGAAAAGCTGTTTATGGAACTAAGATAGCAGCTGCAGGGAGTCACCAGAGATCTAAGGGTTCGTCTTATGTTTGGACACCATG
The DNA here is from genome assembly GCF_964194155.1 of Cetorhinus maximus. Classification (NCBI taxonomy): domain Eukaryota; kingdom Metazoa; phylum Chordata; class Chondrichthyes; order Lamniformes; family Cetorhinidae; genus Cetorhinus; species Cetorhinus maximus. The sequence continues at coordinate 4,174,232 of NC_135916.1, forward strand.
TCAATTTGGGCGTGGAATGATCAATGGCTACATGGTATCAGCAGGGACAGGAGCATGCAGCCCCCAGCTGCCGAATAGCATAAGATGGAGCAGGCCGACCACGGCCCCTCCCGCCCTTTTTCTCCACTCCGCAGCCCGGGGAAGCAGGGGGGCGGGGCGGGGGGGAGGGAGTGGGGTGGGGGGATGTGGGCCGGAACGATGCCGGCCAGAACTTGTTGGCATCAACCCCGTCACACCCCTCTGAGAATTTTGTGATGCTTCAACCGGGAAGCCTCACCCCCGGCCCTATTTTACTGGGTCGTTCCTCACAGGGCAGCCCCTGTTAGCCTTGGAATCAGCCTGGTGAAGTTCCTTTGCAAGCCCCTCGGGCATCTATATCATTTTATCAAGCAAATAGACCGAGGCTGTGGACCAGCACCTCCTGGCGTTTCCCCTAGGCTTGCCAGCTCCTCTTACCTAATTACATGTTGTTGACTAGTCAAGTGCCCCATCCCGTGTTGCCCCAGAATTATGTTAGGTGGAGGGCGAATGACGATAGGACACTCGCCCCTGTGTCCCTGGGCGCTAAAAAGAGTATTGTGGAGTCTTGGAATGCAAAACCAAAGACATGATTTCCTGAGTTCAGACTGGTGACTGATTCAGGCACCAGCCTTTCGTCAGATTCACAACATTGGAAACTCAATTATGGCTGAAAAGGGGACATGTCGAAGCTTTTTGTCTGCCATTCATCAGGGCACTTGGCAAGAATATCAACATAAGGGGGAAATAAACTAAAATTTACGCCACAAGAGAATGCTGATTGTCTGGCAAGTAGTGCTGCCATCGAGTATGCACCATTGATGATGAGTGACAGTTAACTGCAAAGTATTGTTGTCTTCTTCCCCTTGTTACTAATTACCTCCACCGATATGGATTCAACATCTTCCCGTCCAAGATCATGTCTTATTATCGCACTTATTCCATCTTGTAATAACAAAGATACCCCACCACCCTTTCCTCCCTGCATGTCCTTTCGAAAAGTCCCATCCCCCTGAATATATAGTTCCCAGCTTTGACCTCCTTGTAACTGCATCTCTGTAATGGCTGTAAGATCATACCCATTAACCTCTACTCGTGCCATTAATTCATTTATTATGTTCTGAAAACTGCGTGCATTTCAGTAAAGAGCCACTAATTTTGCCTTTTTATGCGACAAAGATACATTGAATAACACATGGCTTACCGGTCACATTGAACTCCACCAAGTCGCTACGCGGGGACCCGTAATCTCTCCCTAGCACCGTCTTCACCGCCTTGCAGCTGTACGCTCCGCCATCCATTGGCTCCAGCTCCCTGATGGTGAAGGTGGAGGTCCGCACGGAGTCTGAGGTGTTGTGGGTGTCGATGATACTCCCGTCACGTTCCCTGTACAAGCGGGAGAGGCGGCTTGGGTAGCTGGTGGTGCAGTTAATGTGAACCTGATCCCCCACCGAGAGCACCCCGGAGGCCGGCTCCACGGAGACTGAGGGCTTTGGAAGCTCATCTGTAAGAAATGGGGCGCAAGGAGCAAACAAGTATGGCTGAAAAAAGAGACACGTCAGAGCTTTTCATCAGGACACTTTGCAAGAATATCAATATAATATGCTGGACAAAACAACAATTTCTACCGCATGTGAAGAAAGTGCTGATCGGCTGGCAAGTTAGCGCTGTTATGGAGAATGTACCAGTGATGATGATGGCAAGCATTGTTGTATTCTTCCGCTTCTTATAACTTACCTCCACCGATACGGATTCTACATCTTCCGACCCAAGATCGTTTCCTGCCAGCGCATTTTGGGAATATAAGGACAACATTGGGAAAGGAAGCTCGGGGCGGTCCCTGGGCTCACGTCGATCAGTCCTGACTTCAGCTCAGAGCCCAACTGACTGAGCAACTCAAAGCCGTGCGAAAAATTCCAACTTTGAGAGGTGGCGGGTTCCAAATTTGTGCTATTCGGCTGCCATGGGCTGCACGCTAATATTTCGGCTCTTGCTTTCCACTCTTTGGCGAAGGCGCCCCCAGGTTCACATAGCGATTCACGCATTAAATGACCCGTCACACCTGCGGTGCTACATTCCAGCTGTTCCTACGGTCACATGAACAGTATGGGTCTGTTTCTCCCGCGTGAGGTGATGAATTAGAGGAACTGAGCTCCCCTTGCTCAGGGGGAGGGAAATGTGCAGTGGTATTGTCGATAGACTAATAATCCAAAGACCGAGGGTAATGCTCTAGGTACTTGGGTTCCAATCCTGCCACCATCCGGAATCAAAAATCTAGCGATGACTATGAAAAGATTCTGGTAAAAACACATCTGGGTTCACTAATGTCCTTTAGGGAAGTAAATCTGCCCCCCTTGTCTGCTCTGCCCTCCATGTGACTCTAGATCCCGATTTAGACTCTTAAATGCCCTTGAACAAGGGCAATTAGGGATGGGCAATAAATGCTGGCCGAGCCGGAGATGCCCACATCCCATAAACCAATTAAAAATAAGCGACTTTCAGTGTTTCTCCCTCTCAGTCAGGGTCTTGTTGAGTTTCCCTTACCTGCTACATTGAACTGCAGCGGGTCGCTGAATGGCGAATATGCCCAGGTCATGTTCCTCTGGAAGAATTTTTGGTATTTGCAGGCATAGGAGTTCTGCCCTTTCGATGGTAAAGCTGCAGCGACCTTGAAGGCGGCGGTATAGTTCACTTCATTCGCCGTCAAGACTCTGTCTTTGAAACCCTTGTACAGTTCAACATTGCAGCCGTTGAGAGGGAAATAGCAGACGAGAGAAAATTCTTCTCCCGGTAGAATAACACTCGATGGCGGAACCAGAGACAGGATGGGTTTGGGTAAGGAAGCTGAAGAATAAACAATATATCACACACGGCAGGTTTGATACAAACATTTTTATTGCTGCTCCACAATGAATCCGCTCCCCTGCATCCCACACACTCATTAACGCCCGCCAGACAATGTTGTGCCCGCCGCCCAGCTGGAAATAAACCAGGTGGGGTGTTATCCTTATTTAATTGTTTAATTTGTTCATGGGGTGTGGGCGTCGCTGGTTGGGCCAGCATCGATTGCCCATCACTAATTTCCTCATGAGGATAAAGGGGCCATGTGGGGGGTACTTTGATTCCCAAAAGCCATTTGATGAGGTGTCCCATCAGATATCACTGTTTGTGATTGGCCAGTGGGAATTGTCCACATTCTGCACTGACTGTAACTCTTTCGAGTACATTCACAGTTCCTGGTTTCCGGGAGTGGGACTTGAACCCACAACTTTCTGATTCAAAGGCGAGGGCGCTATGAACTGAGCCACAGCTGACACCTCGTTGAACTGGTTGTAAACATATACAGGAGAGCCTTAGACTCATTGAATTACTCACCGCGCTGAGCTCCAAGCGACACCGCTGCAATGCACCGCATGGAAATGGAAGCAGATCAGTAAAGACATCGGTTAGTCGGTTGTACTGGAAATGTTGCTGCATAGGTATTGCTGTGAAATCACAGGGCAGCGATTGCATATTAAAACTGGTGAAATTAATACAGGAGCAGATCATTGCGGCGGTGGGGCGGGGGGAGAACATTTCATTTTGATGCAGTTCGAATTTTGTGAGCTGGAACCATTTGACTGAAAAGAGGAAGAAGATCTGATCGGAATATTGGAAAGGGGAATGGGATAAATAAGACAGGGAGGGTAGGGGAATACGGCATGACAGTGGGGGTCAGAGAGGGATGTGAACAGGAGGATGAGGACTGTAGGGGATGGAGGAGGTTACAGAGATGTGGAGAGGGGGAGGGTGAGGGAGTGATGTGAACAGGAGGATGAGGACTGTAGGGGATGGAGGGGATTACAGAGATGTGGAGAGGGGGAGGTTGAGGGAGGGATGTGAACAGGAGGATGAGGACTGTAGGGGATGGAGGGGGTTACAGAGATGTGGAGGGGGGGAGGTTGAGGGAGGGATTTGGACAGGAGAATGAGGATTGTAGGGGATGGAGGGGGTTACAGAGACACTGATGGGGTTTAATCTGAAGGAAATTGTTTTAAATTCGATGTGCAGGACAGGGGAATCAGAGCCATCGCTGAGCTAAAAGGAAAGATTTGGAGTTGAAAGTTTTGAGGAGCGGAGCATTGGGGTGAGAAACAATAGCCTGAGAATGTCCGGCCTCAATTCTTAACGCTTCAGAAAAGAGTTTGTGAGTTTGGAGCAGAAACCCAGTTTGAAACTTCCTCATTTCGAGTTTTAGAGAGGGAGAGATGGGGGGGCTGGTGTGGTTTAAAATAAAATCCCTCATGTGGCTGCTAACCAATTTTAAAAAGGAAGGGGCTGCACTTACCCATCAGCAGCAGAATGGAGACCACTGCCTCCTGGAGAAAGGGTTTGGTCCCAGAGACAGACATTGGGAAGCGATGATCTTCTTGCTGCTCCTCTGACTGGAGAGAGAGAGAGAGAAAGCCGGAGCTAAATGTGAAACTGCCAAAGACCTTGTGACGATGGAGGGTTGAGTGTCCCTGGATGTGAGGTGGCGGGTTTAAGTGATATTCTGTAACTTTTTTATAAAGCCGAGTGGCCTTGCTAAGAGAATCAGTGTGTGCGGAGAGTGCCCGGGAGAAGCCGTTCTGTTTTTTCAGAGGAACTGCCGCATCTTCTTAGGTACAAATCAGCCGTCACCGCCGTTCCAGTCAGACCCCTCCGAACTCGCCACACAGCGGGGGTCCTGCTCTGTCTCAATCACCTCCTCCCGGGCCGGGCACACACACAGGGCGAAGAAAAGATTGGAAAGATGTAAAAAATTAAATCCCCCGCCACCCGCCCCACCGCAATAAATGATGTTTGTTTCTAGCGTTGTTCCTGGGATAACGAATCGGTCTGAGAAATTGAGAAAATTATCCTGGGAATGTGTTCATTAGAAACCTTTTATGTGTGTGTGTGTGGGGGAGGGGGTTGTGGGGGGGTTAAACATTGACAAGGTCTTGCAGAGGATTTTCAAAGCACAGCAAAGTTATTCATTTACTGGGGGCGGGGTGAATGTGTGGAGATGATATTTGGGATTTTAATACAACATTTACTGGGGGCGGAGTGAATGTGTGGAGATGATATTTGGAATTTAATACAACATTTACTGAGGGCGGGGTGAATGTGTGGAGATGATATTTGGGATTTTAATACAACATTTACTAGGGGAGGGGGGTGAATGTGTGAAGATGATTTTTGGGATTTTAATACAACATTTACTAGGGGAGGGGGGTGAATGTGTGAAGATGATTTTTGGGATTTTAATACAACATTTACTGGGGGCAGGGTGAATGTGTGGAGATGATATTTGGAATTTAATACAACATTTACTGGGGGCGGGGTGAATGTGTGGAGATGATATTTGGGATTTTAATACAACATTTACTAGGGGAGGGGGGTGAATGTGTGAAGATGATTTTTGGGATTTTAATACAACATTTACTGGGGGCAGGGTGAATGTGTGGAGATGATATTTGGAATTTAATACAACATTTACTGGGGGCGGGGTGAATGTGTGGAGATGATATTTGGGATTTTAATAAAACATTTACTGGGGGCGGGGTGAATGTGTGGAGATGATATTTGGGCTTTTAATACAACATTTACTGGGGGCGGGGTGAATGTGTGGAGATTATATTTGGGATTTTAATACAACATTTACTGGGGGCGGGGTGAATGTGTGGAGATGATATTTGGGCTTTTAATACAACATTTACTGGGGGCGGGGTGAATGTGTGGAGATTATATTTGGGATTTTAATACAACATTTACTGGGGGCGGGGTGAATGTGTGGAGATGTATATTACGCCTTGTTGTTAATGGATCCTTTGAACATCACCGCTGTTGCAATCATAAATTAAAGCCCCCAACTCAATTAAACAACCCGATTCTTGTCCTCTTCTATATTTACATTAGCTACAACAGTGGTAAAATCCTCAAATGTAAGCAACTTTGGAAGTGAAACCAGAACTTTCTTTTACAGGAAGATGCATAAATGAAAACCAAAATTAACAATTCAAGCTAAAAACCCATGCCTAACACCTACAAATACAGATATAACTTACTTAAAATATCTTAATTTCCTAACACGGCCCTCTCCTTCGAACTGCATCCACCAATTCACTTCTTAAAAATAAAATCTCGCCAAACCTCCGTTCTTGGAGCCCGCTGCCCACATCTCCAATCTCCATTTCTTCTCCAATCAACCTGCTGCCTGCTCGCACATCGGTGTCCATCAGTGCTGAACCTTCATGTTTCAATCTATCCAACTGGGATACTGTCCGTGTCACTGTGTGAAAAGGGAGCACATCAGGATCGTGCATGGCATGAATGTGACAAAGTTACAAAATGGGACATGGGCAGGTAAATGAAGTAAGTTTACAAGTGTGTAATTTAACGATAGAGCGGCCTCGGGGGCAAAAATGGCCTCATGACCCACTTTGTTCGCTGAGCTAATTGTGGTTAAAGGTCATGCAGCTCAGTGTTAGAACGTTTCCGTCGCATGTATGCGGTCCTATGTTCGACCCCCGTCATCTCCCCATTGCAAATGTTGAATACACCAGTATCAACATTCTCATAAACGGCGTCACTCGGTTCGCCTTACTTCATGGGTGGATAAATCAAAATTCGTAGCAGGGAAGGAAAGCAATGGGATGACTCAATAATGCATTAGATTCCAACCAGAACAATTCGCATTTCCAGAGCCCACGCTGCTGTTGTTTAATTGAGGCTTGCACCCAGACAGTGTGCACCCTCCTGCGTCTGTCTGCAGTGAAATGGGACACAAATCTCTCAGGGTGTCGCTATATTACCCCTCGATATTCCAGGCCTCGACATATTATTTCCGATCAAAGCTGGAAAAACACAGGAAGTTTGGAGGTTTCTCCAGAGAGGTCAACACATCAACTGGAACAGTGAATCCAATTCTAGATTGAGATCGGCGGCAAATGCCATTTACGGGAAGGCTGACTGGGGTGAGGGAGTTCAGTCATGTGGGTAGATTGCAGAAGATAGGATTGTTCTCTGTGCAGGAGAAAAGGTTGACAGAACTGTCCGGGGAGCCGTTTAAAATCTGGAGGTTGTCTAGACCAAGTTGATCGAGTGAATAATATATCCACAACTGTTTCAGCGACTGAGCAACTGAAAGGCCCTTGGGAGCCTTGAGTTTATTGTGAATGATGACATGCACACCACGGCCTAAATGGAAACCTGGGTAAAGATTGATGGTGCCGTGAATGAAGTCTCCCACCCCAGTCTCCTCCACCCCGCCCCCAAAGCTGTCTCTCCAATCCTTCCAGCCTGTCCAGACTACCATAGCGCCAGTCTGGCACTTAGATCTTCCTGTGTCCTTTCACTTCACTCGCACTTACTCCTTCTGAGACCATCTCTGTTCGCGAGGGGCTCACATTCACAAAAGCCCTCCTCTGCCGTGCACCGAAGTACCATCGAAAAATCCTCAGCACGATGTTTTCACTGTTATCCTCGCTCAACCTCGGCAATAAGTGACTCCTCGTCTTCTGTGACTCCATCTCAATTCACCGTGCTCTCTCCCCTTCGAGTTCACCGCCCCCTTATCCACCCTTAATCTCTCCTCCTGTGTAAAGTACCCCAATCAGATTCCCTGCCCTGCAGGAACGCCATTGCTTCATCAATTCTGGGACTCTCCCCTGGTACAGATCCCATTTCCACTTCACTGCAATGGACAGTTTCCTGAGAGCATATGGCGGGCATTTGTTTCATCCATTCACCGTCACATATGCCTGGCCTTGAGTCAAAATAATATCGGTTCTCCTCTCGACTCCTCAATCCGCTCACTGTCCCATGATCATCCTGGAATTCAAAGGTGACCCACGGCGTCATTTCCCAAATCTAACAAACCTTCTTAAATAGCTCTCCTTTGTCACCTCCACCTTCAGCTTCAGCAGCAATGGCGATGTTCGCGTTGACTATTTTGTCACTAAGATTGAGACAATTCCATCAGCTGCCTCACCCATGCCCCTCCTGTCCAGTTCAATTCTTCTGTGTTTGACTATGTGAGTCTGTTAACTGATCTTGATTGATTTATTTAGCCTCTGTGTTGACTCAGAGCAAAACAATCAGACATTCCGGAAACTCAGAGAGACTGAGTTGGAGCACAGAGGAGACATTCTGAAGAATTTAGAAAAAACTAATAATAAAGTTACTTCATGATTATAAATTATTGTCATCTCTGCATATCTCTGAGATATAGAAAATATACAAATCCTCCCTTCCACTCGCGCGCCACGCTTCATACGCAAAGACAGAATGAACAGTCCTCAATTGCGGATCATCATCCAGAGATCATGGACTATTTTTGGGAAGGATCCTTGAGTTACTGACATCCAGCCAAAGTATAAAAAAATGCCCGTGCAAAGTTATGTATGTGTGTAATTCTGAGACCACCTAGCGGGGGGAAGATCATCAAATGTGTGTGTTTAATTCTGAGAATAACCAGCAGAGGGTAGAACAGTTAAGGATTGTGTGTGTGTGTGTTTAAGTGTGAGAGCATCCAGCAGGGGGATAGATCAGTAAAGGTTTTTGTGTGTGTAACTCCGAGAATATCCAGCACGGGGATAGATCAGTAAAGGTTTTTGTGTGTGTAGCTCCGAGAATATCCAGCAGGGGGTAGATCAGTAAAGGTGTGTGAGTGTAACTCCGAGAATATCCAGCAGGGGGTAGATCAGTAAAGGTGTGAGTGTAATTCTGAGAATATTCAGCAGGGGGTAGACCAGCAAAGGTGTGTGTGTGTAATTCTGAGAGCATCCAGCAGGGGGTAGATCAGTAAAGGTGTGTGTGTAATTCTGAGAGCATCCAGCAGGGGGGAGATCAGTAAAGGTTTTTGTGTGTGTAACGCCGAGAATATCCAGCAGGGGGTAGATCAGTAAAGGTGTGTGAGTAATTCTGAGAGCATCCAGCAGGGGGTAGATCAGTAAAGGTGTGTGTGTAATTCTGAGAGCATCCAGCAGAGGTATGGAATAGTAAAGATGAGTGTGTAAAAAAGAGCTACATTGCAGATTGATATAATATCTCTGCGCTTTAACTCTATACCTGGGGAAATTTGCATCAGTGTCTCATTTGTTGTGTCCTGCCCTTGTTAACCTGATTATTTTTGAAAATGATTTGTTAAACTGTACCTATGGAATCCGCTGCTCCTGTTGTGGACTTTACCAATGATCTCCAACTTTATATTTTAAATGCTGTAAGTGTCTGATGAATGGAATCACTCATTGTCTAACGGTTCAGTCTGTAATATTGCAGTGAATGAAGTCAGTGAAAGGCAGCCCATTGCTGTCAGCATGTTTAAGCCATTGTGTGAAATCACCAGATTTAACATTTCAATTCAGGAATGAAACACAGCTTGATATCCATGTGAGAAACTCTGATATCGAACACCCCGAGTGGACAGAATGGAGCAAGATCCCAACTGCAAGAAAGCCTGCAATCATGTCTAAATATCTTCTAAATGCTAACGGGCTCCAATGCATCCTGGAATGAGCTGTTGTGTCTGCAGCTCCCTGTTTAATCTGAAAGACAAAGTGAGATCCCAAAGGATCGAGATTAGTGCTCTTGATTGTTGGCACAGAGGCCAGCGAAGTTGTTTCACTACATTTTCATTGGCTCTCACAGATCTGAGCTGTGAGCACACAGCTTGGTTGGAGTGGGAGTTGGGGAGGTGAGAAAACCAATGCAGAAATGAAACTCAGAAGTCACTCTCTTCAAAGCTGGGAAATGAGTATAGCTGTCACTCGGTGAACACACGGCAAATCCTGCAGGAGATCTGGGATATAGTTGTGCAGTGTTGTCAGTCTGGTCTCTGTAACACAAGGCTTCAGAGAATGTTTGATATGAAATGAGAATTGTAAATCTAGCCAATGTGCAATTGTATTGAAGTTCCTCAGAGTGCCCCACACAGTGAATAGAGAGAGAGTGAATTGCAATGCACTTTATGTCAACGTGGAAGTCATGTAATGTACCCTCACAGATTTCCTCAATAAAGTGAATTCTTTGGAAAGCTAATTGAACAGTTTCCAGCCCTGTTATGGTACAGGACAGGAGTGGATAATTCTCTCAGTGTATGTTTGTGTGTGTGTGTGTCTCTGTGTGTCTGTGTGTGTGTGTGTTTATGTGTGTATCTGTGTGTGTGTGTGTGTGTGTATCTCTATGTGTGTGCGTTTATGTGTGTATCTGTGTGTGTGTGTGTGGGTCTGTGTGTGTGTGTGTGTGTGTGTGTGTGTTTTCACCTGGGTACAGCGCAAATAGCACAGAGCCCTTGGGGATGAGCCTGGGCAGAAACCAGCGCAGCTTGATCCACAGCAGCTTCATGAAGGGACATCACACCATTTGATCACAGGGAAGCTCCTCTTTAATTCGTTCCCCTCCCCCACCTTCCCCAGCTCCTTGTGTTCAATGTTTTCAGTGTCCAAACTCCTGCCAGCTCAGATCTCAGGTGCCTGACCTGATACATTAAATCTGCTGCAGTCTCATTGGCACCGATAAGGTTTGAACTAGAAAGAGCTGCACTCAGGGTGTCCAATGGACACAGGGGATGTCTGGTAAAGATGAAGTGTAATTGGAAATGTAGTGAGTAACAAACACTATTGGAAGAAAGTGATGAGGTTTGAACCTTATGCAATGTAATATAAACCAGCGGTTGCTGGCAATCTTTACCTGGTTTAGTCCATTAGGAAAAAGGTGTGGATGGAATGATCCTGAGCTGCCATCTGCTAAATTTCGCATTGCATTTGTCTCAGCTCCATTGTTCCTGGAGTGTGGAGGCTGGGCAGGGGGAAGGGAGAGATGTTCAGAGAGATTACCCTGGGTTAAACCATTTGCCTGGTGGATTCCAACCCCACCCCCCTGCCCCGAGTCACACAGAAAGATTCCTGGTGGGCTCTGCCACACCTGGGTAGGTGTGTCTCAGGTGTGGAGAAATGAAAGCTGGTTGGATGGGGGAGATTTGGGAGGTGGAGTGTTTGAGTGACAGACATGGAGATATAAAAGGTCTGGATCAGCCATTGCTCTAAATCTTGGCCATGCGGCATTGGATGAGTAACAGTGTCTGTGTGAGGTTAGGATATCTATCTGCCTTAGTGTGTCTGTGTCTCTGTGTGTGTTTGAGCGTGTGTATCTTGCCTGAACCAAGTCCCAGCTGTGGTGTTTTAATCCCCCCACCCAGCCCAAACCCCCAGGTCCAGGTTCTCTCTCCCCACCATGGGAGAGGAGATGGAAGGAGTGAGAGTCCATCAAGGGAAGTCGGAACTGCGGATTGGTGAGTATGAAACACTTTAATTTATCTCCTTATCTTTCTCTGCCTTTCACTCTCCTTCTCTGTCTCTCTCTCTGCAAAACTCTCTCTGTCTTTCCCTGTCTATCTCTCTATCTCTGTCTCTCTCGCTCTGTCTTTGTATCACTCCCTCTCCCTGCCTATTTCTCTGCCATTCTCTGTGTCTCTCTCTCTCTCTTTCTCTGTATGTCTTTCTTTCTCTGTCTTTGTCTCTCTCCCTCTCTATGCCTCTCTCTTTCTGGCCCTCTCTCTCTACCTCGCTCTCTCTGCCTGTCTGATTCTCTATACCCCTCTCTGAGTCTATATCACCCTCACATTTTCTCATCTTTCTGACTGTTTCTCTGAGTCTCGTTTTCTATCACTTTGTATCTCTAGATGTTTCTCGCTCTCTCTTTTCCCACTCTGTCTTTCCCCCCCCTCTCTTTCTCCACTCTCTTTCCCCACTCTGTTACCCCCCTCTCTTTTGCCCCTGTCTTTTCCCTCTGTCCCTTTTTCCCGATGTCTCTCTAAGCTGTCTCAGGCTCTCTCTTTTCTCTTGTCTCTTTCCCTGTCTCGTTTTTCTCTCACGCTTGCTTGTCTCTTTCCCCACCCCTGCAAATATTTTCCCGCAAATATTCCCCCCGCAAATTTCCCCCCCGGAAATATGGTCCTCCCCACAAATTTTACCCCCCACAAATTTTTACCCGTGCAAATTGTCCCCCTCTGCAAAGTATCCCACTGCAATATTTCTGCCCCACCGCCCCCCGCAAATTAGTCCCCCTCTGTTTTACTGCCGCAATTTCCCCCATGCAAATTATGCCCCTGCCAAATTTTTCCCCTGAAAATCTTTTCCCCAATCAAATTCTGCCACACTACAGCAATTTTTTCTCCCCGCCAAATTTCCCCCCCTTCCCTCCCCTCACCCCCTGCAGATTTTTTCCTCCTGCAAAATTTCTCTACCCCCAAAAAAAAATGTGTTTCACCACAAATTACGCTGCCTGCCAATTAAACCGCCCCCCCCACAGCCACACACCACCCCCCACCCCCCCTCCCCTCCACCTTCCCCCGGCAAATCACCCAACACTTACCCTGCAATATCCCCAGCAACTTGCATATTTTGGACTCCCGCCGCGAAATTTCCTCCCCCACCAATAAATTTTCCTCTCTATCTGTCTCCGTCACACCTCCCGCTGTCTGACCCTACCTCTCCTCTCTGCCTAACACCCCTCGTTTCTCACTGACTAACACCCCAACTCTCTCCTTGTCTAATTGCCCCGTCTCTCTCCTGCCCTTTTCTCTCTGTCTATCTCCCCCCTCAGTCTGTCTCTGCCCACTCTACCTCATCCCCCTCCACTCTCTGTCTTTTTGCCTTTTGGCCCTTCTCTCACTGTCTGACTCCGACCTCCTCTCAAAAATCCAACCTTTAATTCCTCCCCCACTGATTCCCCCTCTCTCTAATTACTGCCTCTATCTTACGCCCACCTCTCAGTCTAATTCCCCCTCTCAGTCTAAGTCCCCCTCTCAGTCTAATTCCCCCTCCTCTCTGTCTATCTCAACCTCTCTCTGTCTAACTCCCTCTCTCTCTTTCTAACTCCCCCTCTCTCTGTCTAATTCCTCCCTCTCTCTGTCTAACCCCCTCTCTCTCTGTCTAACTCCCCCTCTCTGTCAAATACCCCCTCTCAGTCTAATTCCCCCTTTGCCTAATTCCCCCTCTCTCTGTCTAACTCCCTCTCTCTCTGTCTAACTCCCCCTCTCTCTGTCAAATACCCCCTCTCAGTCTAATTCCCCCTCTGCCAAATTCCCCCTCTCTCTGTCTAACTCCCCCTCTCTCTGTCTAATTCCCCCTCTCTCTGTCTAACTCCCCCTCTCAGTTAAATTCCCCCACTCTCTGTCCAATTCCCCCTCTCTCTGTCTAACTCCTCCCTCTCTCTGTCTAACACCACCTCTCTCTGTCTAACTCCCCCTCTCTCTTTCTAACACCCCCTTGTCTTTGTTTAACTTCCCCTCTCTCTGTCTAACTCCCCCTCTCTCTGTCTAACTCCCCCTCTCTCTGTCTAACTCCCCCTCTCTCTGTCTAACTCCCCCCTCTCTCTGCCTAACTCCCCGTCTCTCTAACTCCCCCTCTCTCTGTCTAACTATGCCTCTCACTGTCTAACTCCCCCTTCTCTGTCTAACACCCCCTCTCTCTTTCTAACTCCCCCCTCTCTCTCCTCTTCCTCTGTCTCTCTCCCTGTCTATCTCCCCCCAAGTCCATCTCCCGTCTCTGTCTCTTCCCCCTCCTCTCTCTGTTGATTTGCCCCCCTCAGTCTATCTCCCCCCTCTCTGTCTCTTCTCCTCCTCTCTCTTTCTAGTTGCCCCTCTGTCTCACTCTGATCCCTATCTCTCTAACCCCTCCCTACATTTCCCCCTCTCTGTCTAATAACCCCTCCCTCTCTAACTGCCTCCTTTCTGTCAATTCCCCCTTTCTCTGTAATTACCCTCTGTCTAATTCTCCCAGTCTACTCTGCCTGATTTCACCCCCCCCCCATCTAATTCCTCTCTCTCTGTCAAATTTCCCCCCTCTTTCTCTCTCTCTTATCACCTCCTCTCCCCAATTATCCACTCTCTCACTCTCCCTCTAAGTCCCCCCTCTCCCTCTAAGTCCCCCCTCTCCCTCTAACACTCCCCCTCTCTCTAATCCCCCCCTCTGTCTCTCCACGCCCCCTCTCTCTCTCTCAGTCCCCCTCTATCTAAGTCCCCTCTGTCTCTAATTACACCTCTATCTAATTTCCCATGTCTAACTGCCCCTCTCTCTCTCATTTCCCCTCTCTCTCCAATTACCCCTCTCTGTCTAATCCTCCTGCTCTCTAATCTCCCCTCTCTGTAATGCTCACTTTCTCTGTAATTTTTCCCTTTCTGTCTAATTCCCCTGTCTAATTCCTCCGTTTCTCCCTAATTCCCCCTCTGTCTAATCCCCCCTCTCTCTAATTCCCCCTCTCTCTATAACTTCCCCCCTCTAATTCTCTCTCTCTGTCTAATTCCCCCCTCTCTCTCCAATTCCTCCTGCCATGTATCTAATTCCCCTCTCTGTCTAACTTCCTCCATCTCTCCAATTCCCCTCCCCCCCATGTATCTAATTCCCCCTCTCTCTTTCTAATTACCCTTCCCCCGAGCAGTCCCCTGTATTTTAATGGCCTCTCTATCCCCTCCCCACCCCACCCCCAGTGAGGGAGCAGAGACATCGAGAGGGAGAGATGGCGCTGGGCTGGAATTAGACTCGGTGTCATGGTGCCAACTGGGTGCTTGGCAATGGCTGCTCTCTTTACACATCCCTCCCCCTGTTTCCACAACTTAATGGGAATAACATTTGGGAGAGATGGAAAACAGGGGGATCCGAGAGAAATAGAGGAGCTGAGGTGGAGTATGAGGGGTGGGTGGGGGTGGTGGGGGGGTGGGGAGGGAGATTGGAAAGAACAGAGTGACAAAGTTTCAGAGAGAAAGATACAGAGAGAGTTGTAGGAAGAGATAAAACGGGAAACTTGTCACAATTCAGAGGGGCCGAGATACAAAGGACACGGAGAGATGGGGATGGAAAGAAAGATGTGGGGAAACAGTGAGGAACATGGAGGGAGGAGCAGAGATAGAGTCGCAGGAAGATGTGGAGGGATTGAACTCGCTGGGATTATATTGGACTCTCTGGAGCACCGTGTCTCAACCTGGATCCCCCTGAGTAACACCCCCATTCCCCACCCCCCGGCCCCCACTGACCCCAGTCGTCAGTGTGAAAATTCCACACGTCCTTCCTCTGGGTGTGAGAATGAGTGACAAAGACACAGGTACATTTCTTATTAGTTTTCTCTCCGGTTATAGCTCTTGTCCGAGGACTCCTCGCGGAGAATTGATTCTCTCTCTGCATCGTCAAAGCTGCAGCTTCCAAATTAATTCTCTTTCGGGGAGAGAGAGAGAGAGAGAAATGGATATTGATTAAAAATAAAGCAAAGAATTTTGAATAAAAAAAGACACAGCAAGATCCCAGGAATCTCACTGACTCACTCACAGCCACAATCTCAATCAAAAGGTGGGGATGTGGGGGGCGTGGGGCCTTTACTCTCAGAGGCTGGGCTGTGACTAAACACTGGAGACCCCCCAGTGCCTCCCCTGTCCCCCAACTCCCAGAGCCTGTGTCTCTCCCTCTGTGTTTAACCTGCCAGCTCCAGCTGTTTTACTGCCTCATTGTGAAAACCACACAAACACTGATCATTCCCCCTTCCGTCCCTCTCCCATTCACTGCCCCCCACCCCCTCTACCTGCTCACTCCAGGGCTGCTGCTGATTGGACACAAAATATTCACATTGCACTTTCCACTTCTAACACTGTCACCTCTCTCCCTCCCTCTTTCTCTGTCTCTCTCCCCCTCTCCCTGTACCTGTCTAAACCCCTCTCTATCTCTGCTCATCCTTCCCTCTCTCTAACGCTCGATAATCTGTTGCTATCTCTGTTCCTTCTCTCTACCTCAGGGTCAATCTGGATTCAAGTGCATCTGAAAAGTTTCTGTCTGACCATTTTAAATAATGATGCACTGCGGCCGTGTTTTATATTTATCGATGATTTACTGAGAGAAACGTGAGGGGGGCAGTGGGAGCAATCCTCAATCAGCCCATCAGTAAACTGAATTCGGGGAGGGCAGCCACAATGCAGTGCAGGACAGGCTGCAGGTCAGATAGGCACAGCAAGATCCCACAAGCAAGGCGATGTTAGCCAGGTGTCCCTCGCCCCACAACCCCCAGAAAAGGTGAATCTCCCTCTTTAAAACTGGGCAGGGGGGTGTTGGTTGGGAACTGATTGTTTTGCAAAATATATCAAAAATCCAGAGAATTCCGTGAGTGAAATTCAACACCCTCTCCCCCTCCAGTCCAATTCATCATCTGGCCTTCAACACAGGAAATATAACAATAAATAAAAAATATAAAAATTACAGGCCTTTACGCAGCCTCACATTTAGAAATTTAATTTGAGGCCCACAGAAACATTGGAAAGTCAAGCAGTCAATGTTTACAATTGTAGCGCACAGCAGGATCCCACAAACAGCTCCACAAGGGACATGGAATGGACAAACCCAATATCCCGTCTCTCTCACTCTCTCTCCCTCATAATCAGCCCCTCCCACCATCTGTTACCTCGCCACTCAACAGCTCCCTCAATCTCTCCTCTTTCCCACCTTTCTCCCTCCCTCCATCTCTGTTTCTCACATGCCAGAATCTGGAGAGGCAAAGAGAGAGAGAGAGAAAACCACAGTCAGGACCTCAATAAACTCAATTCAAAATGGTTCCCAGACATTTCGTTAAAGCCTCAATTCATCGCAGTGTCTAAAACAGCAGCGTTATTCTGGGAAACAGCCTCACGTGAACAAGTTTCACTTCAGGCCCCTCCGGCCTGCTTCACCAGTTGCTGAATTAATTTTCAAAGTGTGCTCCCTGCTGGTCATTTAGGGAACCCTGTTCGGTGTTTGCGCACAGAAAGATCCCACACACTGCAACGTGCTCACAGTCAGGTCAAAGTATTTTAGGGTTGAGAATTGATGGAAAAGGCAAGGCTAGGAAACATCTTAACACAAAATGGCACAGATTGGCCCTCAGTGATACAGTTTCTAGACACTAATAAAACATTCTGGGAGGCTGGGAGTGAGGGTCTTTTCTCCAGAGGCTGGGAATTGGGCAGTGACTGCACGCCGGAGACCCCCAGATCCTTGTCTCTTCCCTCCCTGCCTCTCTTTCTCCCTGTTTCCCTCCCTCTCCCAGTTTTCTTTCTCTCCCTCCCTGATAACTCACAATCGAAAAAGAAAGATGGGGGAGAGAGAGAGAGAGAGACAGCAAGAAAACACACAATCACAGCCTCAAATCAAATGAATTCAAGTGGCTGCTGCACATTTTGTTTCACCGTCACATTCATGGCCTAAAACACAGGCCTTATTGGGGAGTTCAGACAATGCACAGCCCCTCCCGAGGGGCCTGAAATTAGGCCTTGAATTGGGCCTAGTCACAGAGGCTGCATTAAAGCTCAGGGACAGGAACAGGCCCCAGTCTAACAGAACATTCCTCTCCCTCCACAGCTCAGCCCAAACCTCACAGACAGGGCTGGAAGGAGTGAGAGGGAAATGGGACCCACTCCCCCTCACCCCCCTCCTCACCCCCCTCCCTCCCTATCTCTGTAACCTCCTCCAGCCCCTACAATTCTCATCCTTCTTTTCAAATCCCTCCCTCAGAGAGTTGGAGTGAGAGAGAGAGGGAGAGAGATAGAGAGGCTATCGCGTAAAAGAAAAAGTGATGGGTGAGAGTGAGAGAGATCCTGTCTCCATCATTAAAATGGAGGGATATTCCCTCTCCATCATTAAAATGGAGGGAGATCCCTTCTCCAACTTTTCAATGGAGGGAGATCCCTTCCCTAAATTGTGATGTGAAAGTGCTGGAACCCACAATGGAGGAAAGAATAAAGCTTATTCAAGACTGAAAAGTTAACCTGTTTGTGTATCACAGAAATTTACAACAGAGAAGGAGGCCATTCAGCCCATCGAGCTGCTGTCGACCATCTGCAAGAAAGATTTCACTGGTCTCACTCATCAGCCCTTTCCCTGTAACTCTGGAAATATTTTTCCCTTCAGCTTCACATCAAATTTTGGCTCACACAAACGCACTCCCATGCACACAATCTCTCAAGCACACTCTCTCTCACACAAACCCTCTCCCATGCACACTCTCTTCCATAGACACACACACGTTCTCTCTCACACACACAGTCTCTCTCTCACACATACACTCTCTCTCTCACAGACACGCACTGTCTCCCATACACAGTCTCTCACACAGACACACACACTCCCCACATACTCTCTCTGTCACACATATACTCTCTCCCACACATGCTCTCTCTCTAAGCACACACTCTACCTCTCTCAAACACACTCTTCCTCTCTCACACACACTCCCTCTCTCTCACACATACTCTCTCTTTCACACACTCTCTCCCACACAAGCTGTCTCTCTCCCACACACACCTCTCTCTTCCACACACATCTCTCTCACACACTCTCTCTCACACACGCTCTCTCTTCCATACACGCTCTCTCACAAGCTCTCTCCCTCTCACACACCCTCTCTCTCTCACATGCTCTCTCGCTCCCACACACACTCTCTCTCACATACACACTCTCTCTCTCACACATGCTCCATCTCTCTCCCACACACACCTCTTTCTTCCACACTCTCTCTCTCTCACATGTTCTCTCTCTCTCTCACATACACACTCTCGACTCTGGTGAAAGGTGAATCTTCCCCACCGCACAATAAACACACAGAGTCTCAATGGTGCCTCCATTATCTTTGGAGCTGTTAAAGCCCCTAATGTAATCCCCACACATTCGGCCCCACCCAGTAAATGTTGTATTAAAGCCCCAAATGTAATCTCCATACATTCATCCCCCACCCCAGTAAATGTTGTAGTGAAGCCTCAAATATAATCTCCACCCATTTACCCTCTCCCCAGTAAATGAATAAATTGATAATGGGGGAGATGGAAAGTGAAAGTTGAACTCACCAGAGTTTGGAGATGCTTTCCTGAGATGAAAGTGATCCAATGCCACCATCTGCAGGAGGATCACAGCTACTGCAGGCGCTGCTCTTTGCCAGTCTCAGAGAGGTTTCAGTCACTGGGTGGCTGGTCTGGGCACAGGCTGATGGGGTGTGAACGCTGAAACGGGATAGAAATTTGCAGCTCCAAAAGTATTGTTGTTATCAGTGAGACGCTTTGTGTTAATTCTGGGGAGGGGAAGATTCACCTGTTTCACCAGAGTCGACGCCGTGTTTTAGAAAGTGAGACTCTCGCTGACAATTCTGTTGGAGACTTTGGATGAGGTTTAGAACAGGCGGGGCAAATAGGTTGTGGCGGGGGAGGGGGGGTGGTGGGGGGTGGGGGTGGGGGGGGGGGGGTGGTGGTGGGGGGGGGGGGGTGGGGTTGGTGCAATAGTGGAGGTGGGGCATTTGTATTTCGACTCTGCCCGTCTGGCTGTATCACTGTAACCCAGAGATTCGCAGGACAAGAGCTGCAAATTGGGAAAGTTCTGTATAAATCTTCTCTCCTGGTCCGGAACAGACACAGGGTGAATAAAGGCGGTAAAGATGTAAAAATTAAATTCCGTCCCATAAAATGTGGGTGTTTCCAATGTTTGTTCCTGTGATAAGGAGTCGGCGTGAGAAATGTTGAAAATTATCCTGCGAACGTTTTCATTAGAAACCATAAGCAAGATGAAGTGTTTGATTTTAAACATTGACAATGTCTTGCAGGGATTTACAGAGCACAGCAAAGTTATCCTGACACTGGGAGCAGTGTCTGGAACCTGCACCAAACGCCCACATTGCAGCCTGGAATAATCCCCCAAACACCATCTCCAGACAATATCTCCAATGGGGAAAGGAACAGAGCTCATGGGCACTTCCCGCTGCTAAATGGCGAATGCGCCAGTTGATCGGCGACTGCAAATTCCAATTCCCTTTGCTGCATTCCCGCCCCATCAGCCTGTGCCCAGACCGAGCCCAGCCAGTGACTGAACCTCTCTGAGACTGGCAAAGCGCAGCGCCTGCAGTATCCGTGAGCCGCCAGCAGATGGTGGCATTGGATCACTTTCAAATCAGGAAAGTTCCTCCAACTTGTGGAGAGTTAAACTCTCACTTCCCATCTCCCCCATTATCAATTTATTAATTTACTGGGCGGGGGGGTATGAATTTGTGGAGATTCTATTTGGGATTTTAATAAAACATTTACTTGTGTGGGCGGGGGGAGGGGCTAAGGTGTGGGGATAATATTTGGGGCTTCAACTGCACCAAAAATAATAAGGGGAATCATTGAGACTCTGTTTGTTTATTGTGCGGTTGGGAAGAATCACCTGTTTCACCAGAGTCAACGCCGGGTTTTGGAAACGGAGACTCTCGCTGACAATTCTGCTGGAGACTTTGGGTGAGGTTAGAACTGGCGGGGTCAAATGTTTGGGGGGGTGGGGGGGTGGTGGTGTCAACAGTGAAGGTGGGGCATTTGTATTTCGATTCTGCCCGTCGGGCTGTATCGCTGTAATCCACAGGTTCATAGGACAGGAGCCGCAAAATGGGCAAGGTCTGTATTAATCGGCTCTCCTGGTCCGGCACAGACACAGGGTGAATAAAGGCGGTAAAGGTGTAAAAATTCAATTCTGCCGCATTAAGTGTGGGTGTTTCTAATGCTTGTTCCTGGGGTAAAGAATCAGTGTGAGAAATGGAGAAAATTATCCTGGGAATGTAGACATTGGAAATCTTTAACAAGATGCAGTGTGTGTCGGTGGAGCGAGGGAGTTGGGGAGGTGCGGGCGTGGTGGTTAAACAATTAAAATGTCTTACAATGGATTTAGAGACTCAGCAACGTTAGCCTAACACTGGGAGCAGTGTTTGAAATCTGCACCAAACGTCCACATTGCAGTCTCTAATAATCCCCAAAATTCCATCTCCAGACAATATCTCCAATGGGGAAAAAGGAGCAGAGCTCATGGGCAGTGTCTGCTGCTAAAGGGGCGAATGCACCAGCCGAGCATCCGCTGCAAATTTCACTCCCTTTGCAGAGTTCACACCCCATCAGCCTGTGCCCAGACCCAGCCAGCCAGTGACTGAACCTCTCTGAGACTGGCAAAGAGCAGCGCCTGCAGTATCCGTGATCCGCCAGCAGATGGTGGCATTGGATCACTTTCATTCCAGGAAAGTTTCTCCAACCTGTGGAGAGTTAAATTTTCACTTTCCATCTCCCTCCTTATCAATTTATTCATGTACTGGGGGAGGGTGAATGTGTGGAGATTATATTTTGGGGTAGAACTTCACCAGTAGCTTGGACTTCTCGTTAAAACTACCTGTAAATCCAGAGTTTCCTTGCGTAATGGTGGAACCGGATGACACGTTCATGGTCATTGGGCAGATCGGCACTGGGCTTCTCGCTGAGGGCCCAGGAGCTCTGCGATTTTTCTACAGCTTCACCGCTGCGTAGAGGGTGCTCTCCTCACTCTGGGCATGGCTGGTGTCTCTCTGACGCTGATGATGAAAGGAATCGTGCAATTGGTCAGAAATTCAGCAATCGTCTTAACATCAGATAAAAATTCACGAAATTCTATCAGCAGATGAAGGGGGCAGAAAGAGGCAAAAACTCAGCAGCGGGCTTGGTCTTGTGAACAGATGCTAATGTGGAGCAGACCTCAATGTTAAAGGGCAGTGACTGTCTGCTCACGGTTCCTTTTCCCAGTGAAGCTATTAGCACAGAGGGAAGCTGTTTCTCGTACTAACAAGAAGGGGCTCGCCAGCAAAGACAGGGAAACAGGAGATTCCGAAAAATTGAGGAGTTTACGACCTGAGCGATAAGTACCCCACCCCCCCACCTCTACCAAACACCACAATCCCCCCACCACCCCACCCCCCGCACCGGCACCCCCTCGCCACCCCGCCCCCACCACTCCCCGCACAAGCTTTTTTTCACTTCAATGGGAAGGGATCCTTGCGGGATGTGTATTGTTTGGCCGAATCCCAATCACCAGAATATAAAAACACAAGGAATTAGTTTAGGAGTAGGCTATTCGGTCCCTCGATAATGTTCTGTCATTCGAAAAGGTCATAGATAATCTGATTGCATCCTTAACTCCACATTCCTACCCCTCCCCATCACTCTTCACTCCCTTGTCAGTCAAAATTCTATCTAACTCTTCCATTTACAATTGCTTTGAATATACATTTTAAGACAGATCCACTGGCAAAACCAATTGTATCTCTTGATCAACCGACAGGGGTGTATTTAATGGGAGACTCGGCCACCATTACCTGCACCGTGACTGAAGCATATCGGGATAAAACATTCCACTTTTATAAAGATGACAGTCAGCTGTCCTCCCTGCAAATTGACACAAAGAGAAACATTGGGTCATTCCAGGTTACTGGCAGAAGAAGTCACAGCAATATTAGTGTCAGCATGGAATTTCCATTAGGAGATGGCTGCTAACATCCTCAGTGAGCAAATTTCTGTCACTGGCTATAGCAGTTGAGTGGCGAGGAACAGAAATTGTTAATATGTCTATTAAACGGGCTTGGCATATTCACAAATCCATCTTTAATTTCCTGCAAACAAATGAAATGTTCAGTATCAGGAGGGAATGGCACATCCGAATGGCCATTTATTTGATCGTTCAACTCTTGACAGAAGCTCTGAAAGAATGAGACTGTAATCACTAGCTGTAGATGAGCAGTCACTACAGGTGCTGTGGTTGGCGGTAGGGAGTGAAGGGACAGTCAGCAGCTGAAGGGCTCTGTAACTGGGGGAAATCTGGTGATCATTGGTGGTTGACGTCACAGTCTATCCGGGGGCTGGGTTAAGTCCAGTGTGACGTCGCAGTCTCACTCTGTGTCCTGTTCCAACCCCCATTGACAAGATGACAGCGTCTCGCTCTCCCCACCCCCGGGAGGTGGGGAATGCTGAACCGTTCCTTCATTATTACACATGAGACTTCAATTTCCACAAAGATGCTGGCACAGCAGCTTCTCGTGTTGCATGAACTCCAAAGAGACTCTCCTTAACTAATTTGGTAGCACTGATTGATTGCTCTTGATGTGATCTTACTGGGTACACGCATGTTGCTGTAATACCTACAGTGCAATCATCATTACAACTTGACAGTAAATCATAAGCTGTACAGTTGTTGCAGAGTCCAGAGGTCCTTCGATATCAAATCCCTTATTCTCCTTTGTATTAGAACCGCATCCCTGGGTGCAATCACTTTAGAATAAATTTCATTCAACTTGCCCCTCTGCAGGTAGGTAAATTTCCTGCAGCAGGTAATTAAATTGGCCTACAGCGATCTTACCAGATATATATTTAACTTTATTCATATTGAGGAAACTAGTTATAATTTCCACCTGTGACGGGACCTGAAATTTTACGCGTCAGTACCGTTCCCACTAAATGAGCATGTTCATCATTCACTCTCACATCTCTCTGCAACATGACCCGAAATGCTTTCCAACCATCTAGAACAGCTGGAAGTTCATTTGATCGAATTAATCGGTTTCAAGCGTGACAGGCACTGCCCCCCATCACTGACTGTCAATACAGTCACATTTACTGAATCGATCCACTTCTCCCAATACGGAGTCTGATATAATTCAAGCAACAACTCCTATTGATAGAGGTCAGCCATCAATATCAAAAGGAAAATTAACTCTTTCATCAAATGGGTGGCGTTGGGGTGGGGCGTGCTCAAATATTGACAGCATGGGTTTGGAGGGAGAAATCAGACAGAGGAACAGGTCTGTGCAGATATTTAACCACACAGTCATTCAGCTGCTACGAAAGTAACTTCATCGGTTTAGATCAAATCTGTAAATGTGCCAATACATTACACTGCGTGTTTCAGGATAACCTATGGAAAACAGAATTGTCGCTTATGGTTGAGACTTGCGCAGGGTGTACAGACTTGACCATAAATCTGAAAGCAAAACTTTGAGAGCGTTCAAAAACAGACCTGTCTTCTTCGAAGTTCTTCAGGTTTTATAGGCACAATTAGTTATGAGCCAACAAGCGAATCGCTCAGGGTTCAGATTCGAAAAAAATAAAATGACAACAGTGCGTTTCCGACGAACTTCGGATTGTGAGGATTTGCTTTCAACAAAACAAGTGCGGCAGAATCATAGAGTATGTAAGATACAGAAATATTCGATTTCCTGAAAACTGCTCTAAACAGAGAGAAAGAGTGAGTAAGGGAGAGAGAGAAAGACAGAGAGAGGAGGAGAGAGAGAGAGAGAGAGAGATAGAGAGAGAGAGAAAGGTGATCTGGTCAATCAGTGAAACCTGCATTCATCTCAAACTGATCATATGTTGGTGTTGTGCACCCACTCTGTCCTATTATTATGCGTCCTAAAGCTCAAATAGCAGGGCGCTGTGTAGGAAAATTAGAAAAGAGGAGGGGAGGGTTTAAATTGGTAACTGGCCCTTTTTAGTATAATCACATTCTTTTTTGTAAATTTCGGGTCGGAATCCTAAAACCTGAGAGAAGCGAAAAGAAGTCTTTCAGGCGGGAAGGATTCAGTTCAGTGCTGTTCTGCTGAGGAGAGCAAGGACGCCGCAGCTTAACGTCAGGAATATTGCTGTCGCCTCCATTTCTGCTGATGGATGAGAGAGTCTTGGAGCAAGATGGGGGAGACCTCAAGTTAATGATTACCAACTGTAATACAGCTCCAATTCTCCGTCACAAAAAACACCACCGTGTTCACTTGCTGCACAAAACGACAGGGGCTGCTCATTTGAAGTTCCTGCTGAGGCGCTCTGTTTTGTTTTTATTTGTTATGTTTTTATTGTGGAAGTCATGAGGTTGACTCTGGAGTGTTTTAAATAGACGCCGGGAGATGGAAGTGAAGAACGATCCAACCCCACACCCGCGCGCCCCCACCCCCCCCCGCCCCGCACCCCCCAACACACCCCCATCCCCCACCCCCAGAATTAGATTACCTGACCATGATGAATGACAAAAACTCCCAACGACAAAAATATTTCAGGTTGTTCTTCGTGCTTTATAGGCTATTGTGGGCTATTAAACAAGTGATCATTGTTTAACTTACAAAGGTTAACATTTTCTATTATGGAGCGATCGCATCCATATCTCACTACATGTTGTACAAAACTCATAGCTGTTGCTTTAACTGTGGTGACCACTTCACTACCTCCCAGCCTCTGCTTCCTCTTTCATGCAACGCTTCCTGGTTTGAACTTCTGAGCCTTGGGTGAAGGGAGGCAGCCGCCGTTCTTTCCAACCCTCATCTCTCGAAGCGGCTCGGACTGGAACATGGAGATAGGCATTTCGTTAATGCTCTTTGGTGAGTCTTCAAGCAGTCTTGCATTGGCTGTACTGGGTTTCTGGTCTGTATGGTGGCTGAGTAGGTAACTAGCGCAGGGAGAGTGGGACTGAGACCTGAGGTGTCCGATCTCTCGTAGCTGAGATAATTAAAGCAACAACTGGATTGGTGTGCATTGTATCAGGTTTGATTACCGGAGCAGAAATTGACTGTGTTGAATTCACCGTGAGGAACGTTGTAGGCGTGAATTTGTTTTTACTTTTCGGGAGATGTGAGCGATTTAGATCAGAGCAGAGAGCAGGGAGCGTGTCTGCTGCTGAGGATGACCTCCTGGCCCCGTTTCCAAGCGTCGATAAGTGGATGTCCGCTGAGGATACTGTCAGCGTCCTGTTTTATAATTTCTGTAATCAGCCTGTTTGACTGGAAACTAGCGGCCGAGCTCACACACCAAACAATTCCATACCACCGAAAGTCAAGGCAGAGAGGCACTTGCCCTAGAACTGTGTTGAAGGCAAAGTTTCCTCTTTCGGTTAAGGGAGGGGACATGATGAAGAAACCAAACACTAACACTGCTGTTTGTGTCGGATTGTGTCCGGTCACTACTTCAGCCGGTTAACTTGAATGATCCCCAATGGCCTTGAATTAAATTGAATATAATCCTATCCGTATTGGAGAAACGGTGATTGTTACCAGAAATGAAATGCTTCAGTGAATTTGGGAGACTAGAGAAATGTGTTTTTTTTTCTGTTCTCCCCTCGTTTTAGGACACTGAAGTTTAGGGAGGAAACTGACAGGTGTATTCATAAATCTATTGACATTTGATAGAGAGCACAGGGAGAAACTATATCCTTTCGCAAACAGGTCTGTAATTATCAATGAATGAGTTAAAACTTCTGGGTGAGGGGAAATTAGCAGAGACATTCTCACTTTTAGGGTTAGATTGATCTGGAATGGTCTAACTGTAGGAATGGGGAAAGCAGATTCGACCAGAGCATTGAGAAAGTATTTAAACAGAAGTGATTAATTACGGACATGAAGTTCGGATATGTGGGGGAATTTGGACAACTGTTTAAGAAAGCCAGAATAAGTAGGATGGGGGAATGGCCTCCTTCTGTCATGTAATATGTCAAAATCCTCTTCTACACGTTAAAGCAATATCCAAGGTTCAACATTCACTTTTCGCTGTGTTAGACATCTCCAACAAGGGGACATACTGACCCTACCATTGGGCACAATTTCCCCGGATTCACTTACAGGATCTCGGTCAATATTCACTCCATTATCCTTCCTCCTGCTGTTCTGCTTGGATGCGCGCATGCGCAGTTCGACGGTGAAGCTCTGCCTCAGACCCATTCTGTGTCTGCACTGAAACATGAGCACCTAATGCTGTGGGTTCCTGCAGGGCGGCCCACGTATATCGCCTGTTGGGAGTGATCACCTTCAGGAGACATAGAGAGTCAAATGGGGGAAGGGATGTCGTTAAAGTCAGTGAGCACACCCCGCCGCTCCCCATCCTAACCGCGCCCAAGGGGACAGCATGTCCCGCTTTCTTTGAACCTGCACTTCTCCAAGTTAAAAATACCTTCTTCGGCTATACAGCCTTTGTTGATGGTACTGTTGCTGCATCGCTGAGCATTTTCCACTTTTCTGATTCCTTTTCAACACTGAAACTGAATTTGAGGCGCTTTGTGATATTTGTGGTTGACTTTGAGACTAAAGCCCGGACACCTCTACATTGCTGCAGAACACACATCTTAAAATTAAACAGCAAAGGGGATGTATTTCAAAGGCGGTGTTTCAGACATCTTTCATCCCAGGGGCAATCCCACAATGGAATAAACTGTCAAAAGAAATAGTCACAGCTCCGCCACTTGAAAACTTCAAGATCTATTTTTATTAAATTTTCAATGTAAAGTTTTCTTTATCAGTTTTACCATTTCGGAAAGAAATGCCTTCTTTTGCTACTTCTATCTGTATAAATGTTGGTGGACTCCGGAACTTTTCCATTACTCTGTGATGTTAGCGCACCTAAAGCAGAAGCATGATTCAGGCTGAGTGGGATTTTCAGAACTTCTGTTCACTCCACTTCCCCTTTCAGTCTGCTGCGGTTCAACATTTCAATGAAATCTAGATCTGCACTGTGAATGGACGTTAATGTCCTCAAACTGTGTTCCAGCTCCCTTGATGCTCAGAGTTAATCTCTGAATCTCCTCATGTCCAACCTTCCGTTTGCAAAACTGAAGGGTGGTGTGCTTGGAAACTCCATTCTCTATTCATTTTTTACCCGAATTGTTCATCCTTCTTTATAGCTTAGGAGGCCATGAGGGGGATAATTAAATATTTCAACTGATGGCACATGTCTAGTGAACGAGATGAAATTCTATTGATTCTGCTTCAATGTTGTGGCCTAATAGTAATTAACTGTTATGAGCGTCGATTGGTGTCATAGCTGGAGGACTCTTGCAGTATATTTTAATTCAATTTGGTTATGCACGTCCATGGTTCTCATGCACTGTTCTGCTCAGTTGCCCGATTTCCATCGAGAGGAGATGCTGGCGCGACCAATCAACCCAGAGCTCCGAGGCAACTGATGGAAGCCAAATGTCGTGACACAACCACTTAACCTCCAAGCAGGGGAGCGAGCATGCGCTGTAGGAATGTGAAGTTCCGCCAGTGTCACCACTGACTTCAGGTCAAACAACCCACTCTGTGTCTGGAGACAACAATACACAGAAGGCTGGAGGAGTAGTTTGAGTAGGCGCGGGTTTGCATTTGTGAATCAGCGTCCTCGGGACGATGAGAACAAACTGAGGGGGAGAATATTTTCCATCAGCTGGAAGCATTGTAATACATTTATTTTGAGAGATCCGTTTGCTTCTGAGTCACTGACCTTACTGCCAGTAGCTCATTTCCTCTTTCTTTGTACTGAAGCTCCCTCGAGTTGAAACCATTGACTTCCTCTATGATGCTAAGTGCTGTTACTATCCCCTGTAACTCTGATCATTTTCAGCATGTTTGCTGATTTTTCTATCTCGTTCCCTTCTTGTCATCGAATTCTGGGTGTTTTGTGATATTCTGCAGCGTGTGCATGTTGTTGGTATCTCTAGTTGATTATTCAGTCAGCCTTCAGGTCTGAGTCTTTCGATTAACTCCACTTCCTCTTTCACCCAGCTACGTAGGAGCATAACACTGAGATATGGATCTGCAGAATGAGCGGAGACTAGTGTCGCTCAAAGAAAACTGGACTTCAGCTTTCTCCTCTCCTTAGAATCTATCTCTCAATCTCCATCTTTAAAAACCCAAAATGCCACCATCAACAGCTCATCCATTCCAGAATGGAACTCCAGCACGTGCAGTGGGAATTCTGTTTGGTGATTTCAAAAGAAGCTCCATATATGAGCATATATTCCACCCAGCTGTTTTCAAGCGTCCTTCCATCAAGGGTTCACTCAGTCCCAAAATGTATGTGATTTTTTAAAATTCGTTTTGTAAACTACGTATCTTCTGGAAATAACGTCTAAGAGTGAATAATTTGATTGGTCTTTCAAAGACCCACTCATGAATGGCTTATCTGAATTTCAAAGGATAATGGAAGCAGGAAGAGGCCAGTAAGCTGCCCTGCCTTTCAATTAGTTTATGGCTGATCCTCTACCCCACCGCCATTTTCGTGCACTATCTACGTAAATGTTGCATCTTCTGAACCAGTCAAACTATCGATGTCTGTTTAAAGATGCTCAATGAATGAACCTCCTCAGCCGTCTGGGGTAGAGAATTACAAAGAGTCACCCTCTTCTAGGTGAATAAATTCCTCCTTATCCATGTCCAAAAGAGCCAGCCACCCACCCCAGCTTAGGGGGGAGGGGCGCAGGCAATGAAACCTGTGGCAAGCCATTTTAATATTCGTTTCCTGCTCGGCCAGCATTTATGGCTGATCCTCATTTGGCCTTGTTCAGAGGGCATTTAAGAGTCAATTACACCATTACGGCTCTGGAGTCTCATGTAGGCTGGACCAGGTGAGGACGACAGATTTCCGTCCCTGAATGACATTAGTGTACCAGGTGTATTTTTACGACATGGTTTCATTGTCATCATTAGACTTCTAACTCCAGATTTACATTGAATTCAAATTTCACAATTTGCCATGGTGGGAATGGAACCAGAGTCCACAGATCATTATCCTGGGTTTGTGGGTTACTAGTCCAGTGACAATACACCGCCCCCACTCCCCCACAAACCACTGCGTGAGTAGCTGGAATGACCCGTTCATTTCTACTTTCTATTTTCTATCTGAAAACGTTTCTCAATCCATGCCATTCGCACTGCTTTTTGTCCGGAATATCTTGTTTTGGGCCTTGTCAAAAGCCGTGTGAAAATTCAGATGCAACACACCCACACCCTTTATCAATCCTTCAATTTACACCACTTAATAATCTCTAGCAATTTTGTCAAACATGATTTCTCTTTCATAAATCCACCTTGGCTCCGCACAACATTGGAGGTCTGCAGAGAGGTCTCTAATTTTACGACCCTATCTGTGGTGGTGTTAGAGAAATTAATTAATTAAAATGATTAACACACAGCAAAAGATTATAACAATGCGTTTCCACTTCATGCGTTAATGCCATCCGTTCAGTCGCACCTGCGGCATTCCACTGTTCCCTTGGTCCCCACTTTTAGCCTCCTGGGGGTTCTCTCCTACCTTAAACCTGATGCTCAGGCCCGAGAATATGACTCCCCTGTCCTCAAACACATGTCCATCGTGGGGTTAGTTTGGCAGTGACACCCTTCCATGCCTTAATTCTCAGTGAACAGCTGGCAATCTCCACTGCCTCTCGGAGGTTAAACCAGCTGAAATAATGCCTTTCCAGTCGACTCTGGTACGTTCATGCCTTCACAGAACTGCATTGTGCCTGACATTACCCTTCAATTTAACCAATTGTATTAGTGCGATGTCCCCAAATGCATCCAGACATTGGGATGCTGGAAGATGCTTGTAAAATATTGAATACGTGTCTGTATTTAACAGACTTGAAATCAGTTTTGATGATAATGAATGCCTGAGAATCAGCAGCTGCTGCTGTTGACCTCAGAAAGGTGGCACTCTTAGAACGGATTAATTATATTTAAGTCTGAATTCATCTCAAAATATGTTCACCATATGTTTCTATTCAGTGTGTTCAAACAGGCACCTCACTCTGATGTACTGTTCTTGCTGTGAGGGTTAAATTTCACTTGAGCAGATGTGAAGGACTCCAATGCCGAACACAGAGGTTTCCAGTTTTCTGTCGCTTCACCCCTAACATCCATTGAAATAATTTGCATTTACAGCAGATAAACAAACCATTCAGCTCGACAGCGGTATGTTGTTCATGATACTCCACACCATCCTCTTCCACTCACCCATCTGCTCTGAAGAAGATTCATACGGACGTGAAACTTTAACTCTGTTTTTCACTCCACAGGCCTGCTGAGTTTTTCCAGAATTTCCTGTTTTTGTTTCAGATTTCCAGCATCCGCAGTATTTTGCTTTAATCCTCCTCCCACCCTGGTTTTCCAACTTTCTCACACTTCCTCGTAATGTTTTTCTCCCACATGTTTCCAAACAAGTTTCCCTTAAATGGGATCAATTCTGTTGGCCTGAACTGCTCCATGATGTGCCATGTTCCCTATTCTGTCCACTCCCTGGTTCAAGAGATATCCCCTCAATTTCACATTGCACATGTTGAAGTACATTCTGATCTTTCAGATTTATAGCGAGATGCTGGCGGCTCTGTGACATGACTTGGAGAATAGTGAATTTATCCTTTGGAAAAGGGAGTCAGTCGTTAGCCTGGTTAGCCCTGGATGTCTTATGTGACTACCAATCAGCTCAGTGCTCCAAAGCCACAGAAACGGAACATCGGACAGGTGTTATGACACAGCTGCTGATTATTCTGTGATATTTGCTCCGTGATGTAAAGTGGGAATGCGCGGAAGGAGCGTGAGGATCAAAGAGTTAGAAAACGTTCGAAAGGCCTGTAGGCCTGTGCCACCACTATTGTCCCCTGGCCAAGTGATCAAAACAATTTCTGCTTTCAATCTGGTTCAGATAACGTGGTGGGTAATTCAGCGTGGGCGGGGTTCATTCAGCAATGAGCATCATCGGATTGTTTGGAAAGTTAAATTCGAGGAAAACAATTGATCACAAGTAGGGAATATTCTGATAAATTTATTTTGAGCTATTCTGTTACTTTAAACTCAGTGTCGTCACCGACAGTGACTAAGTTCCTGATTCTTTGAACTGAAGCACCTCCAAGTTGAAACCGCTCCCTTCCGCTCTAACGCCTCAGTGTTATTACTATCATCTTGAATACTGAGCACTTTCAGAATGTTTGATAATTTTTCAGTCATGTTCCCAGTTTTCAGCTTGTTTGAATATACTCTGGATGAATAATGAGCCGGTGTTTTTACTGCCTGTACAACTAAAGGCTTCCAGTGAATAACTCAGACAGCGTTTCCATTTGGAAACTTGAATTAACTCTGCTTCCTCATTCAGTCTGCTGGGGCTGAGCACATCACTGAGACAGAGATCTGCAGGATGGGTGGAGGCTCATGACCAATAGTGCTTCAGTCTATTTTTGTGTTCAGAATTCCCCTCTCAATCACCATATTCCATTGTTTCAATTCCACTGTCAACGCCTCAATCTCTTCAATATTGGAGCTCTGCCGCTGGAATTCACATGGTGTTTCTTGGTCTGGATGCATGTGGCGATCTGCAAAGATGCTCAGTGTTTGCTCACACACACCACCCAGCTGCTCCCCTTTTACTTTCACTGAAACTTTGATTTGGTTAGTAAATGGATCTTTTGTGGATTGTTAAACTTATTTCAATTGAGCTCTGTCATTGGGCCAAAGGTGATACATTGGTGATTGCCATTGGTTGTTGATCGTATTTTCAAATGGAGACCCAAAAAACCAAATATGATTTCAATCATGTAAACTCTATACTAGAGAAGGGCATGAGGCCCATCTTTTCGTTTCTGGATATTTAAGTGCTGTCAAGTACAGTCCAATACTCCAATTTTATTGTTGCAAAGATACAAATTAGTACTATCGAAGTACATATGCATCTTTGTAAAGTTCATCTGGAAATATTTTGCGGCACAATTCCTTTGTCCCTCTCACAACGTTAACCATTCCATGCATTTTTAAACCCGAATGTAAGGCCAATAGATCAATAGCTCAATATAAATAGGAGCAGGAATAGTGCATTCAGCCTCGAGCTTCCTCCACCATTCAGTGAGAAAATAGCTGATCAAATTATGGTCTTCAGTCCTTTTCTTTGCCTTCTCCCATACACCTTGACGTCCTTGGAGATCACAGGCTTGAATATATTAATTGCCCAAGCCTCTACTGCTCCCTGATGAAGATAAATCCAGGGGAAACAAATTCCTCGTCGACTACGTTTAACTGGGAGAATCTTTCTTTGTAAACTGTGCCCCCTAGCTCTCAGTCCCCATATAGATGAACATTTTGCTAGTACCTCAGCTGTAAAACACGCAGTGCCTTGTATGCTTCCATGTGATCATCCCCCATGTTTCTAAGCGCGATTGATAATAGGCCCAATCTACTCAGCTTTTGCTGAAGGAATTCTCCTCGGCCCAGCTATCAAGGGAAGTTGTGTGAGCTGCTCCTATGCAAGTAGACGCTTCCTTACGTTCGGAGAACCAGATTGTAGACAATACTCTTGTTGTGGCCTCACGAATGCTCTGTACAATTGCAGCGAGATTCGCTACATTTCAAGTCAATCTCTTTTGCCCAAAACTGACCATATTTCAAATTCTTTCATCGGTCGTTTTGTACATTCATTATAATCCTCTGTGATTGATGTACTAGAACACACAGATCCCTCTCTGCCAGGTCATTTGCAGTCTTTCCCCATTGTAATCATTATTCTGTGTTTTTCCATTTTTTGTCCTCTAGGAGGAAAAGTTCACATTTTCCCAGGTCTTCTCCAAATGATATAATTGATGACCAGTCACTCAGCTGCTTTTATGCTTTGCAGGCTCACTGCATCATCCTCACAGCGTGCTTTCCTGCCTACCTTTGCATTCTTACAGACTGGGTTACAGTGCAGCTCCGGTCCGATAGTCAAGCATTCCTATGGTTGGTAAATGCCAATCCTCTACCCTTGGCCATATCTCACTCAGGAGACCACGAGCTCTTATTTTGTGCCACTTTTGTTTATGTAGCGAATTTGGTTTACAAATCCAAATACACAGGGTCTACAGTTTCCCATTTGTCCAGTCTGCTTGTTTCTTCCTCAAAGAGCATCTACATTTGCAAAACACCATTCCCCTTAAAAAACATCATGCTGACTCCTCCTGATTATCGTAACATTTTCTAAACGCCCTGCTACCACTTTCTTAATAATTAATTCAGATATTTTTCTCCAAGGTTCCCTGATATTTCTTGTTTTACACTTTCTAGAATACGGACATTACATTTGCCATTTTCCAAGCAGATGGGAACTTTCCAGAATCAAGGGAAGATTAGAGGATTGCAACCAATGTATCCATTATCACAGCTGTCCCCGCTTTTAAGAGCCCAGGGTGCAGGCCATCAATTCCAGGAGCCTTGTCGGTCTTTAGTTCCATCGGTGCCACCTGTACTTATTCTCCAGTAATCGTGTTTGTTCTAGCTTCCTCCCTCTTGATTTTCTTCCATGCCATTTTTTTTGCCTTCTACTGCGAATACAGATTTTAAAATATGTGTTCAAAATATTTGCCATTTCCTTATTTTCAATTAGTAATTTTACAGCCTACCCATCTAAGTGACCAATTCTCCCTTTGTATATTTAAAATTTCTCTTTTTAAAAATACATTTGAAGCCCTTTTTTCTGTCTGTTTTATACAGCTTAAGGGGACGTTAATCCTCAGTCCGTTGGAATGATGTGATGTGTCTCTGTATTATGAGATTCAAAGACATTGTGTGGATTGGGTGGTAACTTATTGGTATTGGAAGTGGCTTTAGTGTAATTACATGAATAAATGAGTGGACGGAGATTCAGTATGTAACTGCACTAAATTTGGTGGCCTTTTATCAAAGAATAAATCAAAGTATTTAATATCGATTTTCACAATGTATTTTCCTTCAATGTGTTTGAGCACGTCTATCTCTGATCCACTGCATTTCCAGTCAAGTGTTAAATTGCTATTTGTCTGAGATGATGTGTTTCTGATCTGAAACCATGTTTTCCGTTGCAAACACTTGCTGTCACTCTGAGGCTCAGCCACGTACATTATCAAACACTGCCTATTGAAATTTGATTTCCTTCCACTCTCTATTACGTTCACGCAGCAAGTTTCATGTATGTGACGGTTAGTAACCTGCTCTTGTTATCCTTCAGTGTCTTGACTTGGTCACATCCTTGAGGCTGAGATATAGACCTGCAAAGAGAGCGGTGTCTAATGTACTTCAGTTCACATATTGCAACAGTTGCCGTTTATGCTAAACATTTATTGTGTTACGTTCATTTCTTCCAATATAAAAGTCCGCTGTCAGTGCAGCAAGATATTCCATAATGTTTCACAAAGACTCAGGCAGACAGACATGGACAGACACACAGATAGTGACAGACACGCAATCAAAGACTGGCACACAGACAGAGACAGCACAAAGCCAGAGAGAGGCACACAGTCAGTGACACACAAGCATAGACAGTCAGTGACACACAAGCATAGACAGAGACAGAATCAGAAACAGAGGCAATAACAGAGGCAAAGACAGTGACTGGCACACAGTCAAAAAAGATGCATCGACAGTTTCAGGCACACTGACGGAGACAGAGGTTCAGACCTTGATTACACAGACAGAGACACGCACATAGTCAGTAACAGGAACACACATAGTGACAGGCAAACAAGTAGTGACAGAAACACAAACAGTTCCAAACGAACCCAGTCGCAGACACACAAAAAGTAACAGGAACATAGGCAGAGACAGAGTAATAGTCAGCGAGAGCCGCACGAACCGTGAAAGGCACACTGAAAGAGGTATGCACTCAGCCAGGCACCCAGACAGAGACAACAACACAGGCAGGCACACAGGCAGAGACAACCACACAGGCAGGCACACAGACAGAGACAACAACACAGGCAGGCACATAGGAACAATGACTGGGGCAGACAGACGCAGACAAAGACACAAAGACAAACACCGACAAACGCACTGACAGACACACGGAGATATACAGGCACACAGACAGAGGCACAGAGACACAGACAGGAACAGGCACACAGACAGAGACAGACACACAGACAGTGGCACAAATGAACAGACACAGACGTACACGGAGACATTCACACATACAGAAATAGGCATACAGACCGAAGCCACTACACAGACAGAGACAGATACACAGACAGAGACAGACACAAAGATAGAGACTGTGAAACAGACGGAGATAGCCAGAGAAAAAGAGAAAGATACACGATTTGAGGCAGACACACAGATAAAGAGACAGAGAAATGGAGATGACCAGAGTGAGAGACACACACGGACTGATGCAGATACACAGGCAGAGGCAGACACACAGACAGGGACACTGAGAAAGACAGACACACAGACTGAGTCAGATGCACAGAGCGAGACAAGCACCCAGTCAGAAACAGTAACAGACACTGAGACAATTGCACACGCTTATCCACAGAGAAACATTTTTGACCAGGCCCTCACTCATTGTTTCATTTCCCTCACACTTGCCGGTCTTTATACTGTGGGGTATCCACGGGAACGATGTGGCCTGAAGGTAAACGGCCGTTAATCGATCATGGAGAGATAGAGAGAACTCTCCATGTTAAAACATCCGTCACACACTCCCTGCGGACGACCCACACTCCAAACCTCCGGATTGGGATTGTAAAACCGAAGACCCTCATCTTTATTACAATTTTGTAATAAAGCTCCTTTATAAACTTTTAAATGGCCCGGAAATCCTTTCTAAAGTGGTTTGCTTGAATATGGCTACCATAACTCAGCTGCGGCCTAACCGCTGATTCAATTATGTTCTTGAAAATCTTCTATTTCGTTTCTTCTCTTTGATTTTTTTTTTAACAACTACATAACCATTCAGTTTTTTTTAAATTCTTTCACTGATTCTTCAAATTCTCCTGCCCCTTGAATGCTTCGTTTTTGTGAACTCACTTCTCAGTGTCAGATGTTAGGTAACTGGTCTGCAGTTCCCTGCTTACTGTCTTCCTCCTTTCTAGAAAATACATTCCCAATTATCCAAGCAGCTGTTACATGTCAGAATCTAGGGAATTTTGCAAGATTCCAAGCAGTGCATCCTTCACTGTCATGGGGTCAAAATCCTGGAACTCCCTCCTTACAGTACTGTGGGTGGACCGCTGCCACATGAATTACAGCGGTTCAAGGGGGCAGCTCACTACCATCTGCTCAAGTGCAATTGGGGATGGGCAACGGATGTCAAGGAGGAGCTCCAAGAGGTGAAGGGCCAGCAAGCCTCGCACTTTGCCTCGGAGGCCTCCAAGATCATCTTCCGTTCCAGAGTCCGCTCCGTGGAGCAGGATGAGACGTGCTCACGTTTCTTCTTCCAAAAGGTACACAGAGAGCGCTCTGTGATCAGCAGCCTGAAGGAAGAAGACGGCTCAGTAAAGTCATCACGGTCCGACATTCTGAGGATCAGCAAATCCTTTTATGCCGGACTGTATGACGTGAAGCCCACGGACAGCACGGCCTCCCAGTCCTTCCTGTCCTCTATCACGGAGGTCCTAGACCACAGTACGCGGGAGAGCCTAGACAAACCGCTAACTCCTGACGAACTGACTAAGGCCCTCGAGTCCTTCGAGAAGAGTAAAACCCCCGGAAGCGACGGCCTGCCGGCGGAGTTGTATTCGGCTCTGTGGGACTTGATCGGCCCAGACCTGCTAGAAGTGTACGAGAGTATGCTCCTGGCCGGCAGCATGTCAGAATCCATGAGGAAAGGCATCATCACCCTCATCTACAAGCACAAGGGGGAAAGGGAGGAAATTAGAAATTGGCGACCCATTTCACTGTTGAATATGGACTATAAGATTCTGTCCAAGGTCATCGCCAACCGGGTCAAATCCGCTCTGGAATTGGTGATTCACCCTGACCAGACCTGCTCTGTGCCAGGCAGGAAGATCTCTGACAGCCTGGCGCTGCTCAGGGATACGATTGCCTATGTACAGGACAGGGGTGTGGATACCTGCCTCATCAGCTTGGATCAGGAGAAGGCCTTTGACAGAATATCGCACACCTACATGGGGGATGTGCTCTCCAAAATGGGCTTTGGGGAGGGAATTCGAAATTGGATCCAACTGCTCTACACTAACATCAGTAGCGCAGTCTCAATCAATGGGTGGGAAACAGATAGCTTTCCGATTAAATCTGGAGTCAGGCAGGGCTGCCCTCTCTCGCCTGTCCTTTTTGTGTGCTGCATAGAACCCTTTGCCGAGTCCATCAGGAAGGATCCGGGCATAAGAGGAGTGACGATCCCAGGCAGTGGAGGCACTCAGGTAAAAGCCTCCCTGTACATGGACGACGTCGCCGTCTTCTGCTCGGATCCGCTGTCGGTGCGCAGACTGATGCACGTCTGCGACCAGTTCGAACTGGCCTCGGGAGCCAAGGTAAATCGTGGGAAGAGCGAGGCCATGTTCTTTGGGAACTGGGCTGACCGATCCTTTGTCCCCTTCACTGTCAGGGCTGACGGCCTGAAGGTGCTGGGGATATGGTTCGGAGGGACCGGGGCATGCGTTAGAAACTGGAAGGAGCGAGTGGCTATGGTGAAAAGGAAACTGGGCATGTGGGAGCGACGCTCCCTCTCCATTGCGGGTAAGAACCTGGTCATCAGGTGTGAGGTACTCTCGCTGTTGCTGTACGTGGCGCAGGTCTGGCCCATTCCACACTCCTGCGCGATGGCGATCACTCGAGCCATCTTCCGCTTTATCTGGAGGTCGAAAATGGATCGTGTCTGCAGGGACGCGATGTACAAGCCTCTAGATAAAGGGGGAAAAAACGTGCCCAACATCGCCCTCATACTGATGGCCACCTTTGTGTGTGGCTGCATCAAGCGGTGCGTAGACCCTCAGTACGCAAACACCAAGTGTCACTACGTGCTGAGGTTCTACCTGTCCCCGGTGTTGCGAAGGATGGGTCTGGCCACGCTGCCGCGGAACGCTCCAAGTAGTTGGACCGTGCCGTACCACCTGTCCCTGGTGGAAAAATTTATGCAGAAAAACACCTTTGACCGCAAGTCCATCAGGCAGTGGTCAGCGCGTAGCGTCCTAGAGGCCCTGAGGGATAAGGAGAGGGTGGACCCTGTGGGATGGTTCCCCGAGCAGACTGTCAAAGTCATTTGGCAGAATGCCTCATCGCCAGAACTTTCCAACAAGCACCAAGACGTAGCTTGACTGGTGGTGAGAAAGGCCCTCCCCGTCAGATCCTTCCTACACGCCAGGAGTCTCACCCCCTCTGCACGATGCCCTCGAGGTGGCTGTGGTGGGGAAGAGACCGTTGTTCACCTCCTTGTGGATTGTGCCTTTGCAAGGAAAGTCTGGAGAGAGATGCAGTGGTTGCTGTCGAGGTTCATCCCGAGCAGTTCTGTGACACAGGACTCTGTGCTCTACGGGCTGTTCCCAGGGACACACACCGAGACAAACATCAACTGCAGCTGGAGGATCATCAACTCGGTGAAAGACGCGCTTTGGTCTGCCCGAAACTTGTTGGTCTTCCAGCACAAAGAGTTGTCCCCGACCGATTGTTGCGGACTGGCACAATCCAAAGTCCAGGACTACGTGCTGAGGGACGCACTAAAGCTTGGGGCAGCTGCCGCAAAGGCGCAATGGGGAAGGGTCGCTGTCTAAGACCTTTCTACCACAGCGCACCGAGAGACTGGGAACTGTTTAGAGCCCCTCGGGCTGTACAGATCAAAATGAAAGGCTGTAAATGACTGTAATATTGTTTGTACTGATGCACCTGGTGATACATTTTGTAAAAGTTTAACCTGGATTGTACCCTTGTAATGTTGTTTTTGAAATGGTTTTGAATGTGATTGAAGATTTTTATGAATAAAGTATATTTTTACAAAAAAAAACGAATTCTGGACGAACCCGCGACTTCCGCATACCATGAACCAATTAAAAATATATATATTGCAGCTGCTCCTTGTTTGAAGACCCAAGGATGCAAGCCACAAGATTGCCGAAGCCTTGTCAGTCTTTTGCTGCACCAGCTTTTTCTCCAATGATCGGGTTTGATTTAATTTAGACTTCCTTGATGTTCTATCATTGTTTAGATATTTCTGTGTCATCCACAGTAAATACAGATTTAAGCAAAGCTTATTCAAAAGTCAGTCAGACACTTGATTCCCTTCATTAAATCGCCAGTCTCCCTCTCTCAGGGACGAATTCTCACTTTGGCTGTTATCTTCCTTTTCACATACTTAATGAAGTTTTTTATTCTGCCTGTGAATAGACTATGATATGGCGCTCGAATCCTCAACTCGTTGGCATAATGTAATTTGTCTGAGCTGCTTTGCGGAATGTTTAATAACTGATATGTATTTGAAGTACCTTGCATTAAATTGTTTCAATAAGTGAGTGCAGGATGATCCAATCTGTTTATCTGCAACACTGGTGTTGTTTTATCACAGAATAAATTATTTAATCTGCTCAAAGAATTTAGTAAACTTTCTTACAATTTATTTTCATTCAATGTGTTTCAAGACGTGTTCGTCCGTGATCCATTGTTTCTACTGTCAAGGGTTAAATTGCTTTGTGTCTGAGATGATGTGTTTCTGCTGTAAAACCACATGTTTCTGTTATAAAAACTCATAATTTGCGTAAAATTCAGACAGTTACATTTCCAAATGTTTAATCTAATGATATATAATTTTCTTTCACTATCCATTTCGTTGATATGCAAAATGCGATGCCTGTGACAGTCAGTAAACTACTCTTGTTAACGTGAATTGAAACATTACTCGGCTCCTCTTATTCAGACGGTACCTTCTTCTTTAGTCGGCTGGAGTTGGTCACATCATTGAGATAGAGATCTGTATAGCGGCGGAGAATAACGTCCAGAAAAAAACACATTGCAGCAGCTGCTATTTCTGCTCAAATTTTATCATGTACCTTCCCAAGTTTTTTTTTTAAATTTCAGAGGCTACTGGTAATGCATTAATTCATTCCATACCGGTGCTGGCAGACAGGGACAGAGGTTCAGACGGAGACAACACGTGGACAGGGATAGGTACATACACAGAGTCAGGCACATACACAAATTTAGTCACACAGATTCAGATACAACGATAAACATACAGGCATACAAACAGGTATAGAGGCACGTGTAGAGACAGACACGCAGTTAGAGCCTTTCACATAGACAGAGACAAATAAACATAGAGAGACATTCAACAACAGACATACGGAGAGATAAACTCTCACAGGCAGAGAAAGACACACAGAAACAGACATAGAGAGAGACGCATACGCACAAAGTGAGACAGGCACACAGACACAGCGTGTCTGATACACAGGCAGAGAAGGTTATACAAAGTTCAATTAACCGCAGAGAAAATTTTAAGATTCTCGAGGCCCTGGCGCACTGTCTCTTCACTGTGAGCTCAGCTGCTCCGTGTGACAGCTGAATCTTGAATGTAAATGGCAAATAATGAGAATTGAGAGATAGAGAAAGAACTGAATCTGAAGACATTGTTCTCCTTGATCTTGCGTCCTTCTCCAAAGCCAACCTGAGTGGGATCGGAATGCCAGAGGAATCAGAACCTCATAGCACACCCCTCAACCCTCCAATGCCGCTTGTCAACATACGCAGACAGCACCATGTTCCCCCAGATCCCCCTTTGCTTTATTTTCAAATCGTTCGAAATCTGGGGCATCTGATACCGACCCTCTCGCCAGTGGATACAATTTCTCCTTATTTAACCGATCAAACCCGCTGACGATTTTGAAACATCCAGCATGTGTTTCTCACGTGTCGGTGCAGAGTCGATGGGCCGAAGGGCCGCTTCTGCACTGTGTGATTCTATCATTCTGTGATGTGTCCTCATAGCCTTCTCTGTTCTGTACCAGTCTGTGTGTCTGCCTCAGTCCGTGTGCCTGAGTCTATGTGTTCCGTTATTGAATTTCACGCAATTAGCAGAGCGATCCCATCTTTTCCTATCTCTCCACATAACTGATGCCCGTTCATTCCTGGAATCAATGTGTCCAATGTACTTTCCACACTTCTTTGACATCCTCCCTAAAGTTTATGCCAGGATTGGAGAAAATATCCCAGATGAGACCTAGCCGATGATTTATGTATTTTTTGAGAATCACTTCCTCCTTTTGTTATTTTTGCGCTTATGTTTCGAACTACAATTCCTGCAAGTTTTTTTTTTGCTGAGAGAGTTCCAAAGACTCTCGATCCACTCAGAAGAAAAAAAATCGCCTAACCTCCGTTTTAAATGGGCGAACTCTTATTTTTAAACTGTGACCCCTAGTCCTTCATTCTCTCACAAGGGGAATCATCCTCTCCACATCCATGCTTTCGAGAGTCCTCAGAATCTTATATGTTTCAATCAAGTCTTTCTAACTCTTCTGAAATCCATCGGTTAAATGCATGGATTGCCCAACCTTTCCTGGTATCAGTCTGGTAATCCTTCTCTGAACTGCTTCCAACCTGTTTCCGCTATCTTAGAACATTGGAGTATGTGAACTCCATTCCTGCACACTTTGGAATACTTTCACAATTTTATTCAGCTTGTCTTTTCTCCTGTGTCGTCTGTAATGCAGCAACTCACACTTCTCTTAATGAAATCTCACCTGCATTTCACCAGGCCGCCATGTCTCTTCAAATTTCCTTCTGTGGCCTTCACTGTTAACTAAAATTTCAACGTCACTACAATTTCAGCTGTGCCAGAAGGTGACATGTTCGGCATCGAAAATACAGGCAAAGGAAACTGAACAGGATATAGGAAAATGATTAGGCCATTCAGCACTTAAAGCTTGTGACATAATTTAATTAGATCATAGCAAAAGTCAGGTGGAAGCGTTGGTGTAATTACTTGATCCGTGATTCTGGTTGTTGTGTTCGGAAACAAGGGTTCAAATCACCCTGCTGGCAGTGGTGCTGCTATTTAATAAATA
Source organism: Cetorhinus maximus (assembly GCF_964194155.1). NCBI lineage: Eukaryota > Metazoa > Chordata > Chondrichthyes > Lamniformes > Cetorhinidae > Cetorhinus > Cetorhinus maximus. The sequence goes on from NC_135916.1 coordinate 4,216,582, forward strand.
ATTTGCAATGACCATGCAGTTGTTGTCAAATCGGGAAGAAAATCTGACCTGAGCCCAGGCACCCAACAATGTGTTTATTTCTTAAAAGTTTTCAAGCATAATTAGATCCTAAATAATTTTCCAGCCAATGATGTCCTCATTCCATGAACGAACGTTAAAAAAATAAGTCCCACATGTAGCCTCTGATCCATATCAAATCATATTTAAATTTGTAAATAATTAAAGCATTGTCCTCGCATATGACAGAAGATAGTTCCAACTTTATACCGCCCTATGTTCCAAGATTCACTCCTGAAGGCTCTGGACCTATTGCCTGTCTGTCCATTCCAGTCCCACGCTGCAGTTGCGTGGGTAGAGTAGAAATGCTAGGCTTGTTCTACTGAGAGCAGAAAAAAGTATGAGGCGAGATTTGATGATGTTCAAAATTATGATTGTTTTTGACGGATTGGATAAGGAGAAATTGTTTCCAATGGAATTATGAACCTTTGAAAGATGATTGGACAATTGCCTGTGCGGAGGGCAGAATACATGTATATTAGGAATAGCAGGAAGTGGGATTAGTTGCAAAGCTCTACAAACAAGCTGCAAAGTGTACAATGGGAGGAAGGGCCTTCTCTGTACTGCATTGTATTATTCTCTGATTCCAGGGTAAAGGGAAGGTATAGGTCTTCATTTAATAAATTCATATTCTCTCATTTCAGTGGAGTTTGCAGTTCAGCCGAGCGTGTCTAACTGTAAGTATTGACATTTCTCTCTGAAATCCTGACATTGAATAAATAATGCCCATACTGTTCAATTGATTTAATGGAAATGAGTTTGATTGCTGTAACCCATCGTGTTAAAGCATTGATAGCTGCAATGCAGGCATGCATTCTAGCAGTTGCCAGAGCGATAACGCAATGAAAAATGTGCTTTTTGACACCTTATCCCATTTCATTTCTGTGCCGAGGATGGCGAGGCAGCAATCCAGTTTTCCAGATGGTCACAGACCAATGTTCCAATGAATGTTATAATGATTTCAAAATGTATTTGAATGCCCCATTCAGAGTCCCCACATTTGCTGTAAGGACAGAGGAGGCCATTGTATCCTTTATATCTGTTCTGTCTTTCTATGCCAGCGTGCCTGGCCTATTGGTTCTGTCCTTTGATTAGCTTTGGATACATTACCCTTAACTACATAAATTAAACAGGAAACTATCAATGTACCTCGGCTCTGGAGCCATTCTGCAGTAGCAGGTTCAAATTTTTCCTCCCCTCATTGCTTTCTGTCAAAATCATCATTGGAAGGTGTTGTTTTACTTTGGCATTTATTTCTCCTCGTTCTGCACAAGAAACTATTGGATACAGGATCGCTGTATCCCGTTCAGGAAACAGTTAATTTACCTGAAGCACTTCTATTTCGTCCATTTATCTTCTACGCTCAGCATTGTACATGCAGACTGCTGTCAGAATTCACACCAATTAGCCTGGAAATTTTTCACTAATTCTTCAGAGGTCTAATCTCACAAATATCGTCCCTGTCCACTGAGCCAAGCCTGCATCACCATCGAGAATTTTTCAATGGATCAAACAGAGCAACTGTCGCTTTCCACCTCGAATAATGGCTCTCTCAGTTAAAATAAACGCGTTACTCATTTCTATGCATTGTGTTTTCCTAATAGCTTTGACTAAGACCTTATTCAGTATAGTCGCACCCCGTCGTCCTGATGCCAACTTTTCCCTGACACACCGGAGCTGTTTCGGTCGCACTGCAGTACTTATTCTGAGAGTTTAATACCCTCTAGTGCTCCCTTGTCACCTTCCCCTCCATCCAACACCATTAATCACATTTTATTTTGTATAATCTGTAGTTGTCCCCCCAACACAAATTTCCTCTGATAGACTCACAGCAACACCAATTTGCATTCATTTAAATAGCGGCTTTAACAGAGTATCATGGCCCAAGGCGCTTCACGGGAACCAGTATGAAACGATATTAGACACCATGTAACGGACGGAGATTTTTGGGCCGGAGGCCAAATTCTATGCCGAACAAGCAGGTATGAAGGTGTATCCTAAAGTAAGACAGGGAAAGGTGACACAGTGCAGCGAGGAAAGCCCAAAGCTTCGGGCCCCCCAGGCAGCTGAATACGCCTATTGTGGAGCGATGGAAATCTCAAGCGGCCGGAACGAGAGGAGCGCAGAGATGACGGAGGGCAGGGGGGATTGGAGGACATTACACAGATAGAGAGGCTTCGAGGGCCATGGGGGGATTTGACAACAAGAATGAGCTTATTGTGAAATCTAGGCTTCCCTTTATGGGCTGGCGACGTGGGAAAATGTACTTCTGTTTGAACCGGTGTGATGTATCAATGGAGCTTGTTGCGAATGAAGAGAGAGGACAGGAGATGTTTAGTTAATTTCAAGTTTACACCCGGCGGAATATGTGGGTTTCCTCAGGGTGCAGGTGGAATAGACATGGCTGGAGGTGACAAGAGCAGATCAAATGACGCGGGGGTGGAGTCAGGTGATGCCACTGAGGCGGATATAAGTGTTCAGAGTGATGGAGCGTGTACGGTCAACTCAGGGTCAAAGGTGGCACTAACGTTGTAAAGAGGCTCTCTCAGTGCCTGATATTGTCCAGGGAGCGGGATGGAGTTGATGGCTTGGGATGGGGCCACTGGGAGTGAGGGCTAAGTGTCTGGGGGGTCCAATCACACGTCCTGCTTCCCATCAGCAACTTTTGTTTAGCAACACATCACCGGCTGCATCGCCTCAGAGACACTCAAAATCAGATTCTCAAAGGCAATGAGGGATGGGCAACATATGTCAGCCTGGCCAAATGCAATCACTTCCGGAATGATTGAATAATACTTCCGGTTCACAAGGGCAACTCCATTGTTCGAAATTCAAATCCACACGGTTTAAAGGAGAATTTCATTATGTTTAGTCACATTTTCTCCTCGGCCAAATTGACTATAAATATTGAAAGCTCATCAAACAAACTCTTCCATTCACTTGTATGCCAGGGTAACATTTCTGATCAAATGTCTAACTGATTTCGTTTCTTTAGCGCGACCATTTGATTTCCAATATTTCAGAAGTAGCTGTTTGCAACGCCCGGAGTTACTGAAACCCATCGCGTTACTTCAAATATCACACTATTTCTCAGTTAACAAATCACTAAACATCATGTTGTTCCAACTCATTTCCGATGGAATCATCTTCCTTCAGCACGAACTGAGTCACCAAATTTCCACTGTAACTGAAACCCTGGAGATCCATTCCTAACAGACCTTTATGTTTTTTCTTCCACAGATGCACGAAGAAATCCAAAGATATCACTTGACCAACCGAATGGTGTTTACTTAGAAACAGAGGATGTCACCATTACCTGCACTGTGCAGGAAATGATAATGAACTATTATGATAAAGCCGTCTGCATTTACAAGGATAATCAAGTACTCAGCCGTTCTCCAATTTCCAAACAGGGTGAACGTGTAATGTTCTCGATTCCTGCTTTTAACCATGGAGGGCGGTATCAATGCGGATATTGTTCTGGGATTTCACAGTTCTTTTCTCCAATGAGCAAAGCTGTGATGGTGACTGTAGCAGGTGAGTGACAAGGAAGAGAGATTGTGAACAATGATTTTTTTCAAAGTAATTGCGACTTCCAAAACTCCATGTGCTAATTGCTGTCAGAAAATAGAACTGTCGATAATAGAGGTGAGGGGTAAGACGGAATGACCTTGGATTTCATTGCTTAGTTCCTGCCATATTCCATGAAAGCCAGAAAGCCTGAGTGAGTCAGGCCTGACTGTATTGTTGAGGTAACGAGAGGAGTTAAGGCAGCATGAGAAGCGTGTGAATGTACGAAATCAGCTGAAGTATTCTGGCATTGCGGAAATGGACCATGGTGGCGAGACGTCACAATGTATCTACGGATCGAGTTGGGTCGTTTATCATGGCAAAGTGACAGCATTGAGGCAGCGCTACACTGTCGGAGTGACATGTATATACACTAGGATTTGATCATTGTAATGCACACAGGCACTCCCCAGCAACGCCCCCCGGCCTCGCATCCCAACACCTCCCCGCCCTCTGCGCTACCGGTGTGAGTAATGAGGGGGTGCTGCATTGCCGGAGGTAGATTTATATACTCTTGGACTTGAGTCCCATAAACCAGCACGAGACTCCTCCGGCGACAGCTACTCCAGCATTGAAGTTCCCTGACACAGTTAGAGTAAAGTGTGAGAGCTGCAATTTAGCAGGACCGTGCTTAAGATGAGACAGTGGCAAACCTCTGGTGCCTCGATTCTCAGGTGCCTGGACGTGGTCCCACTGGCCTTCACTTCACAGAACATTAATCGGAAGTCCTGTCCTGTCCTGTCTCCTGTGTGGCAATATGAATCCATCAGAACACATCACTCAATATGTGCACGCAATTCGGTCATTGTCTCATTATTCTTTATATGCAAAGATAATCAACCTCTGTCCTCTAATCAAATCGTCACAAAGGACAACATTGAAACATTCACAGTGCCCGATACAGACAAAGGTGGGGGGTAACATTGTAAATATACAGCCCCCGTGATGGGAAGGGAGTTGGAATTCCAGTTCAGTCAATCTGTGAATTTCACGAAAGCAGGTGAATGAGGGGGGACAGCGAATATTAATATGTCTATTCAATCACTCCTGGTAATTTAATAAGAAGCCAGTTTTCACATTCTCTAATACTCAGCAGGACATTATATTCATCTCTTGTCTAATCCTGATCCGACACATTGACTCATCACTGCCAGTGTCACCATTAATCACAGAATGAGAATATTCAACAACACAGACCGGAGCACTCGGCCTCTCAACTATTTCTTCATTTGTTCACGGTTTGTGGCTGGAAATGAAAAGGCAGAGCTCGATTGCATCTTTCTAGTTGCCCTTTTGAAGCTATGTTATATTCGCTCCCAAGTATTTATCTAAAACATCTGATAAACTATCCCTTAGCAATGTTTATCCAGTTCCGTTTGAAGGTTTGTGTTGCATTTAATTTTAGCACAAGTAATTCCCATCATAGTTGCCCTTTTGAAGGTGGTGATGCGCCTGCTCCTTGACAATCTGCAATCCTTCTGGTGCATGGAGGAACAGACGCACACGAAACGCCCGGGCACGCGCACACTTGCACACAGGCACACTTGCACACACGCACACAAACACATTCAGACACAAACACAGACATACATACACACACGCACACACACTCACAAACACTCTCAAACACATACTCTTAAACACACACGCACACACATACACACACACATGATTGCACGCATACACACAGGCACATACAGTAATACACAGATAATTAGAAATGCTAGAAAGCAGCTGAAATTCTGTCACAATATTGAAACAAGAACCTGTTTCTGAAATTGCGCTTTGAAATGTATTATTTATTTGGTCATTTCAATCAGCACTCCAACTCACACTTGATCGAATATTTTCCGTTGATGTAAGCATCATCATTCGGCATGGTTCAATTTACTTTATCGCACCAACAATTATTGTATAGTACTCTCGTGCGATTCATTTATAATTGTGTTGCCAATTTTATTTTATTATTTTTATCACTGAGCCGCTAAGAAAACCACTGATAACACTTAATGAATCTAAAGGGGTATATGTAATAAGAGAGACTTTAACCATGACGTGCACTGTGACTGGAGATGATCGAGAGAAATCCGTCAATTTTTACAAAGATAAAGAACTCCTGGAAAATTGATACAAATGTCAATACCGGGACTTTCCCAACTGCTGGTAGAAGTAGCAAAGGCCGAGACCGATGTGCATACGGAATTTCCATTGGGGGTCGGCACCTGACATCCCCAAAGAGCGAGGCTGTGACCGTGACTACCAGAGGTCAGTGACAGAGATTGTTAGCATGTCTCTACACCAAGCTTGGCACGTTGACAAACTGCGATTATTGCAACTAAATGAAGCGGTCAGTGTTTGAGGAGAGGAGTGTTTCAGAAATGCATTGACTCCATTGCTCAAGCCCTGACACTTTCCCTGAAAGAATGGGCCCTGAATTCACCGGCTGGGCATCAGCTACCACTGCAAGTGTTGAAATTGGAGGCGGAGGAAAGCAGGGGGAGGATGTGAGCCGGCAGTCAGCTGCTGAAGGATCCTGTTACTGACTGAGGGGGCGTCCATTGTTGGGTGACGTCACGGTATATCTCGCCATTGGGTTATGCTTTTTCTGACATCATGTTGCGCCCGAGTGTCCAACCACGGCCATTGAGCCGGTCACACAATAGAGGAACACCATCGCAAAAACCACATGTGCTGGAGCACGCTGTACCGCCCAATCGCTTCAACGTTTGCCTTTAATTCTCCACATTGAGGCTGGCACTAGCTGCCTTTGTCATGGGCTATCTTCATTCATGCCCTGACTAAGAATGCGGCACACTACCCTAAGTCAGAAGCTTGTGTGATCAGCCCCGTCTCTAGAAATGAGAGCATCACACCGACCGGCAGTGCCGGTGCTGAGGGAGTGCTGCACTGTCGTAGGTGGATGTATATACTCAAGGAGTTGAGCTCCATAATCCAGCCTGGACGTCCCCGGCGACAAGAACTCTTTTGAAGTTCCCTGACACAGTTAAAGTAAAGTGGGATAGTTGCAAATTAGTAGGACCGTGTATCAGATGAAACAGTGAGAAACGTCTGGTGTCTCAAACTTCAGGTGTCTGTACGTGGTCCCATTTGCCTTTACTTCACAGAACATTATCACTCAACATGTGCACGCAATTCGGTCATTGTCCCATTAGTGTTTATGTGAAAAGATAATCAACCTCTGTCCTCTTAAAAACTCGTCACAAAGGGCAACATTGACACATTCACTGTGCCCGACACAGACCAAGGGGTTATTATGTGGGAGGGGGTTGGGGGGGCGGGGGGTGGGGGGCGCGGTAACATTGTAAATATAGAGCCTCAGTCAAGGGAAGGGAGTTAGAATCCCAGCTCAGTGAATCTGTGAATTTCACTACAGCGGGTGACTGAGGGGGAAAAGTGAATATTAATATATCTATTCCAATCAGTGCTGATAATTTTAAAGGAACCCAGTGTTCACATTCTCTAACACTCAGGATGACTTTGTGTTCACCGCTTGTCTAATTCTGATCCGACACATTGAACAACACTGTTCGTGCCACCATTAATCACAAAATGAGAAAATACAACAGCACAGGCGGGAGCAGTCGTCCTATCCTGCCTGTGAAAACTCTTTCAAAGAGCTATCAACTTTTTCTTAAATTGTTCACAGAATGTGGCTGGAAATGGCAAGGGCAGAATTTAATTGCATCTTCCTAGTTGCCCTTTTGAAGCGAAGTTATTTTCGTTCCCAAGCATTTATTCAAAATTTTTGACATATTTCCCCTTAGCAATGTTTATCCAGTTCCGTTTGAAGGTTTGTGTTGAATCTACTTTCAGCACAAGAAATTAACATCATAGTTGCCATTTTGTATGTGGTGATGAGCCTCCTCCTTGACCATCTGCAAACCATCTGCTGCATGGATGCACACACGCACACGAAACGCCTGCGCCCGCGCACACGCACGCACACGTGCACACAAACATACGCAGGCAAACACACAGAGAAACATACACACACGCACATACACTCGCAAACACTCTCACGCACACACTCTTAAACGCATCCGCGCGCACACACACAAACACACAGGATTGCTAGCATACACACAGGCACATACAGCAATACACAGAATTCGATATGTCAGCAAACAGCTGAAATTCTGTTGCAATATTTAAACGAGAATCAGTTTCTGAAACGCGCTTTAAATGTATAATTTAGTTAGTCATTTTAATCACCACCCCAACTCACCCTTGTTCCGAACTATTTCGCTGTTCTAAACCGCCTCCTTCGGAATGGTTCAATTGACCTTATCGTACAAACAATTACTGTGCATTGTTCTAGTGCGATTCATTTATAATTGTCTTGCCAATCTTATTTTATTTTTTATTTTTCACAGAGCCGCTAAGAAAACCACTGATAACACTTGATCAATCGACAGGGGTGTATGTAGTAGGAGAGACTGTCACCATGACCTGCGCTGTGACTGGGGATGATCGTCAGAAAACCTTCAATTTCTACAAAGATGATGCACTGCAGTCCTCCAGGCAAATTGATACAAATGTCAATACTGGAACTTTCCCGGTTGCTGGTAGAAGTAGCAAAGGGCGATACCAATGTCAATACGGAATTTCCATCGGGGGTCGACATCTAACATCACCAAAGAGCGAGGCTGTGACCGTGACTACGAGAGGTGGGTGACAGAGAACACAAATAGTTAATATGTCTCTTCGCCGGGCTTGGCACATTGACAAATTCAGGTCCTTGCATCGAAATGAAACGGTCACTATTCGGGGGCAGGATTGTATGCGAAAACCATTGACTTCATTGCTCAAGTCCTGACACTTTCCCTGAAAGAATGGGCTTTGAATTCACCCGCTGGGCATCAGGTACAAGTGAAAGTGTTGAGATGGGAAGCGGAGGAAAGCAGGAGGAGAGTGTGAGGGGCCAATCAAAAGCTGAACGATCCTGTCACTGAGTGAGGGGGCGTCCATTGTTGGATGAGATCATGGCACATCCCGGGAGTGGGTTATGCTCTTTCTGACATCATGTTCGGCCCGAGTGCCCAACCGCGACCAATGAGCCTGTCAGGCATTAGAGGAACCCCATCACAAATACCACATGTGGTGGGGCATAATGTACCGTCCAATCGTTTCACTGTTTGTCTTTAATTCTCCACATTGATGCTGGCACTAACTGCCTTTGTCATGGACTATCTTCATTCATGCCCTTAGTAAGAATGCGGCACGCTATCCTAAGTCAGAAGCTTGTGTGATCAATTCCGGCTCTAGAAATGACAGCCATCACTTAGGCCGGCACTCCCCCTGGTGCCAGTTTTGAGGGAGTGCTGCACTGTCGGAGGCAGATGTCAATGCTCCAGGGCCTGAGCTCCATAATCCAGGCAGTCACTTACCCGGTCCCAATCCTGCGTGATTGTGTATCGTCCCCTAATTAGATAGGACATTAAAACGAGTGCCCAGTTTGCCATTCCGTGTTGAGGTATCGCAAAACGCTCCATTGTTGTGGTTCAAATCATTGGGATCTTCGTTTCGGTATCCATGGACCAAACATTCATCTTGAAAGCACATCACTGAAGGAAAAAGCACGCCGGTTTTCCTGTAACGAATTGATTTCTGTTCATGCGATCTTGCTCTCCTCATACCTGTTTATGACTGTTGCTTATAGACTAATTAATGAACTCACTTTGGGCGTACTTTAGCAACCGTAGAGCTGTTGGGGAAGGCCGAGTTCCTCATTGGCGTTTATAAATGTGTTTGCTTATCCTCCTTCCTTCGTCATCAAATCCTGATCTCTACATTTGTTAATTCTCAAACACTTGTGAACACCGTGTCTCGACACAGATTAATTAATGTGTTTATAACCTACTGCTGTACATGGAAAAGCTCTGATCCATTTCTAATTGTTCCCTCAAATCATTTTACCACAGGTCCGCTAAAAACCCCAGTGATAGCTCTTGATCAGACCACAGGGGTGTACGCAGCAGGAGAGACGATCACCTTGACCTGCACCGTGACCGGAGACAATCGCAAGAAAATGTTTTATTTTTATAAAGGACATCAACAGCTGTCATCTAGACGAACCATCACAAATATCAATTCTTTAAGATTCCCGAATACCAGTCCAAGCAACAGCGGACAATACCAATGTCAATATAGAATTACCTTCCAGAGCAGGCAGTTCGATTCCAAACTGAGCCAGGCTATAACGGTGACTATTGCAGGTGAGTGACAGGGAACAGAGATTTCAACATTTCTAATTATTGTGTTGGCTGTTTGAAATAATCAATGATTTATTTACTTACAATGTCCGTCATTAAAAATTAGCGGGGAGGTTGTCCAAATGTTCTGCGACCTCATTCCATAATTGTGTCCGATGTACCCGCTGTATATCGACTGTAATTGCAGCGGCTGTGGTGGGCAGGAGTGGAAGGCAGGAGAATGGTGTGAGGGGCCAGTCAGTTGCTGAAGTGTTCTGGCGCTGGGGGAAGCCAGCGACAATTGGCGGGATATTCCACAGTTTTAATTGGGGTTATATTAGGCACATTATGACATCAGAGATCCCTTCCACACACCGGTGCTGAATGGTACCTTCATTCAGTCGCATTGGCTTATTTCCATACATAAGCTTTCTTGAATTAGGAGAAAATTCCCAGCTTCTCCAGTCTCTTTGCATACCAACGTTGGTATGCAAAGACACTGGAGAAGCTGCGAATTTTCTCGTAGATCAAGGAAGTTTAAGAGAGTTTTTCATAGAGCTTTGCAAAATCATTAAGAGCATGATAAAGAAAATAAGGAATAAAAGTCAGTTTCGAACTTTGAATCAATCGTTGCTACCTCTTCAATTCCAATTCCAGAACTTCCCGAACCAGACATATCCGTGGAATCTAGCATTGTTTTTCTGGGTGGAGCTGTCACGTTTAACTGTACAAGCCCCGGGGACAATCCCGCCAACGTATTTTACCTATACAGAGAAGGGTATGTGAATCACTATGGGTTCAAGTCTGCTCCTTCAGGGATCAATTCTGTCACCTTCACCATCAGGAATATCCATCACTCTGAGAAAGGAAGTTACACCTGTCGCTATGAAGCGCTGATTAACGGAAGAAACCTATCCTCGGCTCTGAGTGAAACTGTGCACATCACTGTAACAGGTCAGTGTGATTCACAGTCAATATATCCATCCGACCGTAAGAAAATTTGTTCCTGTTTAAATTTCATTCTGTGCCATTTCCTGACTACACTAACTAGCTCACTTAACAATTAAAACTAAAATGAAAGTAGAAATTTGAAGACAGAAATGAAAAGGTAGGAGCTCATTTTGTATTTGATAAAGATCTCATGCACACAAGGCCTAGTTGGGTGTTAATAGTTGCTTTGATGTCTTTAAAATATGCTAATAATGACATAAAGCTAATGTAGAATAATGTGTTTATACCAGAAGAAGAGTCAGCAAGCGGTGAAAGCAAAGTTACAGATGGTTCTGTTGGGAACAGGGATGGAAAAAAAAAACATCAAAATTGAGGACAGAGTTTATTGTCTGATCTTGTTCAACTCAATATTATGTCCAAAAGGCTGTAAAGTGCCTAATCAGAAGATGAGTTGCTGTTCTTCCAGTTCACATTGGCTTCACTGGAACATTACCGCAGGCCAAGGGTGGACATGTGGGCATCAGAGCAGGATGACCTGTTGAAATGGCAGCAGCAGGAAGGTCTGGTTCATGCTTGCGGACAGATCAAACGTGTCCTGAAAATCTGTCACCCAATCTACATTTGGTGTTCCCAATGTAGTGGAGAGTGCTTTTTGACCAGTGAATCCAGTTGACTAAATGTATGCAGGTGCAAGTGAGTTGCAGTAACCATCCTCCGCCATTTTCGCCAACCCCAGCATTACTCCACGACGAAATACGTTTTCCCTTCACCTCCCGTGCCAGCATTTCCTCCAAGAGAAACTCACGCACTCCGTCACCACCAATAGCTTGCTACGGCACCTTTCCATGCAATCGCAGAAGATATAAAACCTACTGAAGTTTTTCCATTGGTAAATGGCAACTGCCATGCTTATGTCACACGCTGTCCCTGGGCACTAAAACACACACATACACACATACACACACACACACACACACACACACACACAGAGAAACACACACACACACACACACACTCACACAGAAACACACACACACACACTCACACAAGCAGACATACACACACACACACACACACACAGACAAACACACACACTCACACAAACAGACATACACACGCACACACACACAGATACACACACTTAAATGCACTCACACATATACTTGCAAGCACAGAGAAGCACACGCTCACACAAGTTCTCTCTCTCTGTCCTTCTCTCTCCCTCACAGACACACACCCACATACTCAGACACACACTTGCATACACGTACACAAACAGAAAAAAATACAAACACATGCACACACACTCACGCACACACACATACACACACATTCACACGCACATAAACATGAACAAACACACACACAAGCTCACATGCAAGCATACGTACACTAAAGCACAAGCACACACTCACGCAGACACACACTCACGCACACTCATGCATGCACACACACACACACACCAGCAAGCACGTGCACACAATCACAGGCTAACGTTCACACACGCACTCTCTCACAAACACACACACACACACAATATTATACAAACACACACACACACATAATATTATACAAACACACACACACACACACAAACGTGTGTACACACTTACACATACTCACACACACACATACCCTCAGGCACACACTTACACACTCTGCCTCACACACATGCACACACACATGCAAACACACACACACACACTAACAGACACTCACACACACTAACAGTCACAAGCTTAAACAAAAACAAAATTACACACTTCTTCAGGTACCCTCTCAAAAACAAACATGTTCTCTCTCACACACTCTCTCGAACTCAGACATACATACACACACACACACACACACACACAGTCACTCACACACATACTCACATGCACATTCTTACACGCAGACGCACAGACACACACACTCAAGCAGATCAACACATGTGAACACATTCACACACACATTTATAAACACACTCAAGCACGCACTCTAACACATTCATACACACATGGAAGTACACATGCACACATGCACAAACGCACACACAGATTTACACATGTCAACACACACTCACACATGCACACATGCAATCAAATACAGAAACTCACACAAGAATGCACCCATAGACTCTCACACAAACTCACACACAGACACACACAAACAGTCTCCATCTTACACATGCACTCACATGCACACTCATACACACACACGCAGGCATGCACACAAACAGGCTCAGGCACACTCACAAGCATCAACACACATCAACACAAACACATACAAGCACGCACTCACAAGCGCTCATACAAACTCTCACACACACAAACACATGCTCACACACACAAACAGGCACGCACACATGCATACACACACACTCACACACTAACACATAGGCAATCAAACACTGACACACGATCACACACACATGTGCACATACACACAAATCAAAATCATGCACGCACACACACAAACACACTCATACACACTGTCACACACAAATTAAGCACACACAGTCTGTCGCTCAAGCACCCAGAATGCAAACACGCACACACAATATGCAAACACACAAACACACAAATACACACACACACAGGGATTCACTCACACACTAGCATACACTCACGCACCAACTGTCACAAACACACACAAACCTACACGCTCACTCAGGTACCCTCTCGAAAACACTCACACCCTCTCACACGCACACATGCTCAAACACACACTCACACATACACACACGGAGTCACCCTCTCTCTCACACATTCACACACAAAAGCACTCACACAAACTCACACACACTCACTCTCACACGCAAACTCACAAACACACAAAAACACGCAGTCACACGCACTGATACAACCTCACATACACACTGACACACACACACAGACACACTCACACACACACAAACACACATACAAACACATAAACTGATCGACACCTCAACATATACTCACACATGCACACAGACTCTCACACACAGTCACACACAGACAATCACATGCAGTCTCTCTCTGTCATACACTCTCACAGGCACACACACATACACGCAAAAACACAAACACACAGTCTTGCACACACCCACAATCATCAACACACATCAACACACACATACACATGCACACATTCGCAAACACAGACAAGCGCACACTCACAGACACTCATACAGACTCACACACACATGCTCACACACATTGACTCTCACACACTCTCGCACGCCCAAGCACACACATACGCCCTCACACACAAATCTAAGCACACTCACACACACACAAAGAGTCATGCACACACGCATGCACACACAAACACACACACACACACTCATACACAAACAGACACACACATATACACATACACACGCACACTCACACACCAACACACACAGTCGCACATACCAACACATACACTCATGCAAACATTCACAGGCACATTCGCGCACACATAAACACGAACACACTCACATACACTCAAACAAGACAACACACGTAAATATATACACACAAAGTTACTCATGGACTCACACACACACTCAAGCTCACACACGCGGACATGCACGCTTTCAAACACACCAAAAGTCACACACACAGTCTCACACACAAAATTACACATACTCACACACATCAACGCACACAAACACACACGCAATCTCACACAAACCTTTATGAACACACACAAGCACATACTCACACGCACTCACTCACACACACACGCACACACACGTATGCACAAACATAACAATGTACACAAGCACACACACACGCACATGCATACTCACATACACTCACTCGCACACGCACACACGCACTCGCACTCTCTCTTTCTTACACACACAGATAGAAACACACACACTCTCACACACACACACTCACAAGCAAACAGGCACACGCAAACAGACAAAACACACACACACTCACTCACACCAACATACACCAACACACACACGCGCACACATACAATTACTAACACGTACACACACATTCGCATACACACACATCAACACATGCACTCACACACGCACGCAAACACACACACTCACACAGACACACTCAAAAATACATTTACAAACACACACTAGCTCACACACTAAATCTCTCTCTCTCTCACACACACACCCATACATACGCACGCAAGCACTCATACACACGCACTCTCACACGCACGCACACATACCCGCCAACACACTTACAAACACACACAAGCACGCACTCACACATAAACACACACAAACACACACACACACATATAATCATATGCACACACACTCTCAAATACACACACAGCAACACACACTCTCTCACACACACACACAAACTCACACACATAGAGACAAACTCAACGATACATTTACAAACACACACTAGCATGCACTCACACACTAACTTTCTCTCACGCAAACACACTGACACATACGCACACAAGCACTCACTCACATGAACTCTCACACATACACACACTCGCACAAACACTTACAAACACATACAAGCACACACTCACACACAAACACACACACACAAACATATGTGCACACACTCACACACACACATCAACACACACGCTCACACTCACACAAACATACACATACATACACAGACACAATCACATATAGACTTACAAACACAGACTAGCACACAATCACACACCAACTCTCTCTCTCACACACACACACTCACGCACACACATTTACCCCCACACACAAGATCACACACACAAACAGACGCTTTGGCACACAAGCACAAACACAAGCAGGCGCACACATAAACATTCACACCTAAACATACACACTCACAATTACACAACATTGCACACAATCTTACACACACTCTCACACACACCCTTAGGTACACACGCAAGCACGTACTCACACGCACTCACTCGCACACACACACACATACACACAAACATAACAATGCACACAAGCATAAACATGCACACACGCACATACACTCACTCGCACACGTGCACACGCACTCTCTCTCACACACACAGATAGAAACACACACACACACACACACTCAGGCACGCACACACACACAAACACACACATGCGCATTCAAACAATTACTAAAACATACACACAGATACGCAAACATTCGCGCACACACGCATCAACACACGCACCCACACGCACACAAACACGCACTCACAAAGGCACACTCAAATATACATTCACAAACACACATTAGCTCACCCTCACACACTAAGTCTCCCTCTCTTAGGCACACACTCACACATATGCACATAAGCACTCACCACACGCACTTTCACATGCACGCACACATACCCGTACACACACTTACCATCACACACAAGCACGCACTCACATATAAACACACACACGCACACCCCAAATCATACGCACACACACTCTCAGATACACAAACATCAATACACACGCTCACACACAAACAAACACACACACACAGACAACCTCAACGATATGTTTACAAACTCACAGTAGCAAACACTCACGCACTAACTCTCTCTCACACAAACACACTGACACATACGCACACAAGCACTCACTCATACGCACTCTCACACATACACACATTCGCACAAACACTTATAAGCACATACAAGTACGCACTCACACACAAACACATACACACAAACATACGCGCAACCACTCACATACACACATCAACACACACGCTCACACACTCACAGAAACATACACATACACACACACATATAGATTTACAAACACAGACTAGCACACACTCACACATGAACTCTCTCCCTCACACACACACATACTCACGCACACATATTTACCCACACACACAATTATACACACACACATGGTCACGCACACAAACAGACACATTGACACACAAACACACGCACACGTACACAAGCAGGCACACACACATAAACACTTACACACAAGCATACGCACACACAATTACACAACATTACACACACACTTACACAGAATCGCACATACACTTGCAAACACACACAAGCTTGTACTCACTCACACACGCAAACTTACAAACATGCACTCATACAGACACACTATTAGACTCACACAATCACATGCACCAGCAGACATACAGTCACACAAACATACAGACACATGCAAACACAGGCTGACATAGTGCCTCACGCAAACACGCACACACACACGCACACACACTCATTCTAGAGCAAATGATAGTATTATTGGAAAGCTTAAGGTTTTTTTCAACATATTGTGAAGTTGATAAAGCGAATTTATCTATGGTTGACTATCCTTCATGTGGCCTCGATGCAGTGATTCGATAATGCGGCCTTATTGTTCCATTGTCTTCCTGGGTGCTGGTGTATGGAGAAGATTTCAACGTTTTCTTCCCAAAGGATATTAGTTTGCAATGGATTCCTCTCCCCATTATGGTTACTTTGAAAATTAAAGTCCAGACACATTACTATCGAGATTGAAAGAGAGAGAGAAGAGAGAGAGTGCAACACCATTCCCAGTAACATATTGATCTTCTAAATCATCCCTCTGGCTTGATAACCGGTTCTTAAGATCCTGATGGCTGTATTATATTCCAGAGGAATTCGATTAATCCATGCCTGCTGTAGTCATTGTGTTTAGAAAAGATAATTTCATGTTAATGCCTCAACTCGGAAAAGTTTGAAGAATTTCTGGATGGCGTGAAAGCCTACAGGAGATGTGACATTTCACAATATTCATGGGATTTTGGAAGTCTGTTCCCTTTTAATACCGCTTGGACAGAATACAAGCTTGTATATCCTAGTTTACTGGCAGCTTGTCACTGTCTTAATAGGGTTAGACTTAATTGAGTATTTAAATCCAGCCAGAAATCAAATAGAATTTATGTTATAACTAAAATCAAATGCTCCTAATGACATATTTATTCCAATGAATGAATAATGAAAATGAACAAATGAGGAAATTAAACAATGCATAAATCAATGACTGGACCTATGGATGAATGGGGAAAATAGTTGATAACATAACTTTTCAAAAAAATAATGAAGCAGTGATACATTAGTATGACGATTCCACCTTCAGCAACGATCAATTATGTGATTTGCTACATGATTGCAAGATGTGTTCCCATTCTGTTGATCAGTTTTTTTCTTCCCAGAATCAGACGAGGCTGCGGCCTGTCGTCTGGTTTGCTGGTAATTCATATTACAGTGTAGCTGAATGTACTGTATATTAGATCCGCTCCACCGACATTGGAGACTTTGAGAAATGGTTTGTGCAATTAAACTTCCTCCACTTGTTACAATTTTGCCGAAATAGTTTCCAGGCCAACAATATTCTCGCGCTGAGCATGGAAACCATTGATGGAGCCTGTTAACGCTGTTAAACAGACTAAGTTCACTGTTGGGTATAAGTGCATTATGTTCTGCGGCTCCTTCTCAAGCATTGTCCATTTTCCCTTTTTTCGTCACTGGATTCTATGGGTCTCTTTGACAGGCATTTAGCATGCATCACTGAGTGAACTGCTTGGCCAATTGGAGAGCGGTTCATAGTCAACCACATCGCTGAGGATCTGGAGTCACATGATAACCAGGTCACGTGTGGACGGCAGATTTCATTCCACAAAAGACATCAGTGAACCAGATGTATTTTGTTTGAACATAAAAGTTCAGTTCTTTCACTGTCACCATTATTGACACATAAGTAAAATTGAAGATGCACAGCTGCCCCAGTAATTTTAGGAATTCATATCCATCTATCATTCATCTCGACCTTTGGATTACGTGTACAATTTATGAAGGGGGACCAACATAGAGAAATAGAGGTCGAATAATGTCATCCCGGAATGAGTATGTCCCTGACCATGAGTGGCATAGGACAATGTCTCCAAGCTCCCCTATCTGGAAGGGGAAGTTGAGATAGTATTACGGTATGAATGGTCATTGCAATTTAATAAAGACTATTTCATATTAACTCTCACCAATTTTGATCATCTTCTAGCTTACAGTTCTACACCAATTCGTTTGGGTCTCGCGGCACTGATCATGTTTGGGATTGTGATTATCCTGGGAATAGAGTTCAATCCGATCAAGGGAAACAAGGGTTGTAAAGGTATGCTTGGCAATTGCTGGATCCATTGTATATTTCATGTTAGAATGAGAAAAGGAATCACATAATGCTGTGCACACAATGCTCTAAAAAGTAATAATTCTTCATTATCAAGAGTTCACATTAAATGCAGACAGTCCAAAGGCTGAAAGAAATCAGGCAATTTCCTCTCAGTGATTGTTAGTGCAAGAGAGCCGACGGCAAAGGCACTGAAGAGGTGACTGATTCCAGGAAATTATCGAAACGTGAAGACGTTGTGCATAAGGATGGAAAAAACATTCATTCTGCTTGCTCCTCTCCAAATTCCCTGTATTAATCTACACTCATCATATCATATCATCTTGTATCGCATCATATCACATCATAGCATATCATATCACGTAAAATGTATATATTTAGCAAAGCTAGTCAAAATTGCTACTTGCGACAGAACCCTGAAGTGTTACACCTCAGCCCCGTTTCCACTAAATGAGCATGTTCATCATTCACTCTCACATCTCTCTGCAACATCATGCGAAATATATTCCAACCATATACAGTTGCTCGAATTGCATTTGATCGACACAGTCGGTTTTAGTTGTGACAGACACTGTGCCCCATCACTGGCTGTCAATACGGTCGCATTTGTTGAATTGATCCACTTTTCCCAATACAGGGTCTGATAAAATCAATCCACAACTCTTATAAATGGAAGTCGTCGATCAATATATGAAATGAAATACTGACTCAGAATTCTGGATTGTGGGATAATATCTTGAAGACGGAATTTACACATAAATGCACATACAGACGAACACTTGAATCAAAAAAGATGTTTCCTGGTGTAGGCGAAAATTAGCTAATAAATGGAATCTGATCAGAGGTGCAAAAAATGGCGATGGTCTCATGGGTGCACGGATAGTATTTTAGTTCAAAGCGCCACACCATCGCCCCTCCCCCATCAACCCCCTAACTCTGTCATTACATTGATATCGTCTAATTGAATGGCAATTGACGATATAACAAGTTGCCAGAGTAAATCGTCACACAGGATCCTGGAAGTTACGTCAGCAATCTGTCGGTAAGTTTCGAAAACTGTAACATTCTGTCTCAGGAAGATTTTTTAAAAATAATTTGTATCTGTATTGCTTGTTCTTACTGGAGGAGTTCAGAGACAGTATATCAGTTACTTTTGCAGCCTTGTAGATGAACATTTTCCTTCTGCTTTCACAGGGTACGATAATGATGGAGTACATTCTGTCGCAAATGACGATGAAGAGGCGACAGAGTGAGAGTGTTTTATTCAAGATGTTACAGCTATCCGACATTTTAAAACAGAATTAAGATTGGTATTACACAAAACTGTACAAACGAATTTTATTTTGTTCATCTAATTACCAGTACGATAACTTTTACCGTTACATTAATCGTTTTCCGTTTATGTGCATGCTCCTGTATGTGTGTGTGTGTGTGTGTGTGTGAGAAAGAGAGAGAGAGAGAATGTGTGTGCCTCAGTGAACGTATCTGTGTTTTTCTGTGGGAGATTTTGTGCGCACGTGTGTGCATGAGTGCGTGTGTGATTGTGTGTGCACGTGGTGTGAATGTGTATGCCCAAACGTATATGTGTGTGTGTGTGTGTGATGTGTGTGTGTGTGTGTGTGATGTGTGTGTGTGTGTGTGTGTGTTTCTGAGTGTAAATGTATTCTTGTATGTACGCGTGTGTGTGTGTGTTTATTTCTCTGTGTAAGAGAGAGAGCCGGAGAGCAGGCTTGCCATATATAATGATCCATATCTATTCTGATAAGTTACATTGTATAATATGTTTATTTGTAATTTCATAAATGCAGTTGAATTGTTGGTTTCTATCTGTGATATGGGTGTAAGTTGTTCATGGTTTTGTCTCACAGTTGACCTGTTTCGGCTACAGGGATTGCATTTTTAATTCAGGCTGATCTCCGCACAAATTTTAATTTTCATGCACTTGTATATTTTACGTCAGATGTGATTTGAAAAAAACGATTCGAAAGTAGTCGGTATGCCCACTTGTTCGGAGGCATATAATGGTATAGAGACAGGACGCTACATGGACACACCAACATAATATAAAGTAGACAGGTATGCATTGTAGCTAGAAGAAATGAAATGACTCAAGTTGTTCATTGAAATGAAACTTTGTTTTCAAATGTCATGGTGTATTTCTTGACTTTGCTGTTTACCCTGTATATATTTGAATAACTTTTCACTACATGTTGTGAAACAAGATGAGTCCAAGATGGCGAAAGCTGCCCAGGCTGGCGGGCAGGTTGGAACTTGATATTTTGTGCGCACGCTCTAAATATTTGGGGCTCTGATGAAATTAATTTTTTATCATCTTCTATTGGATCCTCATGGGTCATCTGCGTGACGATAGCCAGAAAGCTCTAGAAAATTCCTGCACGTATGATAGAGAGAGACATGATCTAATGCTGAGTAAAGTCTTAACTACACTCAAAGTGGAAACGGGTGCTTGCTTTTACTGCTCTGCATATCCCGAAGTTCAGAGATATTGTGCTTGTCAGAATATGGATTGAGAACAGCGTAAGGCTTCGGTGGCAGGTCACTTTAGATTTTAGAGACGAATATTCCATATTCGCCAATGTTTCGAATGCAAATCCTGGAGACCAATTTTTACATTTTGAAGCATTGATTCCTGAATATATGAATCCATAGTGTACTGGTCTTCGAATGACAAATACTATACAAATCTCTGTTTTCATTGCTCTGGTTATGTTTTTTGTTTTCCTACTGTGTGTAGGTCATTATCCAACAAGGTCCCTTTCTCAAAATGTCAGATATCAGGCACCAACTTTACTGAGAGTCACCATTTAACTAAGTAACATGTTATTTTGACAAGTCAGGGGAATTAATTTTACTCCACGGGGAAAACAAAACAAAAACATGATTGAAATGCTAAATAACTGTAAATAATTGTCCTTGTCACCATTAACGGAATACGATAAATAAAGCACATTTCAAACCATTCGTTGCATACACTAACTCTAACGATTAAGTAAGGATTTCAGGAATAACAGTTATCTAAATGCACGAATAATTGAATTTGTGTTCATTGTTAGTGATGTGAAGGCGAACTTTAAAAATACAATGTGCTCACATATGAGGAATCGTCTGTGTGAATTGTGGGAGAAGTTAACAAATCAGTTGGACGAAGGCTCATCACAAATTTCAGAATTTAGAGATTTAAGGTTTCTGAGCAAGGACAGTAAAAGGTTATCGTACTTGCTGACAAACTGGCTGGATAATTGTTTATAAACATATAACTCTCCAGCATCTCCCAGCTCTGAGCAAAGAACATTTGCGTGATCATTTTTTCCCACAGATACTACCTGAAGTGCTGAGCATTTCCAGCATTGAATGTTTTGATTCCCTCTTCCTGGCGTTCGAAGCAGAAAACTAATTGTTAAACGAAATTTAGAAACCAACATCTAGCTTACGTATTAATTTGAATCTGTGTTATAATAAAGTGCGAAAACTTAGAATTAGTGTGTAGTACAGAAAAACAATGTCAAGATAGCGGAGGACATAAAATCCTATCAAGTTTTGGAAATAAAATGCCTAATCGCACAAAAAAGCGAGACACTGAGGCTGCCTGTTAGAATTGCTTGTGTATGTAAAAAGAGACGATTGGAGTTTCTAGCACCATCTCGGGATAAGAGAACTTGGAACCTTGAGAGAAAAGACATTCGAACAAAGATAGATGTGAGAAACATGTTTGAATGCCTTGCTGCTCATATGTGAGATTTCTGGGAGGTCCAGGAAACCACGGTCAAACATGGGGGTACCAATGACTGGGGAGAGGGAAGGTTAACTTGATTAGAAACGGTACAAAGGAGACCAGGACTTTATCTTTGAGCGGTGCAGAAATCTAGAAAGCAAAACGAGAACAATTCAGGCAACAGATAATCGGGAGGGAGAGAGAGGCGAAAAGAGATGTGCCCGATGACCAAGCGCTGCAGCCAGAGATCTCATCGTGCGCTCCCCATTCAGGCATAAAACAATAACGCTATAGCGCATGCAGTATTGTAAATCGCTGCCTGAGATCATAGATATAGTTGGCCTGAACAGCTTGTAAACCTTACTCTATTTTGCTCCAACTAAATGTGTCGCACGGCTGTACGATTTGCAAGTGCCATCAATAACATTGGGAGTTCAGAACCCGCAATACCAAACTTCAACAAGCACAATATTCTTCTTCGATTATAGATCCCACGGTTTTATTTACCCTCTCATGGGACGTGGCCGTCGCGAGCAAGGCCAGAGTTTGTTGCCCAAATCTAATTACCTTTGAACCGAATGGATTCCCACAGCCTTTCAGAGGGCAGTTAAGAGTCAAAAACATCGCGGTGGCTCTGGAGTAACATGGAGGCCAGACCGTGTAAAGGCGGCAGGTTTCGTTCCCTGAAGGACAATAGTGGACCGGATGGGTTTAAACAGCAATCGGCAATTGTTTAACGGTCAACATTACTGAGACTAAAAACTTGCACTTTTTCTTCGGATTTGACCTTATTAAATGTGTCACATGACTGAACATTTTGCAAGCACAATCCCAAAAAGTGGGTTTCAGGGCCTGCAGAAAACAACATCAGAACCTGAAATAGTTTACACTCTGTTATATATTCCGCATAACCGTAGTTCAGACGTTTTATCAGCTGCTACAGTTGTTCCTGTCCAATTGTTCTGCCAAGATTGTAGCTGAATTGCAATTACCTACTCAAATCAGACTAAGCGGAAATGCCAAAACACGGACAGAAATATGGCCAGTCTTGGCCGCCAAATGTTTCACCTAAAGATTAAAAGCGATGTTTGGCTGTTCACTCTGAAACGCATTTAACAAAACTGCAGCCCATATGGAGAGGTAGCCGTTTGCAAATGACGCCCGGAGCAGAGTTGTGTCAATCAACGCTCTGTTCAAAAATATTCTGACCACATCAGCCCCCTCACCAAAGTCATCAATTGTCCTCGAAGAAACCTTAGACCCATTTAAAGTTACACCTATTAACTCGACTCAGCTTGAATACCATTTCCATTTCTGGAGAAGCCGAAAGAAGTTCTCACAATCGGGCACAGGTCTCACGGCCCAATTGGTTTGCCGAGAGGCAGCCCTGTGTTGAAGGCTGACATTCGCACATGGCAAAGTCATTTCTGAACGAAAGCATCATCTCACAAACATGTGGGTTAAAGATGCTGCTCCTGGCTGCAATAGGGCTTGGGTAACTATTAGTTCGTCAGTCCAGTGACATACATTTTGGAATTCTCATCCTTGTACACAGACAAACACGAAGATGATGTATCTCCTGCTTTATCAGTATCTATAACGACTGCCGGCCCTGCTACACTCCCAGGTCTCTGTGCTCCTCTGATCTTGGTGTCTTTCAGATATCACGATCTCCATTTAGGCCGATAAATTTGACAAAGCGATTTGAATTTCCAGGTTCCAGATGCATGAATTACCAAGTAGGATTTCACGTTTTAAAACATTTTACAATACCGTATTACTAACAGCAAACAACATTTTCTTTTCAGAGGCATCTTAAAGTTTAATCTACAGCGGAGACCGCACCCCATTTTATGCTATTTGTACATCGGGCTCCCCAATGAATTCCGGTTCTTACAGCAATCCACGGATGCTCCCAGCCTCCAATGGGACCCCGTATTCCCATTTCACCGAGTAGTAACTGCGTGTGACGGCGCTTTCCGCAATTCTCGGAGATGTTCTTAAACACAGCACCAGCAGTAAAGATTGTTCCAATGATTCTACCTAGACCTCGCCATGACAGGGTGTTCTCTCAGAATCCATAGAAAGCTGCAGGACACATCTGTTTAGCTGGATGCTGTCTCCATTCGGCTTCTGGCTGTGCTATCTCTGCTAGCCAAGCGATCTTTTGTCTCTGCTCGCCTAACTGAGCTGCTGCCTCTCTGCGATGTCCATTGCTTTACAGGGAAACCTGTGATCCAATTTAAAAAAAAAATGGTTTATTCAGCTTTCTCCCCAGCTGCGGTGGAAAAAATAATGACATTTTCATGACCTCAACTCTCATATTCAAAGGCTTATAGCGTAACTGTTCATAAGTCGGTACATTCAACAACCTTCTAGGACTTTGCATGACTTGCAATCTACTCATTGTTCAATCAGGCGTTGCTGGCATTGTCTCTGAACGTAGATACCTTGCAATATCTTTCCAGAAAAATAATCTAGGCCTCACTTTGACCTCTAAACATCAAACTAGACAGGCATACTATCAGGCAATCCGCAGAGCAGGTCAAACCAGCCCCATCACTTACCCTAATCGGAAGCAATAATCCTAGAACATTCTAACCTAATAAGCTTCATAATTGAAAGGCACATCCAGCGTTTTAATTGCTGCACCAATGGTAGCCGTGCAACATGTGGACCCAGGACTCTAAGTTCCGGATTCGACATTTTGAACCTCTCCTTGCACTACAATATTTTCAAAGTTCCAGTCGCTGCTGGTTGCCTGAACAATAGAGAAAGAAATATTTGGGCAGCACAGATCACTGAGAAATTACATAGGAAATGTGGCCACTGAAGTTTTTAGGAACGAGCTCCTTCATTAGGATGATTTATAAAGATAATCTGTCGCTCTCGGATCGTTGTTTTTCAGCACAAAACGTCATCTGTTCAGTGGTTCCGTTCTGTTACATCCAATACTGGAAAAGAAATGGAAACCGTCTCAAGCTCCCACATTTTATCCTCAAATTTCTCTTCCACTGATCATCAATAAGTGTTCATGCTCGTTGAAATTGCAAAATTGGCCAAAGATGTTTTGGCTCTGAGGTCAGTTTATATTGGATCTGAGTGAAATTTATGACTGAATTTCATTAATCAAACTATTATAATTCCATCCCTTCTCTGCGGGAGACCCGAGCCCCTTGGTTGACATGGCTATGCTTGGCTATGGAGGGATGAATGAGTAACAGAACTGTACAGATAACTCACCACATCTTCATTCAACTGCTCCGAAATCAACATGATCGGTTTAGATCATATCCCTAATTGTGTCAATGCAGTTCACTCGGGGCTCTGGGGTATTAACTCTATCGAAACAATAATGTCACTTGCAGATGTGACTTTCACAGGGTGTCCACACTTGATTATAAGTCTGAAACCAAAACCTTGAGAGTCTTCAAAACCAGAACTGTGTTAGTCTTGTCCCTTGAGGCTTGACAAGCACAACTCGTTACGAGAAAACAAACGAATCACCCAAAATTGCCAATAGAATGCAACCGAAGAACTTAGGAAAGTGAAGATTCGCTTCCAGCAAAGTGCATGCTGCTGAATAATTCGTTACGTAAGGGGCAGAAGCAATCAACCTACGAAAAAAAACTGCAGTAAACAGAGAAAGAGAGAGACAGACAGGCAGACAGAAGCAGAGTGAGAGAGGGGGAGAGAGAGTGCGAGAGGAGAGATAGAGGGAGAGATGGGGAAGCTGTGATCCGGTCAATCAGTGAAGGCTGCAATCATCGCCAACTGACCATGTGTAGGTGTTCTGTACTTACAGCGCCTTGTCAATCCTATAACGGTTTGCCCTAACTCTCGAACAAGAGGGTGCTTAATGAACGAATTGGAAAAGTGTGGGAAAGAGTTTAAATTGCTAACTGAATCTTTCAAGCCTCATCCCCTTATTTCAGCAAATTTCGGATCGGAATTCTAAAACCAGAGAGAAGTGAAACAATCATTCAGGCGGCAAGTTTTCAATTAATTATTGTTCCACTGAGGAGAGCAGGAACGCCACAACTTAATGTCATGAATATTGCTATCGCCTTCATTTCGGATGCTGGGTGTTGGAACAAAATGGGAGATAATTTAAATACAGTTCAATCTCTCCGGCACAACACACACTCTCATGTAAATTAACTCTACAAAACAACAGGGGGTGCTCAGCTGATATTCCTATTGAGGCCCTCTGTTCCGTTTTTGTGAGTTTGTTTCGTTAGTTTAGTAAATCCTGATGTTGACTATAGTGTGTTTTAAATCGGCTCCGGGAGATGATATGAGGAACGATCCCTCCAAGATATAGACTACATGAGCATGGTGAAAGACAAACTCCCAACGAACACAAAATATTTCAGGTTGTCCCTCCTGCTTGATAGTCTATTGCAGTCCATTCAACACGTGATCATTGTTTAACTTACAAATGTTAACATTTTCGATCATGCAGGGATCACATCCAGATTTCTCTCCATGTTGTACAAAACTCAGCGCTGTTGCTTTAACTGTGATGACCACCTCACTTCCTCCTAGACTCTGTTTCCTCTCTCATTCAACGCTTCCTGGTTTGAACTTATGTGCCTCCGGGAAAGGGAGTCAGCCGCTCTTCCTTCCAGCTCTCATCTCTCGAAGCAGCTCGGACTGGAACATGGAGACAAGCGTCTCGTTACTGCTCTTTGGTGAGTCGTGAAGCAAACTTGTATTGGCACTGCTGTCTGTGTGGTGGCTGTGGGGTAACTAGCACAGCGAGTGAGGGACTGAGGCCCAAGGTGTCCGATCTCTGGTAGCTGAGTGAATTGAAGCATCAACTGGTCTGGTTTGCATTGTATCAGGTTTGATTATCGGAGCAGAAATTGACTGTTGAATTTTCCGTGAGGAACGGTGTAGGAGAGAATCTGCTTTTACTTTTTGGAGGTGTGAGCGATTTAGATCAGGCCAGAGAGCAGATATCGTGTCTGCTGTCGACAGTCACCTCCTGGCACCATTTCAAAGCGTAACTAAGTGGATGTCCGCTGAGGATGCTGTTAGCGCCCTGTTTTACACCTTCTGTAGTCAGCCTGTTTCAATGGAAAACAGCGGCCGAGCTCAGACACCAAACATGTCCTTACCAGCGAAGGACAAGGCGGAGAGGCACTTGCCCTAGAACTGTGGTCAAAGGTAAGTTACCAGTTTCGGTTAGGAAAGAGGGCATGATGGAGAAATCAAACACTAACGCTGCTTTGTGTCTCTGATTGTGTCTGGTCACGAGTTCAGCTGGTTAACTTGAAGGATACCCAGAGGCCTTGAATTGATTTGAACATTGTCCAGTCCGTCAATGGAAAAAAAAACATGATTGTTACCAGAGATGAAATGATTCAGTGAAGTTGGGAGACTTCAGGATCTTTTTTTTCTCCTCTTTTCCTTAATTTTAATACAGAAAAGGTTAAGGGGGGGACCTGAGAGATGCATTCAAAATTCTATTGTTATTACACAGAGAGGACAGGGAGAACCTATTTCATTTTGCAAATGGATCTGTAATTATCGATGAAAGAGGTGCAATAACTGGGTGAGGGGAAATTATTCAGCTGAGGGTCCGAGTGACCTGGAATGGTCTACATTCAAGAATGGTGGAAGCAGATTTGATCAGAATTTTGAGAACATATTTGCATAGAACTGAATAGTATCGGCTATGAAGCGGGGATATGTGGAGAAAGTTGGACAACTGTTTCACAGAACATTGAAAAGCAGGATGGGGGAATGGCCTCCAACTGTGTTGTCAGATGCCAAAATACTCTCCTTTATATTAAAGTAAGATTCGAGGACCAACATTCACTTTTTGCTGTATGAGAGATCCCCAAAAAGGGGACATACTGACATTGGTCCCAGTTCCCCCGGAGTCACTGACGGAACCTCAATCGATATTCACTCCGTTATCCTTATTCACTCTTAAGCTCCTTGGATGCGCGCATGCGCAGTTGGAGGCTGAATACCTACATCTATCATCTGTGCTTATCTCAGGTGAAGCAACTCTTTCAGTGTCTGAACTCAACTATGAGCACCTATTGCTGTGTGATTTTGGAGGGTGGCCGTGGTGTACATCTCCTGTCGGGAATGTGTATATAGAGGAGACATAGAGGGACAAATGGGAGGAGGCGCGTCGTACAAGTCCGTGAATATTTAGTAAATGTCTTATGGGCATTTTGTGAGCACACCCCGCCGCGCCCCGCCCCATCTGCGCCCCAAATGGATATTATGTCCAGCCTTCCTTAAACCTGCACTTCTCCAAGTTATAAATGCTGACTTCGGATATACCGAATGTGTCACTGTTCCTTCAGTGCCGACAATTTTCCTTACATTTCATTCCTTTTCAATGTTGACACTGAATTTGAGGCGCATTGTGATACCTGTGATTTTCTGTGTGCAAAATGTCTGGACACCTCACCATTTCTAGAAACGATCCTTAGATTGTTGCCAATTTGAAGGTTTCAGTGCCAGTACTACGATTTCAGAAGTACATCCCTGCGTTTGTTAGCTTGATTTGTCTAAGCGTTGTTTGAAAAAGGGATATTATTCTCTGCTGCGAACACAGATAAAGCGGGAGCATGATTCAGGCTAAGATAAGTTGTAATAACTTGTATTCACTCCACTTCCCCGTTTAGTCTTCTGGGGTGCAGCATGTCATTGAGATATGGATGTGCACTGTGAATGGACACTAATGTCCGGCAAACTGTGTTCCAGCTGCCTCTTGGACTGGAAGCTTACCTTTCAATCTGCCTGTCCTCCTTTCGCAAAACTGAATTATGCTGTGTTTATATCCTCCATTGTCCATTCACTGTCAGGCGAATTGTTTCTCCTTCTTTGTAGGTTAGGAGGCCATGAGAGTGAATATTACTTGTTTCAACTGATGCTAAATGTCTGGGAACCACAATTTTCCTTTACAAACGGGACGAAATTCGATTGTGTTTGGGCTAGAAGTTGTGGCCTAATAATAGTTAACTGTTGTGATTTTCGATGAAAGCATAGCAGGAAGGTTCTTACAGTATATTTTAATTCAATCCTTTTTATGCACGTCCACGGTTCTCATGCACTGTTCTTCTCAGTTGCACGATTTCCATCGAAAGGAAATGCTGGCGCGACCAATCAGCTCAGAGCTCCGGAGCCACTGATGGAAGCGAAATTTGGTCACACCGCCCCTCAATGTCAGCTACACGCATGGGGGCGAGCATGCGCGATAGGAGGGTAAAGTTCCGCCACTGTCACCACTGACCTCAGGTCAAGCAACCCACACTGTGTCTGGAGATAAAAATGAACAGATAACTGTAGTTTGTGAAGGCGCAGATTTGCTTTTGCGAATCAGCGTTCCCCGAAGATGAGACCAAACTGTTTGGTAGGGTATTTTCACACAATTTGGGAACATTCTCATAAATTTATTTTGAGAGGTCCGTTTATTTCTGAGTACTTAGTGACAGTTGCTCAGTTCCTCTTTCTTTGCACTGAAGCTCCAAGAGTTCAAACCGCTATCTTCTGCTATGATGCAAAGTGCTATTAACAACCCCCATGACACTGATCATTTTTAGCATGTTTGCTAATTTTTCTATTTCTTACCCATTCGTCATCGAATTCCAGGCACTTTGTGATATTGTGCGGCGTTTGTAGGTTGTTTGTGCATCTCTAGCGGACAATTCCGTCAGCCTTCAGATCTTGTCCCATGCATCAGCTCTACTTCCTCATTCACCTAGTTAGGAATGAGCATAACGCTGAGATATGTATCTGGATAGTGAGCGGAGACTAATGTCCTTCAATAAATACAGGACTTCAGCTTTCTCCTTGCACTCAGAATTTATCTCTCAATCTCCATCTTAAACAACACAAATTGACACCGTCAACACCTCCATCCGTTCCATAATGGAACTCCAGTACTTGCAGTGGACATTCTGTTTAGAGATCTCCAAAGAAGTTCCATATTTGACCACATACTTCACCGAGCTGATTCCACGTGTCTTTAAGTAAAGGATGCACTCAATTACAAAATGGATGCTTATTTAACTCATTTTTTTTAAAACTACAGGACTTTTGGAAATAACATCCAAGAGTCAATAATTCGATTGCTCTTTCAAAGACACAGTCCAGGCGTGGTTTGTCTGAATTTCAAATGGGCATAAAAGCAGGAGTAGACCATTAATCTCCTGGAGCCTGCTCTGCGTTTCCATTAAATTATGGATGATTCTCTACTTCACTGCCATTTTCATGCACTGTCCTGATAACCATTGGTGTCATCTGAATAAGTGAACCTATCGATATCTGCTTTGAAGATACTCAATGAATGAGCCTCCACAGACCTCTGGGGTACAGGGTTCCATAGAGCCACCCTTCCTCTGGCTTAAGAAATTCCTCATTATATAAGTGCAAAATAGAAGCCCCCCCCGCCCCCTAACTCTGAGATGGAGCCCCCTTGTTCGAGACCATCGACTTCCTCCTCACATCCATCTGTCGAGCTCCATGAGGATGCTGTTTGTTTGAAAGAGGCCACCTCTCATCCTTGGGAACTATCGAGAACACCAGCCCAATGTCCTCATTGGCTCCTCGGAGGACACCACCTCCTTTCCAGGGATCACTCTCGGGAACCTGCGCGGCACCCTCTCTACCCCAAGTATCTCCTTCCTCAGATAAGGAGGTGACATCTGTACATAATGCTCCAGTTTCGGCCTAACCATGGTTCTAAATAAATGCAGCAACACTTTTTTTTAAATCATGTGCAAAAGTATCTTGCAATGGAGGCCAACATATAATTTTCTTTCCTAATTGTTTGCTGATTCCACACATTAACTTTCAGTGACAAATGAACAGTATACCCAAGTCACCAGACTTCCCAGCTCTCACTATTAACGATACCTCTGCATTTCTGTTTTTCCTAACAAAGTGGATTCCAATTTTCCACATTACCTTCGATTTCTCTCTTTCATGCCCACTCAGTTAGCCTGTCGACATCCCCTTTAATGCTCCCACATCAGCCTCACAACAATATTTGGACATACCTGTGTGTCAACAGAAAATTTGGAAATATTATCTTTACCACATTTATCGAGAATATAACTAGTAGTGATGATGAGGGGGAAACAGTCGATGTGTTTTATTTGGACGTTCAGAAGGGTTTCGACAAAGTCCCACATAAGAGATTGGCATGTAAAATTAAAGCGCATGGCATTGGGGGTAGTGTATTGAGGTGGATAGAAAACTGGTTGTCAGATAGGAAACAAATAGTAGCAAGAAACGGGTCTTTTTCCGAATGACAGGCAATGACTAGTGGGGTCGTACTGGGGGTCGTACTGGGACCCCACTTATTCACAATATATATTAATAATTTAGATGAGGGAACTAAATGTAATATCTCCAAATTTGCTGATGACACAAAGCTGGGTTGGAGGGTGAGCTGTGAGGAGGATGCAGAGTTGATTCAGTGTGATTTTGACAAGCTGAGTGAGTGGAAAATGCATGGCAGATGCAGTATAATGTGGCTAACTGTGAGGTTATCCACTTTGGTAGCAAAAACAGGAAGACAGATTAATATCTCAATGGCTATACATTGAGAGAGCTGAATGTGCAACGAGACCTGGGTGTCCTTGTACACCAGTCGCTGAAGGTAAGCATGCAGGTGCAGCAGGCAGTAAAGAAGGGAGTTCAGCGAAGGGTTACCCAACTAATTCCTGGGATGGCGGGACTGATATATGTGGAGATATTGAGTGGATTAGGATTATATGCGCTGGAGTTCAGAAGAGTAAGGGGGTTCTCTTAGAAACCTATAAAATTCTAGCAGAACTAGACAGGGTAGATGCAGGAAGGATGTTCCCGATGGTGGAGGAGTCCAGAACCAGGAGTCACAGTCTGAGGATATGGGGTAGACCATTTAGGACTGAGATGAGGAGAAATTGCTTCACCCAGCGAGTGGTGAGACTGTGGAATTCGTTACCACAGAAAGCAGTTGGGACCAAAACATGATATGTTTCCAAGAGGGAGTTAGATCTATCTCTTTGAGCGAAATAGAGCAAAGGGTATGGGGAGGAAGCGGGAGCAGGCTATTGAGTTGGATGATCAGCCACGATCATAATGAATGGTGGAGCAGGCTCGAAGGGCCTACTTCCCCTCCCAGATTCTATGTTTCTATCGCTCAAATCTTTGATGTAAATGGTGAACAGGTGGGGCACAAATATGCCTGAGACTGCCATTTCATTACTTTATTAATGTTCGTTTGCTGCTCCATTCTCAATTGTCCTTGTTCCGAAGGCATATAAGAGTCAACCACGCCATTGTGTATCTTGTGTCACATGTAGGCCAGACCATGTGAGGACAAAAGCTATCCACCCCAAAGGGGATTAGTGAACCAAATGGGTTTTTATGGCAACTGTTTCATGGTCATCATTAGGCTTATAATCCTAGATTTTTATTGAATTCCAATGTCACCATTTGCTGTGGTGGGACTCGAACCTGGTTCCACAAAGCATTATCCTGGGTTTGATGTATTACAATCCAATAACAACACCACTGTCCCACTGCCCTTTACTCCCCCACTAATCACTGCATGAGCAGCTGGAATGACCCATTTATATGTACTTTCTATTTTCTATCTGAAAACATTTCTCAATCCATGCCAGTTTATTAACCACAATGCGATTCGCACTGGTGTTATTTCCTAATCTCTTGTGCCCGACCTTATCAAAAGCCTTCTGAAAGTTCAGATACATAATATCCACTGGTTCACCTTTATCTATTCTGCTATTTACACACCTCAAAATTCTCTACAGTTTTGTCAAACATGGTTTCCCTTTCGTTAGTCCACCTTGGCTCCGCACAACATTGGGGATCAGCAGCGGGGCCTTTCAAGTTAGGATCCTATCTCTGGTGGTGTTAGAGAAATTCATTAATTAATTGGCTGAACGCACATAACTGGAATGCAACAATGCATTTTTGTTTCTTACTTTCATCTACAGGCTTGGTCCTGATGTATCATTCAACCTATCAGGGGTTAAAGGTTTTATGTCCGAGATGAAGCGCCTCTGAGCTGAAACCACAAGATTTCCGTTGTAACATTTTAGTGACACTCTTAGCCTCAGCCTGCAGCACGCTCGGCTTCTTTGCTTTGCTCGGGTTTTTTCCTGTATTCTGAACATTTATTTCTCCCATTCCGATCCTCAACAACTTTCCTAACTGATTCCCATCTCTCCTGTTAAATTAATTCACATTCCTCAATGCGAAGCAGGGAAATGTGCACTTATACTCCTCATATCTGCTGAGAACCATCCCAGCTTCTCCAGTCCTCCACAGCGCTGAAGCCTCTCACCCCTAGTAAAATTCCCTAAACTTCCACTAAAAATTCTGTGTGCTATGGAGAACAGTCCCATCTGCTTTGGATTCGCCATGTAACCGTAGCCACGATGACTAATGCCATCCGTTCAGTTGCATCTGCTGCATTCCACTAGCCCCCTGCACTCCGTTTTTACTCTCTTTGGGGCTCTCCCCTCTCTGAAATCTGATGCTCAGTCTTGACGTTATAACTTCACTGTCCTCACACGCATGCCCACATTGGGGCTAGTTTTCCAGTCATATCCACCACCTCCTTCAGTGACCTCATTCTCAGTAAACAGCTGACAATCTGCACTCTCTCTCTCAGCGGATGGACCAGCTGAAATCATGACTTGCCCTGGTGCGTCTGTTCTGTTGCGGCCACGCCTTCACAGAACTGCAGTGTGCCTGAAAATACCCTTCAATTAAACTCGTTTAATTTGCGTGATGCCCCCAAAGGTGTTAGAAGATATTGGTAAAATTTTAAACATGTTTCTGTATTTAACAGGCTTGAATTCAGTTTTGATGATAAATAAACGCCTGAGCACCAGCAGCTGCTGTTGATGCTCTGATCGAGCTGATACTTTTAGAATGGCGTAATGCTGTTTCAAACCGAAATGTTATCAAAAATATTGTCACATTACGTTTTTATTCAGTGTGTTCAATCAAGCTCCTCACTCTCAACTACTATTATTGCTGTGACGATTACAATTCACTTGATCAGAATTGAAGGGTTCCGAGGCTGAACCCAGAGATTTTCTCTCTCTTTACTGCGAATATCCATTGACATTATTTTGCATTTACGGCAGAGAAGCACACCATTTGGCCCAAAAGCTCTATGTTGTTGTTAATACTCCAAAACATCTTCTTCCCACTCTGGTTTATCCAAGGTTATGAGCACGTCCTCATAATGTTATTCACCCACATGTTTCCAAACAAGTTTCCCCTCAAAGATATCAATTCTCTCGGCCTCAAATACCCCATAAGGTATCATGCTCCATATTTTGTCCGCCCCTTGGGTCAACAGATATCTCCTGAATTCCACTTTGCATATGTTGAAGTACATTCTGATATCTCGGTTTTATAGCTAGATACTGACTCTGTGACATGGCATGGAGAACAGTGGATTTTTCCTTTCGAAATGGGGGCCTGTGGGCATGCCCATGGCCTCAACAGGGCCGATAGCCTGGATAGTCCCACGTGTCCTATGTGACTACCAGTGAGCTCGGTGTTGCAAAGCTATAGAAAGTGAGCATCGTCAGGTGTTGTGCCACCTGTGCTGATTATTCTGTGATATATGTTCTGTGCTGCGAAGTGGGCATGCGTGGAAGGAGGGTGAGTATCTTTAGGAAAGGAAATCTACGGCCCTTACCTGGCCTGGCATTCATGGGAATCCAGACCCACAGCAATGTGGTTGGCCCGTATAAATATCAACTAAATAAGGAGAATTATGGATGGGCAATAAATGCTGACGTAGTCAACGATGACCACATCCCATGAATGAATAAAGAAACATTAGAAACAGTTTAATAGGCCTATAGGCCTTTAACACCACTAATGTCCGGGGGCAGGTGATCAAATCAATATCTGCTTTCAATCTGTTAATGTGGTGGGGGACTTAGCGTGGAAGGCTTCATTTTTGAACGAGTGTCATCTGGTGCTTCGGAAATTTACTTTGGAAAAAAAAAGCACGAAACCAATTAGGGAACATTCTGGTAAATTTATTTTGGGCTGTTCTGTTAATTTTAATTCAATGCCTTTACTGACAGTGGCTAAGTTCCTTTTTCTTTGAACTGAAGCCCCAAGAAGTTGAAACCGCTCCCTTCCGCTCTCTTGCCTAATTGCTATCTTTAATATTGGCCACTTTCAGAATGTTTGCATATTTTCTTTCGGTCATTTTCCCAGCGTTCAGTTTGTTTTAATACACTTTGGGTTAGTTGCGAGCCGTGATTTTACAACCTGTAAAACTAAAGGTTTCCAGTGAATAACCCAGGCAGCGTTTCCATTTGGAAAATTGAATTAACTCCATTTCCTCATTCACTTTGCTAGAGCTGAGCACATCACTGAGATAGAGATCTGAAGGGTGGGCTGAGATTATTGACCAAGAGTGCTGCATTCTATCTTGTGCTGAGAATTCACTGCTCAATTACCATATTTCACTGTTTCAATTCCATGTCAGCGCCTCAATCTGTTCCACATTCGAGCTCTGACACTTCCATTCACATTATATTCCTTGGTCTGGACACATGTGGGGATCTGCAAAGATGCTCAGCGTTTGCATTCAACAGAGCTGCCCTCCTTTGACTTTCACTGAAGCTTTCATTCCATCAGTAAAATATTTTTTATTGATGTTTAAACTTATTTTAATTGAGTTCTGCCATTAAGACATGGGGATACATTGAGGACAGCCATTGATTTTTGATACTGTTCGCAAATGGAAACTCAATTCAACAAACATGATTATAAGTATAGAAAGCCTATTATAGAGAGAGTAATTCGTCCCGCCCTTTCTGTGATGCATTTTTTAATGTGCAGCAAAATGTGGTAAAATCCCCCAGTTTTAATTTCGCCAAGATACAAGTTCGCCCTATTGAAATACAATCACAGTAGTCTTTGTAAAGTCCACATGAAATAATTTTGCACCACACTTTCAATGTCCCTCTTACAAAGGTAAAAATTCCATGCATTTTCAATCCTTATCTAAGGTCATAAGATCATTATTCCACGAGAAATGGGAGAAGGGGTAGGCCATTCAGTCGCATGGGCCTACTCCGCCATTAAATACGATCATGGCTAATCTAATTGTGGTATTCACTCCACTTCCTTGCCTTCCCCCATTCATCTTGAGGTTCTTGTAGATCACAGCATTGAATTTATTAAATTTCTCAGCCTCCACTGCACCCTGGTGAATATAACTCCAGTGAAAACAAATTCCTCGTTGGCGCCGTTTAACTGGGGGAATGCTTATTTGTAAACTCTGCCCCGTTGCTCTCAATCCCCCCATGAGAGGAACATTCTCCTAGAATTTAGGCTGTAAAATGCTCTCAGTGACCTGTATGCTTCTATAAGACCAGATCTCAGTTTGCTAAGCGGCATTGAGTGTCGCCCGATCTACTCAGCCTTTCCTGAAGACAATCTCTTCAGCCCATGTATCAGTGAAACATGTATCAGCTGCTCCTAATGGTAGTGCCATCCCTTACGTAAGGAAGCCAAAATGACAGACAGTGCTGTTGGTGTGGTCTCACCGATGCTCTGTGCAAATGCACTGGCGTTCCCATCAGTTGAATTTGCCAAAAACTGACCATATTCCATTTTCTTTCAAATTTGCTTGTTGTACCTTTATTATATTTATCTGTGATTCCGGTTCAAGGGCACCCAGGTCCCTCTCTGTCAGAGCATTATGACATCTCTCCCCATTGTAATTCATATTCTCCTAAACCATTTTCTTTCATCATGAGGAAAAGTTAATATTTTCCCAGATTATACTCCATTTGACAAATGGATTACCAGTCACTCACCTGCTTGGATCATTTGCAGACTCACAGTACACTCCTCACAACTTGCTTTCTTGCTTATCTTTGCATCCTTACAAATTGGATAAGGAATTTACTAATTTCCTTACAGACAGACAGCGCAGCCCTTCATTTTCACTAAGCAAAGAGCACCTACATTTGCCAAACCTTTTACCTGCCATGTTGACTCTGCCTGGTTGCAGTATAGTCTTGTTAATATCCTGCTACTACATCCTTAATGATGGATTTACTAAAGGTCAGATGTTATGTAATCGGTCTATAGTTTCCTGCTGTATCTTGCCTTCCTCCTTTTTAGATTTTAGGTGCTGCATTTGCAATTTTCCAAGCAGCTGGGAGCTTTCCAGAATCAATGGGAATTTTTGATGATTTCAAACAATGCATTCATTATCACTGTTGTCCCGTTCTTCAGGAGCCCAGGATTCAGGCCCTCGATTCCACAAGCCTTGTCAGCTTTTAGGTCCAGTATTGCTCCCAGTACTTATCTCCAGTGATCTTGTTTGTTTTAGCTTCCTCCCTTTTGATTTTCACCCATGCCTTGGATGTTCTTTGTGTCTTCTATTGCGAATGGAGATTTAAAAATACTTGTTGAAAGTATTTGCCATTTCATTGTTTCTTCATTAGTATTTCGCCAGTCTCCCCCTCGAAGGGACCAATTCTCAAATTTGGCTATTTATGTTTCCTGCTTCAGGTACTTTTTGAAGCTTTTTTTCTGCCAGTTTGTAGACTGTTATATAACATACAAATCCACTTGCGTGGCATGATGTAATCTGTATGTGTTAACAGACTCATCGGTGTTGTGTGGAATAGTAAGTACGTTATTCTTATTGGAAGTATGTTACATTTAATTGCATGAATAAATGAGTGCAATGAGATTCAGAATGTAAGGCTACAAAAATTGTTGGTCTTTTTTTTCCAAGAACTAATTAATATTTTGTTTTCAACGTATGGAATAAAGATTGCCATAATATATTTTCATTCAATCTGTTTTAACACATTTCTGTCTCTCATCCAATTGCTTTTCCAATCGAGGATTAAATTGCTCCTTGTCTAAGATGATTCGTTTCTGATCTGAAGCCAGGTTTCCATTGCAAACACTTGCTGGCGCTCTGAAATTCAGGCAGATACATTATCAAATGTTTTATAGATTGATATTTAATTTTCTTCCACTCTACATTAGGTTGGTACACGAAGTTTGACCTTGGTGACAGCTAGAAAGCTACTCTTGTTACCCTGAATTGGAAAACTAATCAGATCTCATTTTCTTAGTTGGCCCTTTGGACTGCTTGAGTTGCTCACATCCTTGGGACGGAGATAAAGATCTGTATAGAGGGCGGAGACCAATTTCCGTCAGTTAACACATTGCAGCAGCTGCCCTTTCTGGCCTACATTTATCCTGTTTCCTTCCTTGGTTCCAATATAAAATCTGCTGTTAGTAAAGCAAGCCATTCCATAATGATGCACAAACACACAGGCAAAAACACCAACAGTGGCAAACACAAATACAGTGATAGTCACACAGGCAGTAACAGACACACATAAATAGACAGGCACAAAGACAGAGACAGATACAAAGACACAGAAAAACACAATCAGTCACAGACATACAGACCGGGACAGAAACGCAGATTGAGACAGGCACACAGGCAGATACAGATACAGTGACGCAGACATACAGGCAGTAACACAGACACAGAGAGTGACAGGCAGAGGCAGAGACACAGACAGTCAGTAACATGGAGGCAAAGACAGTGACAGCCACACAGGCAGAGACAGAGACAGCGAGAGACACACAGGCAGAGACAGTCGCACAAACAGCGACCTAAATATCGACAGGGACAGGCATGCACACAGAGACTAGAACACAGAGAGTGTCAGACACACAGGCAGTGACAGACAAAATGGCATTGCAATACATAGAGACAATGACCGAAATGCAGACAGTGACAGACACACAGACAGAGTCAGGCGCAAAGACAGAGACAGACGCAGACCGTCTCATATACACAGGCAGAGACGTGCCCACATGCAGTGACAGAAGCACAGGCACAGGAAGGAACACAGACCCAGAAAGGCGCAGAGACAGTGACAAAAACGCAGGCAGAGAACGAGACAATAGCAGGGACAGGCACACAGACAATGGCAGTCACACAGGCAGTGACAGACACACAGACAGTGACAGAAACACAGGCATACAGGCAGTGACAGAAACGCAGGCTAACAGGCAGTGACAGAAGCACAGACAGAAACAGGCACACAGAAAGAGACAGCCCCACACATTGAGGCATTTACACAAGCCACTTATCCAGAGAGAAACATTCTTGACCAGGCCCTCGCTCACTGTTTCATTTTCCCTCACCTTTGCCGGTCTTTGTACCATGCGGCATCCACGGGAACAATGATGCCTGAAGGAGAACAGCCATTATGGATCATGGAGAGATGGAGATACCTATCCATGTTAAAACATCCGTCATACAAGTCCATGCGTACAGCCCACCTCCCAATCTCCGGAATAGAATGTAAAATCGAAGGCCCTCATACCCAATACAATTTTGGACATTCTCCATTTAAACATTTCAAAGGCCTGGAAATCCTTTCTAAATTGTTTTGCTCAGACATGGTCACAATAACTTAGCTGAGACCTAACCGGCGATTCATTTATGTTTTTTGACAATTATCTCTTTTATTTGTTCTCTTTGTTTGTTTTTTTAATACATGGATATCCAGTAGGTTTTTATTTGTTGTTTCACAGATTCATAAACTTCTTCGTGTATGTGAACTCTCATCTCATTGTCAGATGTTAGGTATTTGGTCTACAGTTCCCTGCTTGCTATCTTCCTCCTTTCTAATAAGTAGATGTTAGATTTCCAATTTTCCAAGCAACTGGTACCTTTAAAAACCTGGTGAGATTTGGAAGATTACAAGCAGTACATCTTTCACTGTCACTGGGACAAAATGCTGGAGCTCCCTCCCGAAGAGCACTGTTGGGTGCAACTATACCAAATGGACTGCAGCGGTTCAGGGAGGCAGCTAACCAGCACCTGCTCATGGGGAAATTAGGGATTATTTGCCTAGCCAGCAACGCCCAAACCCCGTAAACGCATGAAACATATATGTCGCAGCTATCCCTTGTTTTAAGGCTACTTCTTGATTATCTGCCACTCTTTGGCTGTGGATACAGATTTAAAATGCTTGCTCAAAACCTCTGCTACTCACTTATTTCCCATTATTAATTCGCCAGCCTCCCCATCTCAGCGACCAATGCTCACTTCGGCAGATATCTTCCTTTTTACACATTTGTTCATGCTTTGTTGCTGTCTGTAAATTGACTGCGATATGCCGTTCGAATCCTCCAAAAGGTGGCATAATGTAGTGTGTCTGCTTATTAACAACTTCTGAGCTGCTTTGCAGAATGTTTAACAACTGATTTGTATTTGAAGTAGCTTGCATTAAATTGTTTAAGCAATTGAGTGCAGGATGATTCAGTCTGTATATCCGCACCACTGGTGGTGTTATATTGCAGAATGAATTATTTAATATGTTCAAAGTATATAATACAAATTCTCGCAATATGTTTTCATTAATTGTGTTTCAATACATGTCTCTCTCTGATCCATTGTTTCTACTGTCAAGGTTTAAATTGCTTTGTGCCTGAAATGATTTGTTTCTGCTGTAAAAACACAGGTTTGCGTTAGAAACCCTTACCGCCTCTGTAATGTTCAGTTACATTTCAAAACGTTTCGCCTTTTGATAATGAATTTCCTTCACTACCCATTTAGATGATATTCGAAGTGTGATGCTTGTGACAGTCAGTAAACTGCTCTTATTATCATCAATTGAAACAGTGCTCGGTTCTTATTGTTTAGACGGCACCTTCTCCTTTAGTCGGCTGGAGTTGGTCACATCATTGAGATAGAGATCTGCAAACGGGCGGAGACTAACATTGCAGCAACAGCTTTCTCCTCAAAATTTATTACGCACCTTCCTGATGTTTTTTTTTTCAACTTCATAGGCTACTGCTATTGCCTAAATTCATTTCATTATGGTGCACTCCGACAGGGAGAGAGACTTAGAGGGAGGCACAGACAGAGACAGCCACATGCACAAAGTCAGGCACATAACAAATATAGTGACACAGAGTCAGATACACCGACAGGCACACATACACACAGTACAGGGACAAAGACACACACAGGGACAGACACACAGGTAGAGACTGTCAAGCAGACAGGGGCAAACAAGCATAGACAGACATTAAAAAAACAGAAACAGACATAGATAGATGCACTGTCACAGACAGAGACAGACACACAGACAGGGACAGGAACAAAGAGAGACTCAGAAGCACACAGAGAGACAGACACACAGGCAGAAGCAGACACAGAGACAGGCTCATAAGCACACAGGGAGAAAGACACAGAGACAGAGACATAAACAAAGAGATAATCATACGCACGCAGGGAGGCAGAAACATAGACACAGGCAGCGACAGATACACAGGCAGAGACAGACGCACAGAGAGGCTGATAAAAACACAGAGAGACAGACAGAGAGAAGAGACAGACACACATAGAGACACATAAGAACAAAGAGAGACAGACACACGGGCACAGACAGAGACAGATACACAGACAGACATTTATGCAAAGATCCCTTAACCAAAGAGATTTTTTAAAGATCCTTCGGATCCTCACGCAACGTTTATTCTCTGTGAGCTCAGTGGCCCTCGTGTGACAGCTGAACCTTGCAGGTAAATGTCAAATGATAAGAATCGAGAGGCAGGGGCAAGGCTGAATCTAGAGAATAACATCACGCTAACCCTGCGTCCTTCTCCCAGAACTAACCTGAACGGAAAAGGAATGCCAGAGGAGCCTGTCACAATACATTCCTCCAGACTCCAATCCGTATTGACAACATATCCAGGTAGCGCCATGTTTCCCCAGCTCCACCACTGCTTTCTTTTTAAATCGCCCGAAATCCGGCTCATCAGCTTACCAACCCTCACACTCGTGGATACATTTTCTCCTTATTTACACGATCAAACCTGTTTATGATTTGGAAACCTCCAGCAAGTGACCTCATAGTCTTCCCTGTTCTGTATCAGTATGTGCGTCTAAGTC
The DNA here is from genome assembly GCF_964194155.1 of Cetorhinus maximus. Lineage (NCBI taxonomy): Eukaryota > Metazoa > Chordata > Chondrichthyes > Lamniformes > Cetorhinidae > Cetorhinus > Cetorhinus maximus. The sequence goes on from NC_135916.1 coordinate 4,259,139, forward strand.
TGTTGTTCAATTATTGAATTTTATGGAATGGGGAGAACCATCCCGGCTTTTCCTATCTCTCCACATAACTGAAGTCCCATCATCCCTGGTACCAATGTGTCCAATGTCCTTTCCACCCGTTGACGTCTTTGACATCTTCCCTGCAACTGATGTCAGAATTGGACGTAATGTCCCAGATGAGGCCTAGCCGATAACTTATATCATTTTTGAGAATCAATTCCTCTCTTTTGTATTTTGATGCGTTCATGTTCAGAACGAAAATTCCTGCAGGCTTTTTTTGCCCCATAGTTTCAACGTTTAGATACGACCATACAAAAAAGGAGCAGGAATAGGCCATTCGGCCCCACCAGCCTGCTCCGCCATTTAATAAAATCATCGCTGATCTGATAGTTACCTCAGCCACATCCCTCCTGCCCCGATACCATATCATCCACTTGTTTACCAAGAACCAATTCACTTCTGCCTCAAAAATATTCAAACGCTCTGCTTCCACCGCCTTTTCAGGAAGAGCGTTCCAAAGACTCACGACCCTCTGAGAGAAGGGAACATAATCGCCTTATTTTCCTTTATAATGGGCAATCGCCTGTTTTTTAACAGAGATTCCTCCTTCCAGATTATCCCTCAAGAGCAAACATCCTCTCTACATCCACCTTGTCAAGTTCTCCCTGGATCTTCTATCTCCCAATCAATCCGCCTCTTATTCTTCTAAACACCTGCGGATACAGGCCTAGCCTGTCCAAACTTTCCTCACAAAACAACCAACCCATCCCTGGTTTTAGTCTGGTAAACCTTCTCTGAACTGATTCTAACTTGTTTCCTCCATCTTGAAATATTGGTGTATGTGAACTCTCTTTCTGCACACTTTGGAACATTGTACAATTGTCTTCAGGTTGTCTTTTCTCCTGTGTCCCCTCTGAATGCATCACCTCACACTTCTCTTCATGAAATATCATCTTCATTTCCCAAGGCTGCCAATGTCCACCTGAAGTCTGCTTCTATGCTCTTCACTCTTTTCTAAAGATTCAATTCAGGACAATTTTCAGGAGTGGCAGAAGGTGTCAGGTTCGGCCGAGTAAATACAGATCAGGAAACTGAACAGGATATAGGAAAATGAATCGGTCATTTATCACTGCAAGACTGTGACGCCATTAAATCCACCACTGCGATTCAACGACGTAGAAGTGGTGATGTAGTGGTTCTCTCACGGGACAAGCAACCCCAGCTCATTCCCTGGGGATGCTGGTTCGAATGCCAAAGCAGGTGGTGAAATTGCAATTCAATAAAAAAATCTGAAATGACTATGAAACCTCCCTCTATTGTTGTAAAATTTCAATTAGGGAAGGAAAACTTGCCTGTTCTGACATGCCACCAGTCGCCCACCAGCGTGGTTGTTTATTAAACCTACTCAGGTACAATTGCATAATAAATATTGACCGATTCGGTGATGCCCCCATCCCGTGAACGAAGGTTAAAAACAAAGCAAATCTACATGCCAGTCTCTGATCGATATCAAATGATGCCCTTAATTCGTAAAGAAGTGAACCAGTTTCCCCGCCTTTGGCAGACAATAGCTCCAACCTTATACCTCCCTATTTTCCTAAGTTCAGTCTTGAAGGGTCCAGTTCTGATTTCATGCACTTGCCTCCCAGTCCGACACTGCAGTTGTGTGGGGGGACTGGGAACGCTGAGCTTTTTCTACTGAGATAAGTAAAATAAAGTTTAAGAGGGGATTTTATGGAAATGTTCAAAGTCAGGATGGATGATAATGGTTTGCAGAAGGAGAAAATGATTCCAGTGTTGGAACAGTCGGTAACCCGAGGACACATAATTGAACATCATTTTCAAAAGAACCAAAAGGGACAAGGTGGTACAAATGTCTACACAAACAACGTGTTGTTGTGACCAGAAATGCATTTACTAAAATGGAATTATGAACAGTTGAAAGAGAATTGGATAACTGCCTGCATGGAGAACAGAATAGATGGATGGTGGGAAATGCAGGGAGTGGGATTAATTTTAAAGTTCCACAAACGAGCTGAAAAATGTACAATGGGAGGAAGGGCCTTCTGTGCACTCTATTGTATCATTCTCTGATTCTAGGGTACACGAGATGGTGCTGGTTTTCATTTTATCAATTCATCTCTCTTTTCAGTGGCTTTTGCGGTTCCACAGAGCGTGTCTCGAGGTACGTGTTGATATTTCTCTCAAATCCTCACGTTGAATAATGTATTCCCATCTTGTTAAATCAGCCCGTTTGCTTTATTCGAAATGAATTTGATTACTGTAACCCATCGTGTTGTGACATTGATAGCTGCAATGCAGCATGCATTATACCAGTTGTTCGTGCCATGAGAAATGCCCTTTTTTCATACTTAATCTCATTTCATTCCTGTGCCAAAGTTGACGAGGCAGTGATCCAGCATTCCGGATGGTTATTGACCAATGTTCTATTCAATTTTAAACTTATTTGAATTTCCCATTCCAAGCCCTAAGATTGGTTATCAGGACGACGGAGGCCATTGTGTCCTTTTATGTCTGTTCTGCCTTTCAATGCCAGCGTGACTGGCCTATCTGTTTTCTCCTTCTACACATCCTGGTTATATTATCTTTAACAATCTAAACTATCCAACAAACTGTCAATTTACCTAGGCTTTGTTGTAATTCTGCAGCAGCAGATTAAAGCTATTCCTGTCCTCAGTATTTGCTTGTCAACATCGTCATTGGAAGGATTAGTATTAATTCCGAGTTTAGCTCCCCTCATTCTGGACTGGGAAACCAGTGGAAATAGATTCTTCATGCTGCTTACGAAACAGGTTATTTACCTGGAACTCCTAAATTTCGCCCATTTGCGTTCAACACTCAGCATTGTGCAGTCTGTTGACATAATTCACACCATTTATCCCGGAAATAACTCTCTAATACTGCAGAGTCCAAATCCCACAAACATCTTCCCTGTCCACTAAGTACAGCCTGCACCACCATCTAGAATTCGTTATTGGATCAACTGAAGCAACTGTTGATGTCCATCTCGAACAATGATTCGCTCAGTTAAAAGAAGCGAGTTGCTCATGTTATTTCCTGCGGCATCGTGCTTTCCTATTAGCTTTGACTGAGGCCCTTTTCAGTACAAGGTCTGCATCCCCACATGCTGGTGGGATTCTCTCCCTGCCCCATCTGAGCTGTCTCGGTCGCACTGCACTAAATCTGAGAGTAGAATAACCCCTAGTGTTCCTCTGCCACCTTCCCCGCAATCCAAAACCATTAAACACCTTTCATTTTGTGTAATCTGTAGTTCTCCACCCAACATGGGTCCCCTCAGACAGCATCCATGCAACAACAATTTGCATTAATTTCTGTAGCGCTTTTCATGCAGTGACGCGTCTCAGTTTGTTTCACGGGACCCATTGTGAAACGAAAGTTGCCGCTGTGGTACGGGCGGAGATTGTAGTGTCGATGGCCAAAATCTGTGCCCAAGAGCCATGCCGGATGGTGTATCCTAAAGAAAGGTAGAAATGGTGACAAAGGGCAGCGGGTGAATAACAGGGCTTCTGGCCCCCCAGGCAGTTGAAGACGCCCATAGTGGAACGATAGAGATCTCAAGTGATCGGTATGAGAGGAGCGCAGAGCTGTCAGAGGGCAGTAGGGATTGGAGGAGTTTACACAGATAGAGACGCTTCGAGGGCCATAGGGGGTATTTGACAACAAGATTGAAATTATTGTGAAATCTTGGCTTTCCTTCATGGGCTGGCGACGCGGAAAAAATGTACTTCGGTGTGAACAGCAGTGATGGATCAAGGGAATTTGCTGCAAATAAAGACAGAGGGCAGCAGAGATTTGTTTAACGTGAAATTTATGTGGGGGTTGAATCTGCGGGTTTCCCCAGGATGCAGGTGGAATAGACATGTCTGTAGGGAAGAAGAGTAGATGCACTGAGATAGAGCTGGAGTCAGGTGGTGCCTCAGAAGCTGATATAAGTGGTCCCAGTGTTGAGCGCATATGGTCAACTCAGGGCCAAAGGTGGCGCTAATGTTGCAAGGAGACTCATTCAGCGCCCGGTAGCTTCCAGGGACCGGAATGGAGTTGTTGGCGAGAAATGGGAGCTCTGAGTTGGTGGCTGTCTGTGGGCTCAATGCCATGCCCTGCTTCCCATCAGCATTTTGCGATTAGCAACACATCATGGACTGCGTCGCTTCAGCGACACACATCCGGAATGATTGCATAACATTTCCCGTTCACAAGGGCAACTGCAGTCTTTGAAATGCAAATACACACCGCTTAAATCTGAACTTCACTCTTTTTAATCACATCAGCAAAAATTAACTAGATATATTGAATGCTTATTAAACAATCTCCTCCATTCCCTTGTATTCCAGAGTAACATTTCTGCTCCAAGTTCTAACTTGAAAGACAACTGCAGCTAATTTATTTTGTTTGGCGCGTCCATTTGATTTTCTACATTTCAGAAGTAGCTGGGCTTAACATATGCGTTAAAGGTCATGAAACAATTTGCAACGATCGGAGATACTGAAATCCATTGTGCAACTTCACATATCTCACTCTGTCTCAGTTAACAAATCACTAAAGATCATCTTGATCCAATTCATTTCCGACGGAACATCTTCCTTCAACAGTAATTGAGTCACCAACATTCAGCCGCACCTGAAACCCTGGAGATCCCTTCCTAACAGAACTTTCCGTCTCTTCTTCCACAGGTGCATTAACAAAGCCAGAAATATCACTTGATCAACCGACTGGTGTTTACCTAGAAACAGAAAATGTCACCATTAACTGCACTGCGCGTGCAAACTATCATGAAAAAACCTTTTACATTTACAAGGACAATCAAACTCTCAGCCTTTCTCAAATTTCCAAACAGGATGAATATGTAATATTCTCCATTCCTGATTTTAATTATGGAGGGCGGTACCAATGCAATTACTGGGATCTGATTCTTAACTCCAATTCCGCAAATAGCAAAGCTGTGACGGTGACTAAAGCAGGTGAGTGACAGGGACCAGGGGTCACTAAGAATGACTTTATTCAAAGCCATTGCGACTTCACGGATTCCATGTGTTATTTACTGTAAGAAAATAGAACATTAGATATTAGGATTGTGGGACATAACGGGGTGCCGTTGGATTTCTTGCTTACCTCCGACAATTCCAAGAAAAACTGGGGCCCAAAGGTATCAGCCGTGATTGTAGGGGATGAGGGAACCAAAGGAGTGACACAGCAGGAGGAGTGTTTGAATGTACAGTCAGCAGCTGAAGGATCCTGTCTCTGGGGAACTGGTCACAATATTTCTAGGGATCGGGTTGGCCATTTATTATGTCAAAGTGACGACGAATGTCGGAATGCGACAACCGATGACATCACGGAGTCTCCCATCCCCCATGATATGGGGATACAAAATCGCTTCGCCAGTGCGTCCTGAATTCCTGATTCGGACGTCCTGAATTCTTAAGCGGCGATTTGGAATGTAATGTGTTTTCTTCCTTTTGTTGTAATCAAATCCCGGACTTTCCATGTGTGGAACCTGATTCCCAGATGGAAAACCTGCTCTTTGCACATATCAATGGTTATTGAGTTCCCAATGTACTGATGCACATTAGGTTCACATGGCCTTTGTAATTGTTCTCTTCATTTATTCCTCCACAGCTTCGCCCATAAAACCGGTGATCACATTTAACCAACCGACTGGCGTGTATTTATCAGGAGAGATGGGGACAATCACCTGCACTGTTACTGGGGATAAGCGCGAAAAATTCTTCGAGTTTTACTGGGATAATGAACTGCTACACTTTTCTAAAACTGCCACACAGGGCAGTTTGGTTACAGTTCCCTTTAATGCTAAATACCGAGGAGGACAGTGCAGGTGCCGATATAGAACATCCATCAACAGTCGCTTACTTGTTTCCCCAGTGAGCGAGCCTGTGACCGTGACTATAGCAGGTAAGTGATACCAGCAGATCGTGCTAATGTATCTGTTCCGGCTGCTACTTCCACAGATCTATCTTTTATACCGTGTAACAAAATCAAACGTTGAATATTAGGAGAGAGGCAAAACGGAACACTGGCCTGATAGGTAGTAACACTTTCTCTGAACCTGAAGCTTCCGTTTTCAATCCCACTCCAAACAGGTAGATTGTGGGCCTGCAGGTCATTCCAACATCCCCCTACCTGTGATAGGCGGGGAGTGAAGGAGAAGCTCCTGGTCAGGTATGATGCAGAGTGCCGTTCCTCTGGCTTCTGGCCAGCCACACGTTTCACGAAAAGCATGCTAAGGAAAACAGATGTAAGCAGATCTACCTCAGGTGCCCCTGAGCACGGGAAGCTTTATAATTCAAACTGACCTCTTGTCTGGGTCTCTCAAATCCTAGTTTGGGTGAGGCTGGCAGTCAGCTGCAGAAGGGTTCTGGCACTGTGGGGAAGGAGTGGGTAATGTCCGGTGACGTCACAGCATATCTCGGGATGTGGGTAGCCCTTTCTGACGTCACAGCGGCCCTGAGTGTGGGACGCCCAACATTGCAGAAATCACATCATCTCCCAAACCCGCAGCAGCATCCGTTCTGGACGCTGAATCCTCCAATCATGAGGCATCATGGCTTGTTATTCCACACAAGGACTTCCATTTCGGTTGGCCCATCACCATTAACCGTCCTAGCTTAGTTTGCTCACACTCCCATCTGTGTCAGAAGGACACCCATTCAACCCAACCCCTGCAATCTCGGTCTCCATAACCTCGGCCGTCACCCCCCTTTGTGTCCATCCCTAATTGCCTCTGAGAAGCTGACTACGAGCAGCCTTCTCACACTCAGGGCCGCTGTGACGTCAGAAAGGCCTAACCCCATCCCGAGATGGCTGTGACGTCACAAGACATTTCCCACTCCCACCCCAAAGTGTCAGAACCATTCTTTGCACCTCTGGTGTATCGGAAGTGAGTTCCAAGGATTTTGATCCATCTTTCGGATTAAACGTTAAAAAATACGCCAACGTTCAGCATATCATTTAGACATATAATAGCCAAGGGCGAAAACTTTGACGGAATGTTAGTGGGTAATTCACCACAAAACCCTGCAGCCAAATATTTACCCTTGAACCAACATCACTGAAACAAAAAAGACATTGTCCTGGCAAAGGAGGTTGGAACATGGCAGGAGGAGTGGGTCATTCGGCCTGTCGAGCCTATTCTTTCATTTACTTACATCATGGACAATAAGCTACTTGAACGCCACTTTCCCTCGCAGCCCCCATAGCACTTGATGGTATTATTATTCATAAATCTAATCCTCTGTCACTCCCTCAATGGTGCTTGTTATAACTTGCTGTGTCCGGGTGTAAACATTGTCTTTCCATAGAGATAAACGTCTTCTTATCGTGTCCACGGACAGTCTTACATGGCCCAGCCTGAACTGGGCACATTTTTGCGCCTTGTTGTTGAATTCGGCAAGATCTGCCACAATGCAGGGTTCCTCTAGCGATAGGCATTGCAGCAGATGTTGCATAGTCTGTGGCTCAGTTCCACATTCACAGGTTGTCGGGCTTGTTGTGTATCCGCATTTGCTTAGTGACACCTTTGAACGACCTACACCAGTCGTAAGTCTGTTAAGGCACTTCCAGGTTTCCCAGTTGCAATTAGCTGCTGGGGGAAGGCTTTCATTCGGTAGGATTTCCATCGCTGGGGGTTTTTCGAGACTGGCGAGCCGGTCTTTCCACAAGGCGATGCGGGCTCCAGAAGGGGTTGATTGGAACAACACTGTTCATGAAGCTCTTCCTTGAATCTAGGCGGCTGGGTGTAGGTGTATGACCATGTGGAGGGTGTCTCTCATCTGATGTTTGACGGAGTCGCTCTTTCGTGCTGGCTACCGTACTTCTTATATCAGGGGGAGCGATACCCGCCAGGATATATAGGCTGTTGGTGCTTGTTGGTTTTAAACAACCTGTGATAAGTCGGCAGCTTGCATTCAGAACGGCACCTATCTTCTTAGCATGAGCAGATAAACTAATGTTGCGGTTAACAACACTGACGGTACATAAGATTCTCTGCCCCATTTAAAATTGCTCTGCACATTTAATTTGCAACAGATCGGCTAAGAAAGCCATGGATAAATCTGAATCAATGGACAGGGGTGTATGTAATAGGAGAGATGGTCACCATGACGTGCACTGTGATTGGAGATGTTCGGAAGAAAACCTTCTATTTTTATAAAGATGATAAACTGCGGGACTCCTGGCAAATTGTCACAAAGGAGAATGTTGGAACATTCCAGGTTACTGGTAGAAGTAGCGAAGGGCGATACCGATGTGAATACGGAATTTCGTTCGACGGTCGGCATCTAACATCCACAAAGAGCGAGGCTGTGATCGTCACTACCACAGGTGAGTGACAGGGAACAAAGATTGTAGATATGTTTACTCGCCGGGCTTGGCATTTTCACAAATCCAGGGCCAATCCTCAAAATGAAATGTTCAGTGTTCGGGGAGAGGGGAATATGCGAAAACCATGGACTTCATTGTTCAAGTCCTGACACATTCCCTGAAAGAATGGTCGCTGAATGCACCCTCTGGGCGTCAACTATCACTGCAATTGTTGAGGTGGGAAGGGGAGGAAAGCAGGAGGAGGGTGTGAGTGGGCCTTCAGCAGCTGAAGGATTGTGTCACTGGGGAAGGGCTTTCCATTGTTCAGTGAGATCGCGCAATAACTTGCGACTGGATTCAGCTCTTTCTGACATCATACTGGGCCCGAGTGTCCATCCCGACCATTGAGCCGGTCGCAATTTAGAGAAACCACATCACAAAACCCACATGCGGTGGGGCATGATGTACTGTCCAATCCTTTCAGCGTTTGCCTGTCATTCTCCACATTGATACGGGCACTAGGTTTTATTATCTTGATGTACAACAACAGGTGTCCTCTAGTCCAATCACCACAAGTCCCAAAACTTTAATATTCCCGAATGCCAGTCCAAGCCACAACGGACAATACCAATATCTGTACAGAGTTCCCTTCCAGAGCAGGCATTTAGGCTATAACAGTGACCATAGCAGGTGAGAGACAGGGTCAGATATTTAAAAATGTCTATTTACGATCTTGGTATTGTCAAATAATCAAGGTTTTATTCACTGTAACAAAATGAATCAATTTAAATAGGCTGCAGCACGGAGGGGGCGTGGCTTGTGGGCTGGGGGTTCAGGTGTTCTCAGTGTTCATTCCACAATTGTGAACGATTGGGATTGGGTCCACCGGCTGTACATGGACTGTGATTGTAGGGGCTAGGGTGGGAAAGAGGGGACTGTCAGCAGCTGAAGTGTTGTGACACTGGGGGAAACTGGTGCCCATTGGCGGTCAAAAAAAAACATATTTACTTTGGTAGCACTCTCGCCTGAATGATCAGGCCATGGAGCCAATTTTCACTTCAGCTCATGAACTCCAAACATGCAGCCCGACACTCCCCATAATCCAGACCGACACTCCCAGCGGTGCCAGTATTGAGGGACCGCTGCACTTTCGGAGGTAGATGCATAGCCTCTAGGGCTTGAGCTCCATAATTCAGGCCGATGCTCGCCCCAGTGGCAGTACTGAGGGAGCGCTGCACTGTCGAAGTTTGATGTATATAGTCTAGGGCTTGAGCTCCATAAACCAGGCCGACACTTCCCCGGTGTCAGTACTAAAGGATTGCTGCACTGTCAGAGGTTTTCATTATATACTCTAGGGTTTGAGCTACATGAAGCAGGCCGAGACTCCCACGGTGACAGTACCAAGGGAGTTTTTCACTTTCGAATGTAGGAAATTTGAATGGGCCCTGAATTAACCCGCTGGGCATCAACTACCACTGCAAATATTGAGATGGGAAGGGGTGGAAAGCAGGAGCAGGGTGTGAGGGGACAGTCAGAAGCTGAAGGTTTCTGTCACTGGGGGAGGTGCTGTCCACAGTTGGGTGACGTCACGGTCTAATTCGTGTTTGGGTGATGCTCCTTCTGATATCATTCTGGGTCCGAGTGTCCAACGCCGACCAGTGAAGCGGTCAAACAAGAGAGACACCCCATCCCAAAACTCTCATGTAGTGCGGCATGGTGTACCGTCCAAATCTTTCACTGTTTGGTTTCATTTTCCACGTTGATGGTGAAAGTATCAGCAGTTGTCAAGGACTCTCTTCCTTCATGACCTTACCGGGACTGCAACACGCAGCCCTAAACCAGAAGGTTGTGTGATCAAGCACTCCTCCAGATTTAGCTCCATGATCCAGGAAGTCTCACGGACAATGTGTCATTACTGATGTAGTGCTGCACTGTCGGTGGGAGATGTATATGCTCTAGGAGTTGAGTTCCATTACCCAGGCCAACACTACATCCGCTCCGCGCCTACACCACCACCACCACCAACCACCCGCCCCCCCCCCCCCCCCCACCACCCCGCCCCAACCAACACATCCCAACTCCACGCATCCGCTGCCCCCGCTGCCAGTACTGAATGAGTGCTTTACTGCCTCAGGTAGATATATATCATCTTGGACCTCAGCTCCATGTTCCAGCCCAACACACCCTCGGTGCCAGTACTGAGGGAGTGTCCGAACATTTAAAATAGGTTGCTCTCTGCAATTACGTGTTGAGCTAAAATAAACAGCTGCATTATTGCCAGTCACATCAGTTGGAACTTCGCTTCCGTATCCATGGGCCAAATACACATCCTTAAAACAACAGCACTGAAGAAAAAATCACGTTGATTCTCCCATCATTAATTTATTTCCGTTCCTGGGATCTTGCTCTGCCCAAATCTGCTTGTAAGAATCGTCGATTAACATAACGAATGCACTTCAGTCGGACTTAATCAGCTGCGGAGCTGTGAGGGAAGGCCCGAGTCCCTGATTGGCGTTTATAAATGTGTTTACTTATCCTCCTTGCTTCATAATCAAATCCTGATTTCCACATTTGTGAATTCTCAGATACTTGTAAACACGTTCACTCGACATAGCTCAATTAATCTGTTATCACATTCTAATGTACATGTGAAGACTGATCCATTTCTAATTGTTCCTTCAATTCATTTTGCCACAGATCCGCTAAAAGTCCCACTGATATCTCTTGATCAAACCACAGGAGTGTATGCAGTAGGAGACACGATCATCATGACCTGCACCGTGACTGGAGATAACCGAGAGAAAAACTTTTATTTTTATAAAGGATATCACCAGCTGTCCTCTAGCCCAATCATCACAAATACCTACTCTTTAAGATTCAAGACTACCCGCCCAAGTGACCGCGGACAATACCAGTGCCAATACCGACTTACCGTCCAGAGCAGGCAGTTAGATTCCAAACAGAGCCAGGCTGTAACGCTAACAATAGCAGGTGAGTGACAGGGGACAGAGATTTAAACATTCCTGTTAATGGTGTGTGTATTGTCAAATAATCAATATTTTACACACTGTAACATTATGACCGGTTTCAAATAATCGGGGAGGGTGTCCAATTGATCTGCGACCTCATTCACAATTGAGGCCGATGGGATTTGAATTCATGCGCTGTAAATAGACTGTGATTGAAGGGGCTGGGGTGGGCAGGCCCGGGAGGCAGGGGTGTGGTGTGAGGGGGCAGGCAGCAGCTGCAGTGTTCTGCCTAGTGTCCATTAGCGGGAGATGTCTCAGTCTTAATTGGAATTGGATTAGGCCCGTTGTGACATCAGAGATCCCTTCAACACCTCGGTCTTGTATTGTACCTTCATTCCCATGCATTGAATGTATTAATATCGTCGATGCGTTTGGACTATCTCAACAGAATTTAAAAAGCTTTACCTCCTTCGGGAGCACTCTTGCCTGAATTATATGGCAATGGAGAAAAATTTCACTTGAGCTCGTGAGCTCCAAAAGTGCCCCACAGTGCCAGCAATGAGGGAGTGCTGCACTGACGGAGGAAGATGTATGTACTACTGGATTAGAGCCCTTTTACCTGAGTCAACATCCCAATCAACATCAACCCGCCCCAACAGCCACCCCGGCCGTTTCCATTACTGAGGGACTGTCTGACCTCTCCCATTTCTAATGTGAATGAAAAACGACGGAACAGTCTGCAATGTCGTGTTGAGATACAATAGGCATAGTTGTGAGTCATGTCAGTGGGAACTTCGCTTCCGTATCAATGGGCCAAACACACATCCTTATCACAACATCACTGAAGGAAACATCAAGTTAATTGTCCCGTCATTAATTGACGTCCGTTCATAGGATCTTGCCCTGCTCAAATCTGCTGGTAGGAATGGACGATTACCTTAACGAATGCATTTCAGTCGGACTTTATCAGCTGTGGAGCTGTAAGGAAAGCTCCGCTTTCCGGATTGGCGTTTATAAATGTGTTCGCTTAACCTCTTTCCTTCGTCATCAATTCCTGATCTCAAAATTTGTGAATTCTCAAACACTTGTAGACACCTTGTCACGACACAGATCAATTAATGTGTTTATAACCTACTTCTGTACATAGAAAGACTCTGATCCATTTCTAATTGTTCCTTCATTTCATTTTGCCGCAGATCCGCTAAAAATCCCAGTGTTATCACTTGATCAAACTACAGGGGTCTATGCATTGGGGGAGCCGATCACCATGACCTGCACCGTGACTGGAGATAATCGCCAGAAAAGGTTCTATTTTTATGAAGGATATCGACAGCTGCCCTCTAGTCCATACATCACAAATGCTAATACTTTAACATTTGCGAATACCAGTCCAAGCCACAGCGGACAATACCAATGTAAATACAGAATTGCTGTCCAGAGCAGGCAGTTCGATTCCAAACAGAGCCAGGCTGTAGCGGTGACCATAGCAGGTGAGCGATAGGGAAACATAGATTTCAACATTTCGATTTATAGCGTGGGTATTCTCAAATCATCAATATTTCATTCACTGTAACAACATGATTCGTTTCAAATAATCCGGGAGGGAGCCCAAATGAACTGCGATCTCATTGCACAATTTTGACCAATGGGGGCTGAATTCACCCGCTGTACAATGACAGTGATTGCAGGGGATGGGGTGGGCCGTGGGGGAATGCAGGAATATGTTTAAAGGGGACAGTCAGCAGCTCAAGTGCTCTGTCACCGCGGGAAGCTAGTGCCCATTGGCGGGAGATCTCAGAGTCTTAATTGTGATTGTGTTAGGCCCGTTATGACATCAAAGATACATTCCATATCTGAGTGCTGAATGGTACCCTCATGCCTCTGTTTTGGTTTTATTTCCATAAGTTGATACAATCGATGTGGTTCGGCTATCTCAACTGAGAATATAAGTATCTACTTTGGTAGCACTCTCACTCTCGCCTGATTTATCAGGCAATGGGGTAAACTTTCACAGCAGCTCGTGAGCTTCACAAATGTTGTCCGGCTCGCCCCCCAATGCCAGTACTGAGAGAGCGCTGCGCTGTCGGATGTAGATCTATATATTCTATGCCTTGAGATCCATTATCCAGGCCGACACACCCACGGTGCCAGTATTGAGGGACCGCTGCACTTTCGGAGGTAGATGCATAGGCTCTAGTGCTTGAGCTCCATAAACCAGGCCGACACTCCCCTGGTGTCAGTACTATGGGATTGCTGCACTGTCAGAGGTTTTTGTATATACTCTAGGGTTTGAGCTACATAAAGCAGGCCGACACTCCCCCGGTCAAAGTACTGAGGGAGTGTCTCACTTTCGAATGTAGGAAATTTGAATGGGCCCTGACCTAACCCGCTGGGCATCAACTACCACTGCAAATATTGAGATAGGAAGGGGAGGAAAGCAGTAGGAGGGTTAGAGGGGACAGTCAGAAGCTGAAGGTTTCTGTCACTGGGTAGGTGCGGTCCACTGCTGGGTGACGTCACAGTCTAACTCGGGTTTGGGTGATGCTCCTTCTGATATCATTCTGGGTCCGAGTGTCCAACGCCGACCAGTGAAGAGGCCAAACAAGAGAGACTCCCCATCCCAAAACCCACATGTAGTGCGGCATGGTGTACCGTCCAATTCATTCACTGTTTGCTTTCATTTTCCACGTTGATGGTGAAAGTATCAGCAGTTGTCATGGACTCTCTTCCTTCATGTCCTTACCGGGACTGCAGCACGCAGCCCTAAACAAGAAGGTTGTATAATCAGCCATTCCTCCAGATTTAGCTCCATGATCCAGGAAGTTTCACAGGTAATGTGTCATTACTGATGTAGTGCTGCACTGTCGGTGGGAGATGAATATGCTCGAGGAATTGAGTTCCATTACCCAGGCAAACACTACATCCGCTCCGCGCCTACACCACCACCACAACAACCACCACCCCCACTTCCCCATCCCCCAACCCCACGAATCCACTGCGCCCGTTGACAGTAATGAGTGAGTGCTTTACTGTCTCAGGTAGATATATATCATCTTGGACTTGAGCTCCATATTCCAGCCCAACACACCCTCGGTGCCAGTACTGAGGGAGTGTCCGAACTCTGCTATTTCTAATGGAACATTTAAAATAGGTTCCTCTCTGCAATTGCGTGCTGAGCTAAAATAAACAGCTGCATTATTGCCAGTCACATCGGTTGGAACTTCGCTTCCGTATGCATGGGCCAAATACACATCCTTAAAACAGCAGCATTGAAGGAAAAAATCACGTTGATTCTCCCCTCATTAATTTATTTCAGTTCCTGGGATCTGACTCTGCCCAAAAATCGTCGATTATCATAACGAATGCACTTCAGTTGGAATTAATCAGCTGTGGAGCTGTGAGGGAAGGCCCGAGTCCCTGATTGGCGTTTATAAATGTGTTTGCTTATCCTCCTTGCTTCATAATCAAATCCTGATCTCCACATTTGTGAATTCTCAGACACTTGTAAACACGTTCTCTCGACACAGATCAATTATTCTGTTTATAACACACTAATGTACATGTGAAGACTGATCCATTACGGATTGTTCCTTCAATTCATTTTGCCACAGATCCGCTAAAAGCCCCACTGATATCTCTTGATCAAACGATAGGGGTGTATACAGTAGGAGAGTCGTTCAAAATGACCTGCTCCGTGACTGCAGATGATCGCGGTAAACCTTTTATTTTTATAAAGGCTATCACCAGCAGTCCTCTAGCGCAATCATCACAAATACCTATACTTTAATATTCAAGATTACCCGCCCAAGCGACGGCGGGCAATTTAATGTCAATACAGACGGACCGTCCAGAGCAGGCAGTTAGATTCCAAACAGAGTCAGGCTGTAACGGTGACCATAGCAGGTGAGTGACAGGGGACAGAGATTTAAACATTCCTGTTAATGGTGTGTGTATTATCAAATAATCAATATTTTACTCACTGTAACATTATGACCGGTTTCAAATAATCGGGAAGGGTGTCCAATTGATCTGCGACCTCATTCACAATTGAGGCCGATGGGATTTAAATTCATCCGCTGTAAATCGACTGTGATTGTAGGCGCTGGGGTGTGTAGCCCGGGTGGCAGGAGTGTGGTGTGAGGAGGCAGGCAGCAGCTACAGTGTTCTGCCTAGTGTCAATTAGCGGGAGATGTCTCAGTCTTAATTGGAATTGAATTAGGCCCGTTGTGACATCAGAGGTCCCTTCCACACCTCGGTCTTGTATTGTACCTTCATTCCCATGCATTGGATGTATTTCAATGTATTGATATCTTCGATGCGTTTGGACTATCTCAACAGAATTTAAAAAAAATTACCTCCTTCGGGAGCACTCTTGCCTGAATTATATGGCAATGGAGACAAATTTCACTTGGGCTTGTGAGCTCCAAAAGTGCCCCACAGTGCCAGCAATGAGGGAGTGCTGCACTGACGGAGGAAGATCTATGTACTCCTGGATTTGAGCCCTATTACCTGAGTCGACATGCCAATCAACACCACCCCGCCCTAATGGCCACCCCGGCCGTTGCCATTACTGAGGGACTGTCTGACCTCTCCCATTTCTAAGTGAATGAAAAAGGAGGGAACAGACTGCAATGTCGTGTAGAGATATAATAGGCATAGTTGTGAGTCATGTCAGTGGGAACTTCGCTTCCGTATCAATGGGCCAAACACACATCCTTATAACAACATCACTGAAAGAAGCATCACGTTAACTGGCCCGTCATGAATTGACGTCCGTTCATGGGATCTTGCCCTGCTCAAATCTGCTGGTAGGAATTGACGACTAACTTAGCAAATGCATTTCAGTCGGAATTTATCAGCTGTGGAGCTGTTAGGAAAGCTCCGCTTTCCGGATTGCCGTTTGTAAATGTGTTCGCTTAACCTCCTTCCTTCGTCATCAATTCCAGATCTCAACATTTGTGAATTCTCAAACACTTGTAGACATTTTGTCTTGACACAGATCAATTAATGTGTTTATTACCTACTTCTGTACATAGAAAGACTGATCCATTTCTAATTGTTCCTTCAATTTATTTTACCGCAGAGCCGCTAAAAATCCCAGTGATATCTCTTGATCAAGCTACAGGGGTGTATGCAGTAGGAGAGACGATCACCATGACCTGCACCGTGACTGGAGATGATCGCCAGAAAAGGTTCTATTTTTATAAAGAATATCGGCAGCTGATCTCTAGTCCATACATCACAAATGCCAATTCTTTGACATTTGCGAATACCAGTCCAAGCCACAGCGGACAATACCAATGTAAATACAGCATTGCCGTCCAGAGCAGGCAGTTCGATTCCAAACAGAGCCAGGCTGTAGCGGTGACCATAGCAGGTGAGCGATAGGGAAACATAGATTCCAACATTTCTATTTCTGACGTGGGTATTCTCATATCATTAATATTTCATTCACTGTGACAGGTACCCGGGAGTAAGTTACAGACTGAAATATAATCGAGGGGTTCGGGGTCGTCATATATATAAAATGACAGGTACCCGGGTGTGAGTAATAGACTGGAATCTAATCGAGGGGTTCGAGGTGGTTAATATATATAATGACAGGTATCCGGGGTTGAGTTACAAACTGGAATCTAATCGAGGGGTTCGGGATGGTTTATATATAGAATTACAGATACCCGGGAGTGAGTTACAGACTGGAATCTAATCGAGGGGTTCGGGATGGTTTATATATATAATAACGGATTCCCGGGAGTGAGTAACAGGCTGGAATCTAATCGAGGGGTTCGGGGTGGTTTATATATATAATGACTGGTATCCCGGAGTGAGTTACAGACTGGAATCTAATCGAGGGGTTCGGAGTGGTTTATATATATAATGACAGGTATCCGGGAGTGACTTGCAGACTGGAATCTAATCGAGGGGTTCGAGGTGGTTTATATATAGAATAACAGATACCCGGGAGTGAGTTACAGACTGGAATCTAATCGAGGGGTTCGGGTGGTTTATATATAGAATAACAGATACCCGGGAGTGAGTTACAGACTGGAATCTAATCGAGGGGTTCGGGGTGGTTTATATGTAGAATAACAGATACCCAGGAGTGAGTTACAGACTGGAATCTAATCGAGGGGTTCGGGGTGGTTTATATATAGAATGACAGATACCCGGGAGTGAGTTACAGACTGGAATCTAATCGAGGGGTTCGGGGTGGTTTATATGTAGAATAACAGATACCCAGGAGTGAGTTACAGACTGGAATCTAATCGAGGGGTTCGGGGTGGTTTATATATAGAATGACAGATACCCGGGAGTGAGTTACAGACTGGAATCTAATCGAGGGCTTCGGGGTGGTTTATATATAGAATAACAGATACCCAGGAGTGAGTTACAGACTGGAATCTAATCGAGGGGTTCGGGGTGGTTTATATATATGATGACAGCTCTGAAGGAAAAATCACGTTGATTCTCCCCTCATTAATTTATTTCAGTTCCTGGGATCTTGCTCGGCCCAAATCTGCTTGTAAGAATCGTCGATTATCATAAGGAATGCACTTCATTCGGACTTAATCAGCTGAGGAGCTGTTAGGGAAGGCCCGAGTCCCTGATTGGCGTTTATAAATGTGTTTGCTTATTCTCCTTGCTTCATAATCAAATCCTGATCTCCACATTTGTGAATTCTCAGACACTTGTAAACACGTTCTCTCGACACAGCTCAATTAATCTGTTTATAACCTACCAATGTACATGTGAAGACTGATCCATTTCGGATTGTTCCTTCAATTCATTTTGCCACAGATCAGCTAAAAGCCCCACTGATATCTCTTGATCAAACCACAGGGGTGTATGCAGTAGGAGAGTCGATCAACATGACCTGCTCCGTGACTGGAGATGATCGCGAGAAAAACTTCTATTTTTATAAAGGATCTCACCAGCTGTCCTCTAGCTGAATCATCACAAATACCTATACTTTAAGATTCAAGAATACCCGCCCAAGCGACCGCGGACAATACCAATGTCAATACAGATTTACCGTCCAGAGCAGACAGTTAGACTCCAAACAGAGCCAGGCTGTTACGCTGACAACAGCAGATTAATGACAGGGAACAGAGATTTAAACATTCCTGTTAATGGTGTGTGTATTATCAAATAATCAATATTTTAATCACTGTAACATTATGACCAGTTTCAAATAATCGGGGAAGGTGTCCAATTGATCTGCGACCTCATTTACAATTGAGGCCGATGGGACTTGAATTCATCCGCAGTAAATCGACTGTGATTGCAGGGGCTGGGGTGCGCAGGCCCGGGAGGCAGGGGTGTGATGTGAGGGGGCAGGCAGCAGCTGCAGTGTTCTGCCTAGTGTCCATTAGCGACAGATGTCTCAGTCTTAATTGGAATTAGATTAGTCCCGTTGTGACATCAGAGATCCCTTCCACACCTCGGTGTTGTATTGTACCTTCATTCCCATGCATTGGATGTATTTCAATGCATTGGTATCTTCGATGTGCTTGGACTATCTCAACAGAATAAAAAAAACTTACCTCCTTCGGGAGCACTCTTGCCTGAATTATATGGCAAATGAGACAAATTTCACTTGATCTCGTGAGCTCCAAAAGTGCCCCACAGTGCCAGCAATGAGGGAGTGCTGCACTGACGGAGGAAGATGTATGTACTCCTGGATTTGAGCCATGTTAACTGAGTCAACATCCCAAACAACACCACCCCGCCCTAACGGCCACCCCGGCCGATGCCATTACTGAGGGACTGTCTGACCTCTCCCATTTCTAAGTGAATGAAAAACGAGGATACAGACTACAATGTCGTGTAGAGATACAATAGGCATAGTTGTGAGTCATGTCAGTGGGAACTTCGCTTCCGTATCAATGGGCCAAACGCACATCCTTATAACAACATCACTGAAGGAAGCATCACGTTAACTGGCCCGTCATGAATTGACGTCCATTCATGGGATCTTGCCCTGCTCAAATCTGCTGGTAAGAATGGACGATTACATTAACGAATGCATTTCAGTCGGAATTTAACAGCTGTGGAGCTGTTAGGAAAGCTCCGTTTTCCGGATTGGCTTTTATAAATGTGTTCGCTTAACCTCCTTCCTTCGTCATCAATTCCAGATGTCAACATTTGTGAATTCTCAAACACTTGTAGACACCTTGTCACGACACAGATCAATTAATGTGTTTATAACCTACTTCTGTACATAGACAGACTCTGATCCATTTCTAATTGTTTCTTCAATTCATTTTACCGCAGATCCGCTAAAAATCCCAGTGTTAACTCTTGATCAAGCTACAGGGGTGTATGCAGTAGGAGAGCCGATCACCATGACCTGCACCGTGACTGGAGATAATCGCCAGAAAAGGTTTTATTTTTATGAAGGATATCGACAGCTGACCTCTAATCCATACATCACAAATGCTAATACTTTAACATTTGCGAATACCAGTCCAAGCCACAGCGGACAATACCAATGTAAATACAGCATTGCCGTCCAGAGCAGGCAGTTCGATTCCAAAAAGAGCCTGGCTGTAGCGGTGACCATAGCAGGTGAGCGATAGGGAAACATAGATTTCAACATTTCGATTTATAGCGTGGGTATTCTCAAATCATCAATATTTCATTCACTGTAACAATATGACTCGTTTCAAATAATCCGGGAGGGAGCCCAAATGACCTGGTATCTCATGGCACAATTCTGACAGATGGGGGCTGAATTCACCCGCTGTACAATGACAGTGATTGCAGGGGATGGGGTGGGCTGGAGGGGAATGCAGGAGTATGGTTTAAGGGGACAGTCAGCAGCTCAAGTGTTCTGTCACCGCGGGAAGCTAGTGCCCATTGGCGGGAGATCTCAGAGTCTTAATTGTGATTGTGTTAGGCCCGTTATGACATCAAAGATACCTTCCTTATCTCGGTGCTGAATGGTACCTTCATGCCTCTGTATTGGCTTTATTTCCATAAGTTGATACAATCGATGTGGTTCGGCTATCTCAACTGGAAAAAAAAAAGCTACTTTGGTAGCACTCTGACACTCGCCTGATTAATCAGGCAATGGGGTCAACTTTCACAGCAGCTCGTGAGCTTCACAAATGTTGTCTGGCTCGCCCCCCAATGCCAGTACTGAGAGAGCGCGGCACTGTTGGATGTAGATGTATATATTCTATGCCTTGAGCTCCATTATCCAGGCCGACACACCCACGGTGCCAGTACTAAGGGAGTGGTGCACTGTCGGAGTTAGATTCATATGCTTTAGGACTTGAGTTCCATAATCCAAGCCTAATCACTCACTCTTGTTAAGTGAAAAAAAAACGTTTTTCACATTGTTTAACAGTCACAGAGAGAGGTTTTTTGTTCATCTCTTGTCTAATCCTCATCCGACACACTGACAAATTACTGCAAGTGTCTCCATTAATCACAGAATCAGAAAAAGCAACAGCAGAGATTGAGACCACTCGACCCATCCTGCCTGTTGTGTCTCTTTGAAACAGCTATCAACTTTTTTCTGTATTCGTTCCTGAGGTGTTGTAATAGCTGGCAAGGGGAACATTTATTTCAGATTCCCGTTGCCCTTTAGAAGCCAAGTTATCTGCACTCCTAGGCATTTGTCATAAAATTTCTGCCAAGTTATCCCTCAGCAATGTTTATCCACTCCCTTTGCGAGTTCCTGTTGAATCTGCTTTTACCTTACTTCCAGAGAGGACATTCCAAATTCTAACAAATTGCTGCATTAACACGGTTTTTCTCATATTCCATCCGGCTCCTTTGCAATCACTGAAATCTATGTTATCTGGTTACTAAATATTTTAACACTAAAAACAATTGTTCCTTATTTACTTTATCAAGCTCTTAATGATTTTTCAAATCTTTATGAAAATCTCAGTTTACCTTCTCTGAACTACGAGAAAATTCCAAGCTTCTCCAGTCTTCTACATGCCATCCTTTCTGAAAAAATTCTAGTTAATGTCCTCTTCCTCTTTGACAAGGCTTGGTTATCCTTCCCATAGGGTGACGCCCATAACGGGACACAAAATTCCAAATGAGGGCTAACCAGCAAAATAATCGCAAAATACGGCGGATGCTGGAAATCTGAAATAAGAACATAAAATGCTGGAGGGCTCAACAGATCTGGCAACATCTATAAAGATAGAAACAGGGTAAACACTTAGCGTCTGTATGACGCTTCTTCAGTGTTGAAGAGGGTGTGGAGAAGCTGGAGCAGAATAGAAGGGCAGGGATAAGTGGGTGCTCAGGACAGATTGACAAAAATGTCATGTAGAAAAGACAAATGGAGTGTTAATTGTAGCGTGTAAGACTAAAGTAGGTGCTAAAAGTGGAAGAAAGGTAAGATAGCAGAATGTGTTAATGGGAGAACAGGTGTCAGCACACTGAAAGCAAAATAGGTTTCAGATGGCTCTGTGGGGATCAGGGCATGGGGAATGTGTGAAAATGGAGGAAAGAGTTCATGGTCTGAGTTTTTTGAACTCAGTGTTAAGTCTAAAAGTCTGAAAGGTTCCCAATTAACACTTTGTAACCCTACCTTTATGCCATCATGAGTGCCCTTTTTGTCTTTCACACTGTCATTACCATTCCATTGGTTTTGTGTCCATGACATCTTTTTTAAATTTCTCTTCAGTTTCCACCTTCCCGCGACCTTCTATCTTGCTCCAGATGCTCCACCCCTTTCACTATCTAATCCTTCACATTCCTAATTCTCCTTAACTCCGAAGAATTCATACGGACTGGAAAGTTTAGCCCTGTTTCTCTATCCACAGATGATGCCTGGCTCTTGGCAACATTGTTGTTTTGATATGAGGGCTAAGCATTGTTTTATGAAATTTTATCAAAGGTTTTTTTGTGAAATTCATTTTTTGACAAAATCGGTACTACCTCTCCGATTCCAATTCCAGAACTTCCCGAACCATACATATCCGTGGATTCTAGCGCTGTTATTCGGAGTGAAGCTGTCACATTTAACTGTACAGGCCCCCGGGACAATCCTGCCATTACATTTTACCTGTACAGACAAGGGGATGCGAATCACTATGGTCTCAAGCCTGCTGCCTCAGGGATCAATTATGTCACCTTCACTATCAGGAATGTCGATCACTCTGAAATAGGAAATTATACCTGCCGTTATGAAGCACTGATTAACGGAAGAAAACTATCCTCGGCTCAGAGTGACACTGTGCACATCACTGCGACAGGTGAGTGGAATTCCCAGTTAACGTAACCATCCGACCGTAATAAAAGGTTTTGCTGTGTTTCAATTTGTGCCATTTCCCCACGACACTGACTAACACACTTGACAATTCAAACTGGCTTGAAAGTGAGAGCAGCGTGTTCTCTTCTCCCACGTCCAGTATTGACCAAATGAAAATTACACTTGTTCCCATGGGACTGGATTAACAGAATAATGGACTGGTAGTTTGTACGCAGTTAATATCCAATGGAGAGCTAGTGGATACAATGACGCAACTAATAAGTCGGCCAATTGCAATTGAACATTCAGCCGCTTCATTCCAGCGGGGGTATAGCCACGCCCCCGCGTGATGACTCCCACACCACTTCCCCCGAACCCGACCCCTTGCCAACCACATTGCTGATTGGCTGCTTTTGAAACAGTGTTTTCGTGCGGGCCATTTAGAGATGGGAGTGGAGACGGGCTGTGGATACCAAAGGCTGCGGCAATGTAAAGCCTAAAGAGAAACTTCAAAATGGATCAGCAGCGTGGGCATTGCTGCACCGCCTGACGTGGGAACAATCTTTATTGGTGATTGAATAGAACGGTTCGATTTAGTTAAACAGGGAGCAGTTCCATATACGGGCGGGAGAGTTTCTAACCAGGGAACACAGACAAAAGGCAAAATGTAATTGCATTAATTTGTAAGCAACGAGTTTTTTGTGGTCTGCAACACTGTGGAATATGATTCTGTAGTTTCCATTACTTAAATCAAAAATCATATTGGAATAATGTTACAGTGCGATGAAGAAAGTGCGAATGGGCTTGGATAGTGTGAAAAATTGATCCTGTCCTTCAGGTTCTCAGATCAGGCATGAGGACCGATAGGCTCCCTCCTCTGCCTGTTAATTTTATGACTCGCACTTCATCTCTCTCACTCTCTCTCTCTCAGTCTTTGTTTTCTGCTGCAGTCTAGCCCCAATTGTTGTCCTGCATTAAATTGCAGATTATTCCCTTTGTTGTGGAAGCTGTTCATTAACATTGTCCTGCTCTCCCCCATTAGCTCATTCAGAAAAGAAACATGTTCCCCTGGCTGCTGGTATCGGTTCTGCTGTGGGCATGATTCTCCTCCTTGCTCTGTTGGGTGTCTGCCTCTGGAGGAAAGGTAGGTCAGACCATTTGAAACAACCGGTCATTACAGATGAATTGACAAAGGTACCAGTCGACTCTTGGTGGCCAATATGATCCAATTCCCTAAACCACTCAACCACTAACCTCCAACATTAAATGAAGGGCGATCCCGGTATGAAGAGTGAAATAGCCAATCGCAAAAGACTGGGTAGAAATCAACATTGGGCGGGATGGCAAGACCGGGAAGGTCACATCAACTACGTGTCAGACACTCCGTCCAATATCCAGCGGCATTGATTTCACAAGAGCTGAACAAATGGCTGGTCCATGATGCGTGTCTCAGCCATACCGCTGCCTTTGGGCAGCCGTCCAGGACATATCACCCGGTTAGAATTGTTCCGTGGCTGGGGATAGAATGAGAGGAATCGCATTGGAAAATCCAAAACATTCAAATGTTTGCCCCAACTCCCTGAAGTTAAGAAGAATGGAGGGAGAGCCCAGGGTAGTGATTTTATACAGGTTATTCAGAGAGTACATGGTATGGGATCTGGAACAGGGCGCAGGAAATGAGGGTTAGACAAATGGAGGCAGTCTCCAGCCGCTGTACATTAAACTGGGTCAGATATTAGGAAGCTCTTCAAGAGTAATCAGGCTAAGAAATAACACCTGCTACTATTCTGGAGTCGACCGCCTTCGAATCATTGACAAAACATGTGGATGTTGCAATGGGATTGGGGCATTGTGCACACCTTGTGGGATATGTGTGAAGCCTCGTTGAACGGCTTTCCTTTCCTGGAAGACTCTTGTCTTTGAATGTCGGCGAAAACCCATTTCCCAATGTGACCGTTCACTCCACTCTGCCTCCTAGCCCACTGCCATTGGCCCCTTGGGTAACCCACCTGATATTAATTGTGATTTTGTTTTATATCTCCCGCGCCCCTCCACACCCACATCACATTGCTCCCCACCCCCACCCCTCGCCACTCATCACCGTTAATTTCATCCACTTCATGTGTCTCACTAACTGATCAATGTGCACTTGCCGAAAAGGAATGCCTCTACACTCAAGCTCCTTTCCTCAATTCCCTCTGTACCAACACACGAGTCTTCAATTCACTCAGTCGATGCGCTTGTCAATACGACTGCTTTGAGGAAATGGTCTGTCTTTTTCCGGCCCTCCGCATCTAAATTCAGCGTCTTCAATAAATTGTTTAAAGGTGATGATCTTCTCCGCATATGGCCCCATTGCTCCCTAAATATCATGTTCAAAAACTTCCAAACAAGCTTCCATTCAACCAATATAACAGACTATTCTGGTTTGAATGTTAGAGTGGCTTGTTAGCAAACAATACATTCCTGGATCTCTCCATTCATTAACTGGTAAGTCATTGCTCAGATCGCTGTCCTGTATAGACCTTCCCCCTGGAACTGCTCTCTCCCGTTGCCTTTCCCTCCCTGATCAAAACATTGATTCCAATGAATTTCTCTCCCTTGGATGCACGGCCGCCTCTGCAACAATCTGATTCTTTTTATTCCATTCGGCGAAGCGGGCGAAGCTCTCTAGACAAATAATTATTAACCATATCCAACTGCCGATGAGAAGATGGGGAATGCGTCCTTCTGGAAACGCTGCAGTCCATGCGTTACTACTACGGTGCTGTTAGGGAGGGAGTTGCAGGCATTTGATCCAGCGACAGTGAAGGAACGGCAGATATATTCCCAATTCAGGATGGTGAAAGCCTTGAGGCGAACTCCCACGTGATGGTATTCCCATGAGTCTGCTGTCCATGTCCCTCTAAATGGCAGCGCTCGTGCGTTTGGAAGATGCTGCCAAAGGAGCCCTAGTGAATTCCTGCTGTACATCTTGTAGATGCTACACACTGCTGCTACTGCTCGGCAATGGTGGAGGGAGTGAATGTTTGTGGATGGTGCCAATCAAGTGGGTTGTTTTGTCCTGGATGGTGTAGAAATTAGTTGAGTGTTGTTGGAAGTGGAGAGCATTCCATCACACTCCTTGACTTTGGGCGCTGTCGATGTTGGATAGGCTTTGGGGAGTAAGGAAGTGAGTTATTCACCGCAGGATTCCTAGCATCTGACCTGCTCTTCTGGACACAGTATTTATGTGGCTGGCCCAGCTCAGTTTGGACTCAACGTTAACCCCCAGGATGTTGATAGTTGGTGATTGAGCGCGGGTAATGTCATTCTGTCCTTTAACATGCTCTGCAACATTACCGACACCCCATATCTTAATGACAGTGTTGAGAAATATGCAGTAAAGATTCCTCTTTATAATGACCACAAGCTGCCCCATCCATCGACACCTCAGCTGTAACCACACGCTGATTCGGGTCAACAGACATTGATGCACTTTGAGTAGTTCCTCAATGCACTGTTTGTGGTGCTCATCTCTCCCGGTTCTAAAAATCAGGAGGACCGACGCAAACATGCGTGTTTCACACCTGACAAATGTTTGTTTTCATAGAATCATGTTTTGTTTTAGTTATTTCTTCATTGGGTTTGGGCATCACTCGCAATATCAGCATTTATTGACTAGCACTCATTTTCCTTACTGTCTCCCAGGAGGCATTTTACTATCCAGAGCATCACTGCGGGCTCTGCAGTTGCATGTCGGCTAGGCAGGGCAGCAGTTTGAATTCTCGAAAGGGCATTCTTGAACAAGATGGTTCACTGATTGTGGTCCATGGTCACCATAACTAATTCTAACTTGTCTTTTACTCCAATTGTGTTTCATTAACTGAATTCAAAGTGCCCAGCTCTCGGGGTGGGATATTAACTCATGATTCCCGACCCTTCGTCCAGGATTCTTAATAAGGTGCGCAGGCAACCAAACAGTATGTCACCATTCACATTACAATGGGCAATGAGGAGCACAAAGGCATTCGCTGCTCTGTGATTTGTTTCTCAAACTCCTATTCTGTTCTCGGCTTCTAATCCTTATGTTTCTTTCTCAGGAAAGAAGCAAAGTAACATGGAAACCAGGTGAGACCATTAAGTGTTGCATTTCAATGACATGTGACCAACATAATGATCAGAAGCCAATGTTCAGCCAATTTGTATTCTATATAAGCATTGTGTCTTTTTAATTTGAGAAACGAGGTCTGCAGCTAACATTCTCAATACAAAGGACAGACCAGCAAACATATACGCAGATAAAGTGACACATGCACACACTCACTGAATCATACCAGAAGGCAGGCAGAGATACTGGAGCAGAGACACACTCACAAGCGCACTCTTTCTCTCTCTCTCGCATACGCACTCGATTTCTCTCGCTCTCTCTCTTTCGCGCTCCGTGTGCTTTATTTATATATCACACTCATTTAAAATATGCAGCGCACAACATGGTGATGTCGGGGATCTAAACCGATACTGTATACATGCACCTTCTCACACTAAACTACTTGACCGCCTGCACTGATTTGGTCCATTGCACTGTTGAAGCTTATGCAATGGCTAAGAAAGGAGTTGGCCCTTCGAGATGTATCTGCCATTGAGTCCCTATTGTGATCCAATTCCATTTTTACCTCTCAGGGAGACATTAGTCGTTGGAATCATCTTGGCCAGAGAGTAGTGGATGTTGAACATACTCAAGGCTGACTGAGAGAGTGTTTGTTGTTCAAAGGCAATGAAGTCGAGGGCTATGTTGGGGCGGGGGAGCGATGGGGCAGACAGGAAAATGGAGTTGAGAGCACAATCAGGTCAGCCATGTTCTTATGGAGTTGGAGCAGGTTCCAGGGCCGAATGGCCTGCTCTTGCTATTAAACCACCCAGCGTAATTAGGGAAACGAGTTAGGAGCAGCAGTAGGCCACTCTGCCCCTCGAGCCTGCTGCACCATTCAGTAGGATAATGGATGATCCGATTGTAATCTCAACCCCACATTCCCGACCACCCCGGATAACCTTTCACCCCCTTGTTAATCCGGTGTTTCATCAATCCCTGGTTTAAAAACATTAAAGACTCTGCCCTCTGGCCTTTTGACGCCGCTGCCTGCGCGGCCTGTCTCACGCTGCGTGCGCGGCCTCACTCGGATTGCGTGCGCGTGCTCCATCGCGCGTGCACCTTCTCTTTCACCCATGTGCTGGTTTCATTCCCTTGAAAAATTCTGCCTTAATTCCCTGTAATAAGTCTGGGTTTGAAACGGTTTAATGGAAACATGCTCCTGGTCATGCAGACAGGAAAGCTTTCACACTTAACACGGGAATCGCGCCTGCAGTAATTTCAATGTCTGCCTCAAGTGCTTCCTGACACGGGTCATATCAGATGAAGTGACTAACTGATCATTTCTGTTGTTTGAAGGAATGCGGTGCCCTCTGGAGACCTAATCAACGAAAATGTTACATGTGAGTTCAGATAAATATTCCGACAGCCTGAACTGTCCTTTGTGTTCAGAGATTTGTCAGCGCTCCATGCATAACCACCAGCAGGACATTATAAGAAGGTTGTAGAAAACTTTGAAAATGAAAGTTTAAAAGTTGTAGAGTTGCAAATGTATATTTGTATATTATTTCAGTTATACAAATTGCTAAATGAAGTGATGAAAGTTAACACTCCTTTCGCAATCCAATCAGGTGATTACTAAAGGGGTAGAATTGAAAAGTAAAAACGTTAAGCGGAATCTGTGGCAAAACTTGGTTCCACCAATTAGTACTGGGAACAATGCTGGCCAGCGTAGGATAAAAACACATGTACAAAGAGGCTTGAGTGGGTCTAACATATTTACAAGGATGATCGAAGGAGCTGCAACTTTCAGCAGGGATTTAGTATTGCTGGGTCTCGCTACTTATGAAAAAGGGAGACTGAGGGAGTATCTAATAGAGTTCTTTCAAACACATAAGAAAGTTTCTAGTCGTGGGGAGAGCAAAACCAGAGGTGGTGAATATGGTATCTCCTTAGTAAACCAATTATGTATTCTGAAGTTCTAATTTGAAATAAAAAGGAAAAAAGACTTCCATTAAAATAACAATTTACACCACCAATGGACGCCTTGAACGCGTTTTGGAAGTGTTAAGGACATGATTATACCCACAGGGTTCTCATTAGAATCATCGAACTTTATTTACCGGCTGCAGCAGCAGTTACAAGCCTTCAGCTAGCTCCACAAAAGAAAACTCCCACTCTAAGGTCTCCTGCGCTTCCAGTTGATTGGTTCACACAGTCACGCGATACTGTTCATCACAATGAGTCTTAAAGCTACAGTCAACACTTTCCTCAAAGCTGCAATTACTGCAGAAATAAACTGGATGTTTGAAGTTTTCAACTGTATCAGAACCGGGCGCCATTATGCGCAAATCAAACTCCCACAAACAACAATTTGACAAACATCAGATATTTTCCTTTGGTGATGTTGATTGTTGGGTAAAAATTACCCAGGATACCAAAAAATCATTCCCCGACTCTTCTGCGAATCGCCTCTCCGGGGTTATTTTCATCGGCCAAGCCAGCAGATGGAGCCTTTCTTTGCAGTCCATTCCAGCTGTGCAGCGCCCCCTCAGTACTGCACTGGAATGTCCGTTTGGTTATCTTATCATGAAGCGCGGGAGTGGGTCTTAAACTAGGAATGTTTACCCAGAAATGCTGGGATTATGGATCACGCCACCCCTGGGAGTTACCGTTCCGAATAATTTAAAAGCTTTAAAGAATAGGCTGGGTGAAGTATGAAGGATAAGTGAGGGTTTTACTGACTGACCAACTTGAAACATAGAAACTTAGAAAATCGGAGCAGGAGGAGGCCATTCGGCCCTTCGAGCCTGGTCGACCATGCAGTGGGACCTTTATCTCAATACTCGCGCCATTACACCATACCCCCGCACTCTCCCCATACCTCTTGACGCCTTCAGTCTATAAAACTATATCCTTCTGAAATATATTCTGAGTTGGCCTCCACAGCCCTCAGTAGTAGAGAATTCCATAGTTCCACCTCACCCTGAGTGGAAGATCTTTCACCTCATCTCAGCCCTAAATGTTCTGCCCCGTTTCGTGTCAATCAGACACTTTATCACACCAATGTTGCATTTGTGATGTTGGTAACCATTAAGAGCCACGTAATGTAAATCTGCTCCCCAATCTCTGGAAAATCCCTGCCGAATCCATTTCCTGGATTGAAGAAGAAATTGGAAATGAAACGCTCATTTTGGAACTGTAATCGCTCCCACACGAGCAGTCAAAGGCCTCCGTGTGCTGGTTGACGAATAGTTGCTCCTAACTCTTGGCAGTAACGGTAACTTAATGAAGCATCCTCGAGAAAACAAGCCTACCATTGACATCAAACTCTTCACTGAAAGGGACGAATATTGCCAGCACTTACTCACAATATGTGATTTTAATATGCTGTTGTTTCATTTAGACGCTGTTCTTAACCTTCAAACAAAGCCGAACAGTCATGTAAGTTGCAATTGGGGATGTCTCGGTGGGAGCGTGCGGGGTAAGGGGGTGTGCGCTTGAGGGGGTTTGCGGGTGAGGGGCTGTGCGGGTGAGGGTCTGTGCGGGTGAGGGCCTGTGAGGGTGAGGAGGCTGTGCGGCTGAGGCGCTGTGCGGGGTAAGGGGCTGAGCAGGTAGGAGGCTGTGTGGGTGAGGGGGTTTACGGGTGAGGGTCTGTGCAGGTGAGGCGTGCGGGTGAGGGTCTGTGCGGGTGAGGGTTTGTGCGGGTGAGGGGCTGTGCGGGTGAGGGTCTGTGCAGGTGAGGGGCTGTGCGGGTGAGGGTATATGCGGCTGAGGGGCTGTGCGGGTGTGGGTCTGTGCGGGTGAGGGTCTGTGCGGAGAGGGTCTGTGTGGGTGAGGGGGTTTACGGGTGAGGGTCTGTGCGGGTGAGGGTCTGTGCGGGTGAGGGTCTGTGCGGGTGAGGGTATATGCGGCTGAGGGGCTGTGCGGGTGAGGGTCTGTGCGGGTGAGGGGGTTTACGGGTGAGGGGGTTTACGGGTGAGGGTCTGTGCGGCTGAGGGTCTGTGCGGGTGAGGGTCTGTGCGGAGAGGGTCTGTGCGGGTGAGGAGGCTGTGCGGGTGAGGGTCTGTGCGGGTGAGGGGCTGTATGGGTGGAGGGCATCCTGGTGCGTGAAGTGCGGGGTGTGGTGCATACAGAGCATTGGGCTGTGCGGGTGAGGGTCAGTGCGGGTGAGGGTCAGTGCGGGTGAGGGTCAGTGCGGGTGAGATGCTGTGCGGGTGAGGGTCTTTGCGGGTGAGGGTCTGTGCGGGTGAGGGTATATGCGCCTGATGGGCTGTGCGGGTGAGGGTCTGTGCGGGTGAGGGTCTGTGCGGAGAGGGTCTGTGCGGGTGAGGAGGCTGTGCGGGTGAGGGTCTGTGCGGGTGAGGGGCTGTATGTGTGGCGGGCATCCTGGTGTGTGATGTGCGGGGTGTGGTGCATACAGAGCATTGGGCTGTGCGGGTGAGGGTCAGTGCGGGTGAGGGTCAGTGCGGGTGAGGGTCAGTGCGGGTGAGAGGCTGTGCGGGTGAGGGTCAGTGCGGGTGAGAGGCTGTGCGGGTGAGGGTCTCTGCGGGTGAGGGTCAGTGCGGGTGAGAGGCTGTGCGGCTGGGGGGGTGGCGTGCGGGTAATGGAGGTCACTTGCAGTAGGCGGGGAGTTGGCGGGCGGGGTGGGGTTTGTGCGAGTGAGGGGGCGATTTGAAAATCCTCGGATGCTCTCTTTTATTTTGCTCATTCAGACTCCTGGAGGAATGTGTGCAAAATATTCCTGCATTCACCCGCTTCATCCTATTTCTGTTTTTTAACATCATGATCCTCTTGTCCGTTAATGAATTTTTATTCGAACAAATGCATTTTCAATCACGTTTTTAGCGTGTTTAAAATTGCCACCGAAATGCATGCGGGGAAGAGAATCCAACTGATCGATGTTTGTTTTAGCGGATTGAACAGCCGATTCTCAATAGGACACGAATGTTTCAAACTGAAGTGAAGAGTTGCTCCCTCTGCAGGACATGGAGTGAATTGATAATTTGTGTGACGCTATTGCTGCTGCACATCTAAAATACACTCCCAAAGAACCGGAAATAGCACTGTGCAGCAGTTATTGTTACACTTGTGGTTTGTGTGCGGAATACAAGAAACATTATTATCGAAAAAAGTCATATTTCTATTGTCTAGGCTGAACAAGCGTGAAATGTCAATATCCTACACCAGCCATTATTGTATTCTAGCCTGAATGCTGAGTTGCCTCTACTATAGATGCTTTGTTAATGAACGATGGACAATTTCTCTGGGCGTAAGTCTGTAGCTGCACAGAGCACTGGCGAGAGCCCGCGTGTGCAGCTCTGCTTTCCATACTTGAAGCGGGACAAACTTGTATTGGAAGCAGCTCAATGAAGGTTCATTAGGCTGATCCCTGGCATGAGAAGGTTATCTGATGAGGAAAGTTGCGCATTGACACTTTTGGGTTCAGACGAATGAGAGGTGATCGTTTTGAAACCAAGAAGATACTAGGAGGTGTAGGGAGCGTGACACGGTAGATACTCTGAGGATCCCTCCCCTCCTGTCGGAATCTAGGCCTGGAGGCAAGTGCAGAGATTAAAAAAGAATACCTCCCATTGAAAACGGAGATGAGAAGCAAGTTCTTCCCTCAGAGGATCGTTTGTCTGTAGAATTATGTCCTTCACAGAGCAGTGGTGGCTGTGATATTGAATATATTGAAGACTGAGTTAGATAGAAATTTGGCTGGCAAGGGAGTCAAGGGTTAAGGGGCGAGGGTGGGGGAGTGGGAGGCAAGAAGATGCAGTTCAGGACACCATCAGATCAGCCATGGCCTTGTCGAATGGCAGGGCAAGGTCGAGGGGCAGAATGGCCTACTCCTGATCCTATTCCTTGTGTTGGTATATTCTTCTGATGATCGGGATTCGGCCCACCAATGTACATCCGCATGATTCCCTTCCCATTGAAGTTAATGGAACATTGGCGGATGATAACATATCGCCTGCGTTCAGGTCAAAAATCCCTCCCTTATTTGGAATCTCCTGTTTCCCTGCCTTTTCTGGCGAGTCCCTTCTTGTTAATACGAGAAACAACACCCCCACCCCCCCCCCCCCCCACACCCCACCCCCACCCCCTCACCCCGGTGCTAATAGCTTCACTGTGAAAAGTAACCGTGAGCAGACAGTCGATGCCCTTTAGCACTAAGGCCTGCTCCCCATCAGCAACTGTTCAATGGACCAAGCTCGCTGTTGAGTGTTTGCCTCTTTCTCCCACGCATCAACTGCTGATAGAATTTGGTGAATTTTTATCAGATTATAAGACGATTGTTTGAATTCCTGACCAATTGCGCCATTGTTTTCAGTGTCAGCGAGACACCAGCCAAGCCCAGAGTGAGGAGAGAACCATCTACGCAGAGGTGAAGCTGTAGAACAATTCCAGGAATCCTGGGCCCTCAGCGAGAAGTCCAGCGCCGATCAGCCCAATGACCATGAACATGTCTCCCATTTCACTATCATGCAAGGAAACTCTTTGTTTACCAGAGCTTTCCTGAGTACCGGAAGCCACTAGTGAAGTGCTGCCTCACTCCTGGAATTAAGTTTACATCATGTGCCAGGTGAACTAACATCTTGAAACAGGAGAAAGGGGGAGACCATTCGCCCCTCTAGCTTGCTGTTGGCGAATTATATCATGATACTTCTGTAGCTGTTCATTTCACTGTTTTTCTCCAAATGATCTATGACAGCCCCTGCATAGCAAGGAAGGAGTTCCCAATTTCTAATTGGCGCTTCCTGATATTATTCCTTAACTTCCTCGCTCTCATTTAACGTCTATATATTCTGCTGTCGGGAGTCTCTGATCAGAGCAAATGGTTTAACTCTCTCTGCTTTGTTAAAATGGTTAAACGTTGCAAACACCATAACCTGATGACCCATCAATATTCGGTCCTCAAGGGAACAGGAATCGAGCCTCTTCTCATCGTTTAACACATTGAGCGAGGTATCAACTGTGGTGCACCCGCTTCACGGACAAATTCTCAACCCCGTGGTGTGGTGACCAGAACTGAACAGTTACTCCAGATGGGATTTCACTGTGTATCCGGGCACCTGACGCTTAACGTCGACCCCCGTTGCATTCCCAACCTCTTTGAGAGAATTTGGACTGCCCTATTGATCCCGCACCGCTCAGGCCCAAATTACGAACTTGCCCGGTTTACCTCTCTGTGCTAAGGCGAGCAAATTCTTAACGCCCAGAAACTAAAGGCCAAAATCAATTTCCATTTCTGAGCGGGATTTTAGTGATGTTTATTGCTGGGGAAGCTCCCTTTTTTAATGTCATAGTTAAGATGCTTTGGTAGCTTTTTAATGTTCTCCCAGTCTGGTTGTAAAGCAATCCGCGCTTTCAGTTTCTCAATAAATACATTACAATTTGACGAATGAGCTGCTTCTTGTTTTACTCTAGTCACGAGAAGATTCCATCCGCAACAGGTCATTAGACCAGCAGTTAGATTAACTATTTAGACCTTGTTGTTATAAACGACATGAGACGACATGAAATTGGGAGGGAGGGTCCGCACTGATTTGCACCAGAGAACATTCCACGACATGTCAATAAACTGGCAGAGAGGCATATAACAGGCGAATCGGCTTCAACAGAGATGCAGCCGCCCCATTACAGTTTGGTAAGAAAAATAAAACTCATCGGGACATTGAAACAGGAGCAG
This sequence comes from Cetorhinus maximus, assembly GCF_964194155.1. Taxonomy (NCBI): domain Eukaryota; kingdom Metazoa; phylum Chordata; class Chondrichthyes; order Lamniformes; family Cetorhinidae; genus Cetorhinus; species Cetorhinus maximus. The sequence continues at coordinate 4,293,452 of NC_135916.1, forward strand.
GAGTAGACCATTCGGCCCATCGAACCTGATCTGATTTCCATCAGCGGGAGCTGGGGCTCGTGCCCACTATTTTCCCTCCTCCCAGGGCTTGAGGCTCACACAGCATCTCTCTCACCAAGGCCTGGGGGGCATAAACTTCTCTCCCCCCTCGGAGACAGGGGCTTATCCAACTCCTGCTCCACCGCCAACCCGAGTCGAGAGCTTTGGGGGCAGGCAGGAAAATGCATTTGATACCCCAATCAGATGAGCCATGTTCTTATGGAATGGTGGAGCAGGTTCGACGGCCGAATGGTCTACTATTGCTCTTAAGCCCCCCCCCAGGGTCATTATGGATGCGATTTACAAGTAGCGGTAGGCCACTCGGGCGCTAGAGCTGGCTCCGCTACTTAATATGATCATGGGTGTTCTGATTGTAACCTCAACTCCACATTTTCTCCGACTCCCGATAACCTTTCACCCCCTTGTTAATCAACAATCTATCCCCCATCTGCCGTAAAAAAAATATTCAAAGTCTCTGCTTCCATCTGCTTTTGAGGAAGAAAGTTCCAAAGACCCACTGGCCTTTGAGATCAAAAACAATCTCCTCATCACGGTCTTAAATGAGCGAAGCCTTATTTTCAAAGAGTGAGCCCTAGTTCTATAGGAAACATCCTCTCCACATCCATCCTGTCAAGGACCCTCAGGATCTTATATGATTCAATCAACTCGCCTCTTCTAAACTCCACTGGATACAAGCCTAACCTGTCCAACCTTTCCTCATAAGACAGCCTGCCAATTCCTCGTATTAGTCTGGTAAACCTTCTCTGAACTGTTCCCAACGCATTTGCATCTTTCCGCAAATAAGGTAACCGATACTGTACACCTTACTACAAATGCAGTGTCAACAATGCCCTGTTAAACTGAAGCATAACCCCCCTTCTTTTGTATTCAACCCCCCTCTCAATAAATGACAAAATTGTTTTAGTTTTCCTTATTTCTTGCTTTACCTGCACAATAGATTTTTGTGACTGATGCACTAGAACATCCGGATCCCTCTGTAACTCTCACTATTTGCTATACATTTGCCCACTCGCCTGACCTCTCCTTAACCCTTTGTAGCCTCATTATGTCCGCTTCATAACTTACCTTCCCTTTTACCTTTGTGCGAGCAGTAAATTTAGCCACCATCCTTTCGGTCCTTTCACCCAAGCTGTTCTTTTATTTTCACTCTTCTGAGAAGTCAAATGAAAGCCAACACAGACATGATGGGATGGATGGTCTCCTTCTGCGCTGTAAACATTGTTTCCTTCCTAAATTTTGCGTGCTCGTGCATTTGAAGGTGAATGGAATGATAAAGGACCTCTGTTCTATCCAAAAGTTGGAGAGTATTTGGCGAGTCTCGCCAGATCTTCTTCCGCTGCTTCATCAATGAACTTCCTTCCATCATAAGGTCAGGAGTGGGGTTGTTCGCTGATGGTTGCACAATGTTCAGCACCATTCGTGACTCCTCAGATACTGAAGCAGCCCATGTCCAAATGCAGCAAGACCTGGGCAATATCAAGGCCTGTGTTAACAAGTGGCAAGTAACATTCAGGCCACACAAGTGCCAGGCATGACAATCACCAACAAGGGAGAACCTACCCATCGCCACCTGACGTTCAATTGCATTGCCACAACTGAACCCCCACTATCAATATCCTGGGGGGTTACCATTGACCAGACACTGAGCTGGACTGGCCAGAAAATCTCAAATGAGAGGCAAGAATGATACACCTCACCTCCTGACTCCCAGAAAACTGTCCAACATCTAAAAGGCAACAAGTCAGGAGTGTGATGGATAAGTCTCCGCTTGGCTGGTTGAGTTTAGCTCCAACAACACTGAAGAAGCTCAATACCATCCAAGACAAATGAGCACGCTTGCTTGGCGCTTCTTCTAACAACATTGACTACGCCCAACACCGACGCACAGTGGCAACAGTGTGTCCCATCCACAAGATTCACTGCAGGAACTCACCAAGGCTCCTTGGATAACGCCTTCAAAACAGATGATCGCAACCATCTAGATGGACAAGGGCAGAAGATATATGGACAGCAGACACATGGAATCTCTCCTCCAACCAACTCCCCATTCTGATTTGGAAATATATCGACTGTTCCTTTACAGCAGCTGGGTCAACATCTGGAATTATTTTCCTCACAACACTGTCGGTGTCCAGACACCATACTGACCGCAGCGGTTCCAGGAAGCAGCTCACCACCACCTTCCCATGGGAAATTGGGAATGGACAACAAATGCTGGGGAGAGGCATTGACGCCCACCTACCGCGAATAAATAGGAAACCAATGGAGATGTCAGGGAAAGAACCCAAGGCCTCACACACTGAAGACGAGAAGTCTCTCATTGCGGAGACTGAGCGACGGAAACAGTGAAGACTTCGTGGTGAGGATTCTTCGATTGTGCTTTGGTGAACAGCAGAGGAGGGCAGGTTTGACTGAGAGGGTTGGGACAAACTGAGATGCTCTCTGAAGGAGAAAGTGCGGGAGAAGTGAAAGGGAATATCAGGGAGTGATATGATTATAGTTTGATTGGGAAGCTGCAGGAGTTCAGTTGGTTTCAGGGTAGCTGCCAAGCGGAAGAAGCAACTTCTGATTATATCCTGAGGAGAGTAAACAACAGAGAGTTTGGGTAGGGCACATCACAAAGGCAGATGGATTTGTAAGACGAGTTATATGGCGAAAGCTTCAAGGTCAAAGTGGAAGAGCAAAGCAGAGGCCATCAATGCAGGATGGCTTGGAAATTGAATGTTGTCCTTGGCAAATGAAAGGACTGACACGTGATAGAGACACATGGAGAGACTGCCATGAGTAAAGAACCTGCCTGTGGGCAGGGCAGCCATGATGATGTGGCAATGTATTCCTATTGTAGGGTATCATTTGTTTATTAATTGTTCAAGACTGTTGACTAACCCCACATTCCTGAGAAGGAACCTGTCGTTTAATGTTATTTCAGTCCTGTTTGTTTCAAATGAAAACATGCTTTCATTCCTTGTATTATATCCGATTTCAGTCTCAAAATCTATTCAGTGTAGTGTAGCTAGACGGACGGACCGACGGACGGAGAGAGGTAAGATTAGCCCAAGGCCGGGCACATGGGGCGGGTTGGTGAGCAGGTTGGAATTTGGCCTGTAACACGAAGTCTCTAATTTGTTGTTGTCCCGTTCACAATATTTTTTATCAGGGCTTATAGGTTCTTCGATGATTGTGGGACATGAGTCCGGGCAGAATTATTCTGATCTTTCCTGCACACGTGGTAGAGAGAAACATGATATAAATGCCTGGGAACATTGCATCAGCATTCAGGGCGGAAACGGGTGTCTGTGTTTGTAACTCTGCATGTCCAGAGTGTAGAAACATTGCCTTTGAAAAGCAATTGATGCAGCACTACTACAGTTTTGAATCGCAGGTCATGTTAATTTTTAAGTGCGAATTTCCAACATCGATCGAGGATTCCAACGCAAACCCTGCATTTCCACAACTTAACTAATTGATTCTTGGATATACAAATCCTCCCGTTAAGGTGTTTTTAATAAGAAAGACGATAGAAACCCCCATTGTGATCACCATGAACATATCATTGTGGTTCTCCTGATTGTTGTCCATTCACCAACTGTTAGATAACAGGCGACCAGCGTCACTGATGTAACTCTGCAGCATGTAATGTTGGGCATCTTGGAGATTTTATTTGTCTCTACGGGGAAAATGTACTTAATCATATAAATTATAACCGACAGCGAATAATTATTCATGTCAGTGCTAAGCAAATACAATATGTAAAGGGTATTTCAAAGTGCGTCTCCGTGCGCACTAACTATAACGATAATGTAAATGTTTTTTTAGAGCTACAAGCCAGATATATTTATATTCTACTATTATCTCGACTCTGCCTGAATTTAATGCCGATTCCTTCATTAACAGAAAACTCTGACAGGACAGTTTCCTGTGTTTATGGAGATACTGGAGAATTTTCCACAAGTGAGCACGTGTTTCCCATCCCCATGGGGATACAGAGCGGCAGCCCAGTGATGATCCCCGATGTCGACACATTGCAGAGCGACTTCCGAGGGCAGGGACCCGCTCACAATGTCGCGATTTAAACATATTGCTGACTGCAGCAGGAAAGGGTGAATATTCGTTCACAAAAGCTGTGGGCTCGGAATTCTGTTCCCTGCAACACCTAAATTACCTGTCTCCTGCTCTAAGTATATATATATCCTTCTCAAGCCTTGAATCACTCCAAGATCCTTGTGTTTAACTAACATTGGCCTCTTCCGCATCCCCAGTGTTAATAGCCACACCATTGTGATCCGTGCCAACCCGAGTCCAGGACTGGGAACTCCAGGATTCACTCCCTGGGCCTCTCTGTCGCTGGAACAGTTTATCTTCCATTCAGACGCTCATGGCTGCCCATGCGTTTGAACAACGTGTTTGATTTCCGTGTCTCTGTATTAAACTGTGTTTGATAATTGTCCCCCTCAAGCCTTTCGAAATGCATTCTCGCATTAATGGTGTCTTATTGGTCTTGGAGAGGAACTTTGGTGCACAAAGCACCAGGTATTCAGTCGATCTGCACTGCAAGATAGAAGGCAGGGAAAAATGAACAATGGTCAAACTTACACATTGAATCGCCAAAGTTCATTTTTACATACATATAATCTTCCACAGAATGTGGGCTTCCCTGTTTGGATCAGCAATTATTGTCCATCCATAATTGCTCCTTGAGAAGGAGGTGGTGAGACGGCTCCTTTATCCGCTGCAGTCCCTGTGGTGTAGTTACACCCACAGCGCTGTTAGGGAGAGAGTTCCAGGATTTTGTCCCTGTGGTGTAGGTACACCCACGGTGCTGTTAGGGAGAGAGTTCCAGGATTTTGTCCCTGTGGTGTAGGTACACCCACGGTGCTGTTAGGGAGGGAGTTCCAGGATTTTGTCCCTGTTGGCGTAGTTGCACCCACAGTGCTGTTAGGGAGGGAGTTCCAGGATTTTGTCCTTGTGGTGTAGGTACACCCACAGTGCTGTTAGGGAGGGAGTTCCAGGAATTTGGCCATGTGGTGTAGGTACACTCATGGCGCTGTTAGGGAGGGAGTTCCAGGATTTTGTCCCTGTTGGCGTAGTTGCACCCACAGTGCTGTTAGGGAGGGAGTTCCAGGATTTTGTCCTTGTGGTGTAGGTACACCCACAGTGCTGTTAGGGAGGGAGTTCCAGGAATTTGGCCATGTGGTGTAGGTACACTCATGGCGCTGTTAGGGAGGGAGTTCCAGGATTTTGTCCCTGTGGTGTAGGTACACCCACGGTGCTGTTAGGGAGGGAGTTCCAGGATTTTGTCCATGTGGTGTAGGTACACCCACGGTGCTGTTAGGGAGGGAGTTCCAGGATTTTGTCCGTGTGGTGTAGGTACACCCACGGTGCTGTTAGGGAGGGAGTTCCAGGAGTTTGTCCTTGTGGTGTAGGTACACCCACGGTGCTGTTAGGGAGGGAGTTCCAGGATTTTGTCTGTGTGGTGTAGGTACACCCACGGTGCTGTTAGGGAGGGAGTTCCAGGATTTTGTCCGTGTGGTGTAGGTAAACCCACGGCGCTGTTATGGAGGCAGTTCCAGGATTTTGTCCGTGTAGTTTAGGTACACCCACGGCGCTGTTAGGGAGGGAGTTCCTGGATTTTGTCCTTGTGGTGTAAGTACACCAACGGCACTGTTAGAGAGTGAGTTCCAGGATTTTGACCCAGTGACAGCGAAGGAATGGCGATATATTTCCAAGTCAGGATGGTGAATGACTTGGAGGGCAACTTCCAGGTGGTGGTGTTCCCATGGTTCTGCTGCCCTTGCCCTTCGAGATGGTAGTAGTCGTGGGTTCGGAAGGTGCTGTCTAAGGAGCCTTGGTGAGTTGCTGCAGTGCATCTTGTAGATGGTACACACACTGCTGCTACTGTGTGTCGGTGATGGAGTTATTGAATGTTTATGAATGTGGTGCCAATTAAGCGGGGCTGCTTTGTCCTGGATGGTGTCCAGCTTCTTGAGTGTTGTAGGAGCTGCACTTATCCAGGCAAGTGCAGAGTATTCCATCACACTCCTGACTTGTGCCTTGCAGCTGGTGGACAGGCTTTGGGGAGTCAGGAGGTGAGTTAATCTTTCTTTAAAGGAAGTGAGTTACTTTTTTGTTAGGATAATTCATAAATATTCATGCCGGGTGAAATTCTTAAATCACCAGGGAGCTTTTGCCTCTTAATGAAAACCATCTTGGATGTGAGTGAAAATTGGAACTAAATTTGTTAAATCCCGCTCCCCTTACTCTCTAAGGCAAGTCTGGATTCCCAGTCAGTGGCTGACGTTAATGGGCGTGGCTGTGAAGGAGCCAATGAGAATACAGAATAGCGATTTCCAGCTTCTCCACCACATCTTCATTCAAATGTCCCGAAATGAACACGATCAGTTTCAATCCTATCGCTAACTGTGTCAATGCATTTCACTGGGAGCTGCAGGATCTTCAATCTGTAGAAAGAAGAACCACAGTTCATGGGTGTCCATCCTTGATGATGATGATAAATGTGTATCAATGCATCGTGTAGACAGATGCTTTAACGTCGCTCCTGCTATACCTATATCTATAAACTGCACCAGCCCCACAAACCCCCAGGGTCTCTATGCTTCTCCTATCCTGGCCTCTCTCACATCCCCTGTTTTCTTTACCCACCAGTCGCGGCTCTGCCACTGATTATGTTTGATTACAAATCCCTCCATCCCGGTTTGAGAATTAGGAACAGGGCTGGTGGCAAATCCTTGGCTGTCCTCAGGTTGTTGGGCTGTACTTTGGATATCTATGGAAGACATTTTCTCACACAGGATTCAGAAAGTTTTATCAGGAGAGGATAAGGAGGAGTCAGAAAGGCTGTCAACAAGACACTGGGAGTGTGAAACAATACCTGTGTCAGTCAAGGTACCTGGGAGTATATTTGCACTACTGTTTATCCAATAAACGAAACACTCAGCTTCCCATATTCAAAATTGCCCAAGCGACTTCAACTGAAGAACATGGGAAGTGAGGAGCTGTACACAACATCGCTCATGCTGCTGCTTTGTCAATTGCTTTCGTGTTGGGTGAGAATGTTGACTCAGTGAAATGTAGCCCCTGTGCGATGACACTTACCTGACTAGATAATAAAACGATGCAGAATTAAGGTACCGTGTGTACTGAGTGTAACAGTGTTTGCTGCTTCCCATCATATAATAGACGTCACTGTGTGTGTTGTGTGATTCCTGAGGTGAAATGTCCCCGGGAGGGAAACTGAAGCCTGAATAGGGAATGATGGAGCACGGACGAGGTGTCCCTATGGTGTATTAAAGACCCAAATATAATCTCTACACACTCACCTCCTCCCCCCAAGTAAATGTATTATTGAGGCCCCAGATATAATCTCCCGACATTCACGCCCCCCAGAAAATGTTTTATTAAAGCCCCAAATTTAACCTCCACACTTCCGCCACAAACCACGTCCCCCAGAACCATCCCCCCACCACCACCACACCCCCCACCACCACCACACCCCCCCCCCCCCCCCCCCCCCCACCCCCACCCCCACCCCCGACCCCCAGCAAATGAAACAATTGATAATGGAGCGAAAGAAGCCTCCACATGCTGGAGAGACACGCTTGAGATGAAAGTGATCCAATGCCACCATCTGCTGGCGGCGCCCTGCTACTGCAGGCGCAGCTCTTTACCAGTCTCAGAGAGGTTCAGTCACTGGGTGGCTCGGTCTGGGCACAGGCTGATGGAGGGTGAACGCTGCAAAGGGGATTGAAATTTGCAGCGGGCGCTCGGCTGGTGCATCCGGCTCTTTATCCAAGGAACAAACATTGGAAACACCCAGATTTAATGGGGCGGAATTTAATTTTTACATATTCACCACATTTATTCACTCTGTGTCTGTGCCGGACCAGGAGAGAAGATTTATACAGACCTTTCCCATTTTGCAAATCTTGTCCTGTGATCCTGTGGGTTACAGCGATACAGCCAGACTGACAGAGTCGAAGTGCAAATGCCCCACCTCCATTCTTGACCCCCCCCACCCAACGCCCCCCTCCCATTTACCCCGCCATGTCTA